>NW_016690246.1:4398203-4532300 GCF_001604755.1 Lepidothrix coronata | reverse complement strand
CTACACATTTTAAAGGTTAACAAACAGTCTGTATAATTTTGTCATTGAGATGTTCAGGCTTAGTTTAGGTTATGATTACAGGTATTATTAATTCTACTAGAAAATAAGAGCTTTGAAGGTTCAGCCATCCTGAACCTTTGTCATGGCAAGAAAGTGCCATAACCTCATTACTCTGCAATAAAAGCAGGGTACTCTTTTGACATATCTTGAATAATAGAATGGCTTGGGCTGAAAGAGACTTTGAAGGTCATCTGTTGCAACCCCACTGCCACGGACACAGATGCCTTCAACTAAACCAGGTTGTTCAAAGTCCCATCTAACCTGGCCTTGAACATTCAAATTCACTGAAATCACATATGGGTGTTCTTCAGAGTGGTATCTTTTTTTTTTTTTTAATAATGGGATGTTAGCCCTTGGGATAACCAGGGAGGCACAGAAGGTTTGTGTTCATGGGATGTGAAATCCAGACTGGGGTGGAGAAGGGGGAAGGCATGTACGGGAGGACTTAGACGTAGTGTATGTGAGAGACTACAAACCCTAGATATTTGTGAAAGCAGTTCCAAGGGTTTTGGAAGAAGATATGAAGATATGAAGATATGAAGAAATGTCCCTGGCTTGGAACGGATTACTTAGCAGAGTGAGGAAATATTTAGGAAGGACACATATGACAACCTACCTAGTTTACCTTTGATCTTGAAAGTTACTTTTGTCTGTTTTTTCATTTCTCTGTCTATTGTTTGCAGCTCCCACTGGTTTTGTCAGGTCTGCTATTAGACATGTAAGCTCCTAAGGGTCTGGAACGTGTTTGCCTGTGTGTTTCCCAAAGGCCATTCTGAGAACTACTCATAAATAATACATTTGTGCAGTCTGCACACTGTTGTCTTATCTAAAGTAAGTTCTCTTTTTTCAGAAGAGAATCACTAAAGACATGTGCACATACACGCTAAATTCTCTTCTCTAAGAAATATGAGAAGACCTCTTTTATGTGGGGTGGACTCGTAGTCACCTCAGCTGTCAGTAAATAGTTAGAATTCTGGCTGGAGCACCAATCAGCCACACCAGCATTCCAGTGCTCAGCCCGTGTGCCTCTGCTTTGAAATTAGGCCTTTGCAACACTGGGCAGCTGCTGCTTTTCAAAAGTATGAACAAAACATAGCCAATGAGGAACAGAAACTATACAAACAATTTAAAAAATGAATCTGAAAATTAAGTGAGCACTATGACTTGTATGCTTTAGCCTAGCCAGGACCAATGCAGAAACTTATAACAAGAGATAGTGAAAGATGTAACCTAACAAACAATAAAAAATAATACTGCTAAAATATATACAGATACTATGTAAAATATCACACGCAACTGCAAACAATATAGAACTGTGTTCCACTTTTTTCTGTACATTTAAATGCAAATAGAAAAAAGCTGGTCTTCCAAAATGCTTATAATTATGCACGTTAGAGATGGATTAGAGATTATGTGTTCTAGCTTCTTTTAAGTGAGAATCACTTGATCATCCTTGAGTCATTTACAATGATTTAACTTTGAGTGACTCCAGATTCAGTCTGGCAGCTTGATCAACACTGAAAGTTGCACATGATTAGCTCAAATCAGGTAAATTTTCTAGCATACAAATGAGACTTTAGAAACTCATGGGTGTGCCTAAAAATTGGCATCATGAGTCAGGAATGTCCATATTTTTCAGAATGATTCTAAGTGCTGGTTATGGAAAGGAAAGAACACTCAGAAAGCAGACTGCTTCGGCTTCATTGTCTTACAACATTTTGCTGCAACATTGGCTAGAATAAGAATGCTAAAAACTACCTCACGTCATAGTTTCTACTTCTCTTGATGACCAAGCAATTCCACTTTCTGTTCCCCATAAAGCAACCTTCGAACACAAAATACTTTTCTGCAATTTGTAAAATTTTAATATAGATTGTAAGACAGAGTGAGGTTTACTTTTCCACATGCACAGAGAAAACATCTCTGGATTACCTGTATACAAATGTGCTCCAAAGGACTGTGTGAAATATCAAAAGTGTGTGTTTGATCCTTTCATGATCTAATTAGATTATTTTGCAGTTTATTAAATAAAGATAGAAGCAAAGAGCCCAAATCCTTGTTATACCACGTGGATGCTCAGTGTGTCATGGTTGATGTTTTAGAGACACAAAAATCTGTATGTCATCTCCCAGGCATCATGGTTGAAAAGCTACTTCTACTTGTACTGGCCTTTGATCTACCTCCCATGGGAAGTTCATTGAGTGGAGAAGCACAGCATTAGGCTTACTCTTTCTGGGTTCATTAAGCACCAGAAGGCAGCCTTGTATGGAGATAACTCAGAAAGATGGGCTTCAAGGTAATTATGCATGCTGTGATCCAGGCTAGGACTGCTCTGACAGGGGAAGTTCTGTATACCTTGTAGGTCAGTTGATATGAACGTATATTTACTTATTTTTTTATACAATTCTAGGAGATAGTATATACTAAACAAAACTGATAATTTAATTAAATAGGTTTATACTACCAAACTGTACCATCCAGTTTAAATGAATTGAACTCCATGCCCAAATAGGAAGTGTTCAGAGATTTAAACAGCCAACAATTTGACTCATATAGCAGTTATGACTTCAAAATATCAAGGGGGATTAGCAAAGCTGTAAATGAATAGCAAAATCTGGGTCTTTAGTTTGGTCATTTACCCAAGTAAACAAGATAAATATAGTTTAGAGTCATAGTGCAGATACTACATTTTGAAAAACAAAAATCAGTTGTTACTTGGAGAAAATACTCAGAAAACTTGTAAGAACAGAAGTAATCCTGTGCATGGCAGAGTTCTATATGTAGCTGTTAAAGAACAATTCTCTCATAGTGAGTGTAAGTTATAAAATTCATTTTGGTTGAATAAAAGAAGACATATAAAAATGTACATAGCATTGTCTACCTTCAAGTAAAGCAATGAGATTAAAATAAGAACACTAATTACAAAGACATTGTAAGTACTAGCTAGAAGAGTGAAACTTAGACAGTTTACAGTTAACACATCAGTTGTTCAGTGTTCAGGCATATCCCTGACTGAAAAAAATTAAAACACCAGAATGTAAAGAAACAAACAAAAATTGGTAGAGTTTGATGGCAATCTAACAGATGATATTAAAAAAAAGGATACTGTTTAGAAATAATAAATTGTTTCAGTATTAAAAAAGTAATGAATGAAGAAGAAACACTGGCAAGCTAAATGCAAACTCTTAGGAAATCACACTGAAATTATTTTGACAAGCAATTTGCTGAACTAAAAATAACCAACGTCTTTTTCAAATATATGAGAAACTTTCCTATGAATGGAAGTAAATTAAACTAGAGTTTTTCTACTTAGTAAAAAGATGACTGAGACTGTAAAATGAAAGAATGAATAGGACACAGATATTCACCATTTCCCCCTCAGTATTAAGTGCATCCAAAAAAACCTCATGATGCTGAAAATTTCAATACAATGAAAATATTTTTTTCCATCCAATTCATAATGAAATTATGAATTTTCTTGGAACAGGATGTTGATAAGGTGAAAAATACAGGAGCATTCAGAAAAAAAATTAAACAAAGTCATGGTAACAGGCCCACTGCTGTCAATTGAAGATGATGGCCTGCAGGCAATCACTAACTCAGGAAGCTCTTAAACCATTTCTGGCTAGAGTATAAAACGAAATTGTTCTGTTTTGTACATACTTCTATTGAGTATCCATTATCGGACTCCATTATAGATACATGACTCTGTATTAAATAGCCTTCTCATTTGAGTGGGTAAAACCGTTCCTGAGGTCTTATGTTGAAAATATACAGCTTGAAGTAAAATACAAATAACTTTCTGAATTGCTGTGATAAATTTCATTCTTTTCATTAAACAGAAAAAGACCAAAACCCCCAAATGCAGCTGACATTTATATAGCTGAAAAAAGAGCACTGCAAATTACTTCCACAGAATATAGTCACATTATAATGAGCCATGATATTTAATCTAAAATATAAGTGTTGTTTTCTAACTTTCCTAGCATTTTGCATGTGGTGAGACATTGGTCTGCTAGTTGATAATTAACTCTTCTGAAAACTGAGACTAGAGAATTTGTTTTGCAAATTTAATTCCTAGGAAGGCTCTTAGATGCTGAAATGTATGCAGAGGTTTTCATTAAAATCCTTCTCATTTGTTTTTACCGGTATTATTCTTACTGTTTACATTGGTGTCATGTATTTTAGAACTTGTTTAGGACTGAGAATATGTTTGGCACTTCATGAACCAGAAATGTCAGTTCTCTGAAAGGAAATTAAAGCTGACATTACTGGGGTAGTGGGAGGATAGGTCTAAGTATGAAACATTTGAATATACTTTACCTAAATCTTAGAGAACTGTGTTGAAATACTTTTTCTTATTTTGTACAAGTTTATATTGCATCAAATAATCCAGCTAAAACAGTGAAGAGGTAGGTATAATTTAGTGAATATTAAACATCCAAACATCAGCTCTATGTACAACACATACTTTTTCTTAAGTATTTACTAAAGCCCAGTGTGTAAACACTAAAGCCCAGTAGAAACCTTTTCAGTGTTTAGGTATATTGCATGTTCAACCAGTACATTATTAGTAGTTAGTAGGGCCAAGAAATATTTTTTTCTGGATGTCTCCTATCAAACAGGTCAATAAGGCAGAATGATAACTAGTTAAAAAATAATAGTGATAGGTGATTCTATCTATAGTGTATCATAGAGGCTGAGATATCAAAGAGAATCATCATCATCATCTAGAAAGAATTATCTTAATTATCTACATTTTGTAAGAAATCTGTACATGTACTCAGGCAGTTACGGCTGTGTATACACTGAGATTATGCTCATATTTTCTACAAACCATCAGGTCTTCTAGTGTTTGTGAAGCAAGTGCTTCACATCATGCACAGGTAATATTTTTATCATGTCATCATCTGTCTTTCAGAATGAAGAGGGTTTAAGAAATCAAAACCCAACAGAGGTACCCTCCCAGTAACCTCGGAACTTGCTGCTTCGGACCAACTAACACAAGTATCATATCTTCATTAGCAATCAGAGCAGCTTAGAGTAGTCCTGAGTCTATACAAGTTTCAGTTATGGGGGCATCCTCATAGAAATGACAGTGTATATTTTTTAAAAAAGAAAGGTGGTTATCAGCACCCACAGGGGAGATCTAAGCAGAGGGGTTTGAGTCTGCTTACCTTCAGAACAGATGAGTAATCCTGTTGCTGTTCTGAACTAAGGTAAGTACGTGTGAAATGCACAGCCCAGGCTCTTCAAGGAGGGCTATGCAAAGCACTGAGTTCCAGTCCTGAGGGGATGCCCTTCAAAAAGCAGTGCCTGAGAGTGCTCAGGACCCAGTATGGTCACTATAAGGACTGATCCAGTTTCCCAGCATCAAGTGGCAACTTCATTTCTTTCTTTAGGGCTTTCGATCAGGACTGCATAAAATCATGTGAACAACAGATGCATACATGTTAAGGGTTAACCAATTCATCCCTATACCATAATCAATTGCGTGTATGTATGTCACGATTGCCATAGTTTCATCTTATATTTAATACTGTTTACCATGTAGTTTTAATCACTTAAAATTAAAAATACTTGAAGCACATTAATAGCTATACAACACAAACTCTTACTCTCTTATGCACTCAAATATATGTTATAGTTGAGTATGTCATAGCTGAATATGCCATGAACCAGAAAAAACTAAAAGAATATAAAATTACATAGTCTATAGCTAAATAATATTTTTTTTCTGCCTTTTTGTAGCACAGCTATACAGAACTGCTTCAGTTCCTTATCTGAGATCCTGGTAGTGTAACAGAAGCGGAAGATATTAGATCCAGGTGGCCTTATAAAGGGTCATGGACAATTTAATTTTCTTTGTTGTTCTCTGTCACAGGATCCACCTTAACAGAAACACCTTTATTAGCAAACACATGATGACTTAGAACATCCTGTATCTTCCCTAGTTTTAAAGTATGTAAACTGTCTTACATGAAAAAGTATGTCTTCCAGCCTAAGACATTCAAATTCACGTTGGGTCTTTAATAATTAAGATGTAGGCACAATAATTGTAACTGTTTGCTGAGCTGTTTAGGGTTTATAAAAACAAGCTCATGTCTTTGAGTATTTATATTTCTATGATGACTATTTCAATATGTATGAAAGGAAAAGAGGAAGAATGGCCTAACGGAATGATTTTTACTTTTTTACCTTTTAACAGAAACTACTGGTTATTACATTCACTTTTGTATATTTAGTACAATTTGATGAAGTGAAAAATATATAGAATAAAAGTACTTATTGAAAAACAGGTGTTCAAAGCAAATTTATTTTCCTCAGCATGTAGTGGATCTTAAATAATAATGAAGAGAACATGTGCAGTGCAATCCAAATAAATAATTCTTCAGGACATTTACTCATGTCAAAAGCTGTGGTTAAAGGGAAGGCAAACAAGCATTTATAAAAATGTGTGATTTAAACATGAGAAAGAATCTGCTGCACCACTTTTTCTATCCTGGTTTGCAAGGATTTTTAAGAAATTGGATTTAACCACAGTACTATGTTCTGATCTGCCAGAGAAGCTTCCTTCAATATGACATTTAGAAGGCAAACATTGTATTATGTGATTTGTAACTTCAGACAGGATTTTCTAAACTATATTTTTTCTCTAAATATTAGTAAATCCGAACTGTAAATAGGCTTAAATCTTTTGATACTTAAAGGTGAACTGGAATTTACTTTAGGTGATTGGGTTTGATGCACGGATGACTTACACAGGCACTACTACTTTTTTCTGTTAAAATTAGAACAATTTTAGAGAGAACTTTAAAGGTCACCTGCTAATTATCTATGCCGAACATCTTCAAATGATGTGACATATTTCAGAGTCAAGCAAAACCAAGAGTGGTAGTTGAAATCAGTGAACTTTATAATCAAAGGGACAAACGGTAAAGGTTTACCCGGAAAAAAATGAGCAATATTGACTACTCATGTAATAATTATCTTCTTTTTTACCAAGTTGAGTACCTTCTTTATGCATCATATTATTTTTTAACCTTTTTCCTCCTTTTTTTTTTTTTCTGTATATTCTGGTGTATGAGTACCATGAACAATAGCGTCACTCACAGTTCTGAGTCAAATTAACACTGGTAGGAAGAGTCACTCAGTAATGACAGTGTACCCTAGAAATACACTGAGCGTACACCTAAAATCATTTTCCTTCCTGTGAGACTCTGAATTCAAAACTGTCAGTTTCTTTTTGTTTTGTGATGTTTTTCTGGGATTGCTTAGAAAACAAAATAAACTAGACTTTTTTTTTCATTTCTATTTTGAACTTCCTGACAAAATTTAAAGTAAGCCATTTGCAGAAATGTATGTAGAAATAGAGAAATCCTATAGTGACATGCATTCAGCCTGCAACCAAAATACATGAGTAATGTGGACACATTTTGGCCATCTGTGAAGTGCTGGAATTTTGGGACAATTTGGGGTAGTACATGTTTTAAAAAAAATGTTGTGAATATTCCTTTGAATACAGTTTTGAAAAAAATGAACATTTTCCAGAGCCCAATTTAAGATTTGGTAGCTGAGCACCAAAAAAGAAGGCATGTAAAATTACCAGCCATTTCTAAAAGTCTAGGTTTATTCATCTTAACTTATCCAGTTAAATATGCATTTCATTACAAGGCCTATTTTGCACTTTCTTTCTCTCAGTATCATTTCAAAATTCCTTATCAAATGGCTGTCTCCCCTTTATATCCTGTCACTTTACCTTTTCCCTCTCACGTCATGACTTAAATAAAACAATATCTATTTCCCCCCAAAAATAAGCTTTTTATTCAGTCATCTGAATAATTATGTTGAAACTTATTGTGTTTTGAGGCTAATTCATAGCAAATAGATGAATAATTTGGGGGGGGGAAGGTAAATCTAAATTAAACTACTGAGGCCTAACCATGTTTTGGAGATAGTTCAGACCTTCAGTTTTAGGAGTAAGGAACTGAAGCAGGAGGCAGACCATAGACACCACAGTGTCTCACTGGATGAGGACTGTGTGTCCCTGCAGAGTAGATGACCACTCTGTGGACTACAGCGTGAAGCTACACATCTGCACCATGAGCAAACCACAGGACCAAACGCTAGATTCATCCCTGTCTTGTTCTCATGCTGTGAAAAAACAGGAGGTTAAAACTAACTTGCACACTTACCGATTCTATATATATAAAGGATAAACAGAAGTAGTCAACTTTTCCTATGCAAGCAATCTTCAAAACTGGTGCATTTTAAAAGCTATGTCATTTTGCAAATGAACTTCAAGAATTACCTTCATGATCTGTTTCTTAAAGGACTTACAGGAGCAGAAGCTGGAAGTGAGGTGTGAAGCTGTAAGGCATCTCCAATGACCTATGATGTGTATCGATAAGCTCTTAGTCTATTAGTCTGGAAGTTGAACCCCATCCCTAAAGTTAAACAGTTCTCATGTAATGAAATATATTTTGTTCTATGACTAAAATCTATAGGCCTGATATTATTTTCCTGGAATCGTTCACGGAAATGTCATTAGTTTACCTGAACATTAGCAAAAGGGAGAGACAAAAAATTTGCCCAAAATTATTTTAAGTTAAAACTCGGAGATATGGAAGGGTCAACTTTACTTGGAAGGGTCAAGTTTTCCTTTTCATGCTGACTATATGTTTCTGTAATTAATCTTGTTCTGTTAACGTTTCTTCTTAAAGCCACATTTCAAATTCTACTTTTCGGTGAGTTGTTGCAGCAGTTCCATTCATTATCTGATAGACTCCAAGAGAAAATATGTAAAAATTCACATTATCAGACATATTTCTTAGCTCTCTAAGGCAAGTCTGACTGTCGTGTGGTTTTCTTTGATTCTCTTTGGTCACTGGGGATTTCAAAATCTTAAATTTATCCATGTCTAGAGATGACATTTTCATATAAGCCAGAAATGTGCCCCTTAGTGGATAAAATACATATTAGGATCTATTACTACTGGGTGTATCTGTCATCTTTCTAAACATGTGCTGTTTGCTGAGTGGTATTTATACTGTATTTGCACAGGGCAATTTAAGTAGCTCCATAAACCCCTTGGATTATGTGTGTGTGGTATCAAAACTATCAACCTAAATCTATCTGCTTATTCTGATTGAAGAACCTAATTCTGAAATCTACTGGTATAATGATTAATAACTTCTCAGAGGCTAACAGGCACTAAGCTCCTTATACACACTCTTGCTCCCCATTTCTTGAAAACAATAACAGAATATGAAAGAATAGGTTCTTTATTGGCATTATTGTATATTTAGATTCCTGATAGAATAATTTAAAATATCTTCATACATTCCAAAAAGATTTTTTACTTAATATACATGGGAGCAAAGATTGCAATAAAATATCAGAGGTAACTAAGATAACAGACTTGTTGAAATTAAACATCATCATTTCTTGAAATACAAAAATCAATCAAAATAACCAAACTTCCTTGAATTCCAAAAGTAACATTACTACTCCTGTTTGACTAGGGTACATTTCACAGCTATTTTTTTCCAATTTTGCAGCCTCAATAGTGTGATTACAAATTAAAGTTCCATCCTAAATTTGTTTCTGTTGTTCCTGTTCTGTCAGTTTTCTGTAGCCTAGTTCTCTTTAAAAGCATGCATAGATGCATGAAGGCAGCTTTAAGTACTCTCCCCTTTTTTCGTGTTAAATTAGTCTGAAGGGGTTTCAAAGTCATGAGCCGCCTCCATACAACACATGGCACAATCGAAGAATGTTGCCTACTCCATTACACAGCTCCTTCAATGGAGTTAGAGACTGCCTCCTGCCCCGCTAATCTCCATTTGTATAATCAGTTGTGCTTGTGCAGACATAGCAGAGCTATGAGTGTTTAGCTGTCCATGTGAAAACTTAGGAAGCTTTCTGTAGAGCACGTGGATATGGGCAAAGTGTTTTCCCATATGAACTCAGAGTCACTATTATTGCTTGTGCTTGTAATTTAAAACTACAATTATGCTTGGTGTCCATACACACACGTGGAGCACTGAGTGTCAGACAGCATTTGATACTGTCAAGGTAGTTTTCTGGATGACATTCAATAAAGGACTAATCTCCAAAGAGCCATATGTCCAAGATCCAATCTCCCTAGCGAAGCTCTGGGTCAGTGATCAACCCATTGCCTAGCAAGCTGACGATTTCTTTCCAATAAGTTGTTTGAGGAAAGGAGAAGCACAGAGCGCTTTCCTATCAGATAAGAGATAGTTGTCTTTAATGATCATTGGTATAAGTCCCAATAATGAGATTGTCCCAGCAATAGATCAAAGATATTACACTATTATTTCCCTTTCTCTCTCTCCCCACACCAGAAAGAAGTGTAATTTTAATTATGCTAATAATCAACTAAAAGTCCTCCAAATCTACTTTACCTACAGTCTTTCTTTCCCTATTTTGCTGGCACACTTGTGCAGCGTGTAAACAGTGTATCATATTTAGAAAGGCCAAATAACACTTGCAATACTCTTGTCTGGTGCAGATTGCTGAGTACAGACAGTCACTGGTGAAATGCAGGCTGCAAGTGTTTATATGAGTGGGAGTTGTAGCACTGTACTTTATCTGCTACTCATGAATAATACCTGCACCCATCCACTTGTAAAGAAATTATATAGGTAAAAATTCTAATAAAACCTGCTAAGTGCTTTATGAGTCACTGGGACATCTTTAGTTTCATGTGATGGAGCATGTGCTGAAATAATCTAGTGTGGCATCAAATGAGTTAATACAGTTGTGCCCCACAGGCAGAGATTACAAATCTTGAAAATCATGGAAGTTATTCAATCAATTCTGGGCTACTTACTGAATAAACTGGGGAGGGGGGTAGGGGCAAATCAGGGTGACCAGTAAGTATCTAATAACCTAATACTTAGATTATTTTGTAGACGAGAATAGAGGCTGTTTTTATTGAAAAGATCATTTGAGTAGGGGGACAAGACCTCTGATATATCTACTTCTCTTTCTTCACATGAGTCTTAGCAGTGCTACTACTCATGTGGAAACTGAAGGAGGTGAAAACAAGGTTCACTTTCCTTCTCATCCACTTTTTTACTCCTGAGTCAAACAGAAGATGTTATTTAAAACTATCATCAGGGGAAATCTCCCGGACAGTGGCCAAATCCCGGACAGCCTTCACATTGCTCCAAGTCCTTGCCAGCAGGAATTTAAACTCTGATCTCCAGCTCACTGGCACAATGAACTGCCACAGGACCTGCTGGCTGGCTTCAATTAAAATCTTTCAAATATTTTGCACTTTTTAAAGACTGAAAATCTTCTACAGCCCTTTGCAACTGTTTTATTTCCACCCCCAACAGTCTCCAGGCATTTTGCTTGTCAAGCAGCCCAACACCAAATGTGCTGGTTTTGTTTGACCTATATTACAATGCAAAGCTACTTGGTTCTTTAATTCACTGCCAAATAAAGCTGTTATCTCTGGATAAAGGGAACTAGGCCAAATGGTGATAAAGTCTCAGGGATGAAATGAGATTAAACCAGTTCTACCTCACCTTGCTATTTGCTAATTATATATGTGCTGGCCAGCAGAGCTTACTGTCTGTCTAATCATATGTCTAAAGGTCAATTAAAAGGGGCTAATGCCCACAAATTAATATCCAGTGAAAAGTATTAATTGGCATAGGGGTTTTACCTGTCCTTTTTTTTTCTTTTTGTCTTTTCAAGACATTTTCAGGGCATGATACATAATGTATAAAATTACAGTGTGCTTTTAAAACACAAGAGGATTTACCCTTTTTTATTTCTTTAAAATTCAAAGTGACTCGGCAAACACAATTCTAATGCAGAACTACAACCAGGTCAAAGAACTAACTCTCATTTCTTTTTTAATTAACACTTGGCAATATTGTTAGGGAAAGCATTACTCAGAGAGCTGAAGTCATGTTAGCACCAGAAACCTCTCCAGGGCACCAAACAATGTTGAGAGGCTTCCATGGAAGCCTTTTTAGAACAGTGGCTCACTTTACATCTTTGCTGTCACTGCATAAGCAAACTCAGATCCCTCTATAAAATGGTTGACTTATAAATAAACTCAGTAGGCAAGTTTGTTTGGCTTGTTGAGGGGGAGAGAGAGGAGAGCAAGGGCTGAACAACTGCTGGCCTGCCCTGTTTGAACACACAGCCAACAGAGAAAGCTGCAGATGAGGGCAGAGGTGTAATCAGAAGGCATGCTGTTGTTTTCAGACTGCCACAGTGTATCCAGGCAAACTGAGGGCTGTCTCTTCTGGCTCCTTTTCCCTCTTGGCCCCAGCTGCTCTTTCACAGACACCAAGGCACCTGAGCTAAAGTGCAAATGTCAAGAGGATAAGGTCCTGTTGCTGTCCTGCCCAAGCAGCTCCTCTGGAGGCAACATCTGCAACATCTGCAACATCAGCAGGTGAGAGGAGGATTTGCTCTACTCTGAAACACACACCTTGCCTGCCTCCTCCCACCCTATTTCAAAGGAAGAAGTAAACCAAAACTGATAAGGAAAAGTCCAGTACACAGAGGCCACGAGTAAAGGAAAGCAAGCTGAGAAGGTAGGGAAAAAGCCAGAAATGTAGGAGGGAAAGAGAAAAAGGCAGTGTACACAGAGGAGAAGGGCTGTCAGAGAAATACTTCTAGCTGCAACGTCCTACAGCTGACACAGGCGCAAGAGAAGTGCAGGGCAAAATGCTATCAGAGCATTAAAATAGTCGAGTTTATGCACAATTGGTCTTCAAACTGCTTACAGGGTAGGAGCAAGGAGTGGAGTACTTAGGTGCAAAATAAGAGCACACACAATCTGAAAGATAGAAACAGGAAGAAATGCCGGTTTCAGGCAGTATAATTTCTTTGAGACAGGACACATATGGAATAAGTTGTCATCAAAGCAATGAGCATTAGCAGATGTCTAGACATCTTTATGAAAAGAGAGCCACTGTTGGGTATAGCGTGACACAGTAGGGAAGTGAGATTGCATTTAAAAGTGGACTGTCTTTTTACCAGAAGAAAAGTTCCCTACATCTTTGCAGGAACAGATTGACACTATTCTGGAAAACTAGCTGCTGTAATATTTATAAATTACTATTTCAAATAGACTCTGAGATCATTCAGTCAGAACTGCTAATGCAGAAATTTGAATTCTTCTAGCAGATATTTTCCCTTGTTTTCACATGAGAAGAAGTGACCAGAGCATCCTGTTTCAACCCAAATATATTATCTGTCTTCAGTGTCACTCATTTACTTCTGTATACTACATATTTTGTCAACAGATATCCACTACCCTTAGGTACTGACACACCCATGTGGACCACACCCATGTGGTACTCTGTTGCAGTAAGTGATCACCATCCCTGTTTACATGCATGCTTTAATTTCCAGTTTGCTTGGCTTCAGCCTACAGTCTTCCAGCCACTGCTGGATGAAGGAGATGGCTTTGCCAGGCTCGTTTCAGTGGTGTCCAGTGACAGTATAAGAGGCAATAGGCACAAATTAAAATATGGGAGATTTTGCCTAAACATAAGGAAACAATTTTTACTGTAAGGATGACCAATGAAACAGATTGCCCAGGGAAGTTGTTGAGTCTCCAGCCTTCCAGATATTAAAAATCAATCTGGACATGATCCTGGGGAACCTACTGTAGGTGACCCTGCTTGAGCAGGGGAACTGAACATGATGACCTCCAGAGGTCACTTCCAATCTCAACCATTCTGTGATTCTGTGATCTGATACAATCATCTTTGATAAGGGGGGGCAAATATTTTAAGACAGAGCAAATGCAATATGTGAAAGGCTCTGATGATGGCAAGTTTCAGTATTGCATATGAAAGAAGCAAACAAGAAAAATATTCTTATTCTAAATTTAATTCTAAACAAGCCATGTAAAATGTGCATTACAGAAGTGTTTTGAAGGTCTGTTAATGAAAAGTCATGATAAATGGCATTGTATTGAATGGGAAGAAGCAAATAATAGTGTGAAAAGAAATCAATGTTAAGTCTTGCAGTAGTTACCATCTTTGTTAATGAACCAGAAAGGGGATTAATGGCATGTAATGAAACTTGCAAATGAGTATCTGTTGATCTGTTTCATATATATATAGCACAAAAAGGCAGTTAAGGAAATTTTATTTCATCACGAAGGAAAATAAGTGAACTTGTACCTGTACACACATATAGATTGTGTGTATACACAAAATGAGAGAGTAACATGAAGGAATAATATTGAAAACCAATAAAGGAAAGTAAATTAACTCTGAGAGAGAGCAGCACATGAAACCATAGAGTTTTAGGCTTCATACCATCTCTTGAGGGGTCTTAATTATCCCTCATGCCATAATTGTGTTAAAAAAGATACTGGTTGCCCTGAAGTGATTATAATGAATTAATGCAAGGCACCAGCTCTGCTTCCTGCACTACCTCTCTTCTAGGCTCCACTAATTTAATGGTGGAAACTTTTTCACTGCCAAGGAAACCAAACTATGATTACCTCTGCGTATACAGTACTTCCTACCTAAGTGTTTTAACTAGTATAAAAACTGGTCTTTGCCACAACTGCAGGAATGAGTTCAAACTTACTGGCCAAAAAAAGAGGATAGAGGAAAAAGAGAACAAAGAAGCGTTGTGTGTTTGAATATAGGTTGTACAATATGTAAAATGTATTTGATTCCAGAAAAAAAATTCTGAATTCTCCTAAGTATTGAAATAAAATATAATTCTAAATAAACTTCACAGCCAGCTACATTTTAAACTGCTTACCTCTTTAATCAAGAATCAATGAGAAAGGAATCATGTCCGCAAACTGTAAATGCATCAGGACTGACCTAAACCTGTATTACTCTCATGATTAAAGTTCCTGAGATCTTGGTGACCGCCTCTTCACCAACCAGAACTCTGCCTTTAGCTACACTGTAAATCTGGCTATAAGGTTCATAGATGCTTCTGTGGCACATTGTCATAGTTTCTGGTCTCCTTTAAGAGTCTAGTCTTGGACTCTTGAAGAATTCTCATGTCACATAGTTTTATGAACTCTACCAGTACCCTTCCACCTGTGACTGAATGAATATTGTTAATTTAAGGGACTAGAGGAGCTCTTGGGTTCACTTTAGACATTTGCCAGACTGTTTGCTAGGAACTCTTCAAGCCAAGCAATTGCATCCTCCTAACTTTAGGCATATAACTTACTTGACTTTCAAAGTTAAATTCCTGCTCTGAATAATCCCCTGGAGGAGCTTGTCTTTTTGCAATAATTATATAGGAAACCTAAGTGACTAGCCTAATATCTGTCATACTAAATATCTAAAGTTGAATGCTGTTAAAGTCCCTTTCTCTTTTCCTAATAAGTGTTCTAATTACTTGGATATTATTATGAAAGGATATTTCTTTAAGAAAATTGTTGTAGATACCTAAAAACAAAGAAGCATTCAAGACTCTGGATTCTAGGTAGAATGAGTTGGTATTTCCTGAATGAAATGCCAGTCATAGAAAGGAACATGATTTCAGATATGCATTACGCTTTGTATTTCCTCTTGAATGACAGCCTATAGCACCATATCCATCCCCACTTCTTTGTCCAACAGGGAATTGAATGTGGTAAATTGAATGCCAGGAGAATAGGGGCCAAAGCCCAAGAGTGGTTTCCTTAAGTAACTGAAGCTTGTAGCAGCAACGTTTTAGACAGGTCATGTTTGTGTTATTCACAGCAATGTGTTGTAGAGATTCCAGGGCTGGTAACAGAAATAGACCTTTGCATCTAATTGGAGATCAGATTCTCATCTTAATTTCTGAAACCACATGAACACTGAGACATCAGATTCACATGTATGGTAGTGAGACAGCTATAGCATTAAAATACATGACTACCATGCTCACTGAGCATGGCCTTGGACATTACAGAGAAGAACCCACCAAGGAAATAGCCACCTTAACACAGTGTGGTGGCTATGCTAATTCACCTGACATACACATATTATAAATATAGAAACACAGCTAATCCGCCTAAATACAATCCCAATACTTATCCCAAGCTAGGGCTCAAACATGGAACTCTGCAAGCTGCTGCGGAGAGGCATGTGCAGCCACATGGGCTGCTCAGTGGTCACCACTCTGCCCTTCACTGCACACAGTGAAGGTCTGCCTTAAGGACCTTGTTGGCATTTGGCTGTAAAGGATTTGTCTGAAATTACAGGAGATGTCTCTGTTTTTTCAAAGAAATAGGTCCAAATCTTTTGAGGCCCAGGCTAGCATTTAAACCACTCTGCCATCCTTTCCTGACAAACATCATTGCACCTAGGTCAATGCATTAATAATACTTTGATATGTAACTGTTTAGAACACACATCTAAACCATTACAATTGGTTCTGTCTCTCTACTGGTGAGGAATACTGACAAATTTGAAAGATACTGCGCAAAAAAGTAACACAATTGATAAAAAAGCTAGAGGGAATGATATATGGGGGAAATCTTGAAAGGGCCAGATAATACATTTAACATGTTTAAATTATAATCAAGATGGGAAGAGTTAACTAATAGTTAAGTGATGCAAAACCTTTGACAAAGTACTGATTATTTAGCAATGAAAAATGGGTCTGAACCTAATAAAAACTGCAAGCAAATTTCTGGCAAGTTACAGGATTGAATTGAGTGTGTATCAGAACTCCTCTGCTGCAAAATGTGTGTTTCAAGTCCCTGTTACCTATCAGAGTGTGAAACTGACCCTCGAGAGAGAAGTTGGGGATGTTCAGCAACTAAGTAAGACTTTTCAAGATTCCTGCAGTCACTGACTGAAAAATTTTGACTCTGGAATAGAACATAAAAAATATCAGTTCCTGGGATGTGGTTGGTGATGCATCAATGAACTTTCCATGTCCCATTAAATGCTTGTTCATCACGTGGGAAGAGTTTAATCCCTGTAGGTAACGACTAATCCTGTAAACGAAACTGACTAAAAAAAAAAAAAAAAAATGATAAAATCCACATTACCTGCTAGAAGGAGTAGCAAACTAATTTAATTTTTTTCCCATTTCCATACTTTTTATGCTGCTTTCACCAGGCAAATAGATTGTTCTTTCTTCTCCATCCACCTGTTAGAAAGAAAATTCACTTCCATTCCAGATCAAGATCTTGGTCTTATGTATTTCATCCTCTGTCTCAAGTCTTCTTTCATCAGGATGGCATATTTACAGTAAAATTTTCTTCCCTAGAAGAGTCAGAAAATCTGTGTAGTCTTTTCCCACATCAACAGCATCCAAGAACACACAGTCTGATAAGAAAAAGCAGACAATTAAAAATTGCTACTCCCCCTGGTCTTTGTTGTTCCCTCTGTGGACACATTCTAATATTTCTATATCCTTCTTATATTGTGGAGTTCAAAACTGCACTCATGGCGTGAGTTGAGGCCACATCAGTGCTGAGTATTGCAGGACAATCACTCCTTTCCACTGTTTAGCTCTTCTGTACTTCATACACTTCAGGATGTGTTTAGACCTTTTGGCTGCCAGGGTACATTTTTGATGCATATTGAGTTTGACATTAACCAAAAACCCATATCCTTTTCTGCACTCCAGTCTCTTGCCCCCATTCTATACATATATCCAGGATCACACTGTTCCAGCTACAGAATCTGGCATGTGTCCTTGTTAAATTTCATATAGTTGGTGCTGCCCAGTTCTCTAGTCAAATCAAAATCTCTTTGCATGACCTCTCTGCCCTGAAGGGAATCAACAGCTTATCCAAATTTTGTATTGTCTAAAACTTAGTGTGCACTAAACTCCAGTGTCCAGGTCATTGATAGAAATATTGAAGACAATGAAAGGGCCCTAAAATTGAGTCATATGGAAACCCATCCATGACTGGCTACCAGCCAGATATTACTCCATTAACTACAAACTCTTTGAGCCCAACTCTTCAGTGAGTTGTTCACTCATTGTAATGTGTACATGTCTAGCTGTGTACTGGACATTTTGTTCTGAAGGATGCTGGGAAAGACAGTGTCAAAAGCTTTGTTAAAATAAAATAAAAAAAAGCCAACTACCAACCACACATCCACTACCTTGCCTCCATCTACTAGGCAGGTAACCTTGTCATGACAGGTTACTCAGTAAGTCAAGACTTTCCCTTCATGAACTCACATCGGCTTTGACAGATGACTGCATCGTCTTTCAAGTGTTTTTCAATAACTCACAGAATAATCTTCTCTATAATTTTACCGGTCACCAAAGTAAGACTGTCAGGCCTATAATTACTAGGATCTATTTTCTTGCCCTTTTTGAAATCTGAAATAACCTTTGCTAGCTTCTTTTTAACTGAGATCTCTCCAGATTTCCAATGCCATTGGTAAATAACCAAGAAAAGTCTCACAGTAACCTCAGCCGACTCTCAATATTCTGGGGTGAATCCCATCAGGCTCTATAAACTGGTCTTAAATGCTCATACTGGGGCTAGCTACCTAAACAGCTTTTCAGATTTTGATTACTTTTACTAGCTATTAAAATATTTCTTAAATAAATTTGTTTTATTACTTTTAAAACTACTTTATGATGTTTAGGTTTAGGTTATTATAGACTTGCAGGGATATAAAAGAGCTTCAGGCTTAATCAGACTGACATATTCAAAGCCTATATAATACAACTTTGGTTTTATTTCAAGGTTGTACATTGGAGTCAAATGAGCCAAACTGAACATATTAAAACATCAGATTGATTGTACACGCAACCTTCTTATGGTGATTCTCTTGTTCTTGTTGAAATCTAAGTAATGACAGTGACAATATTAAAGTTCTTCTTCATGACCACATAAAAGAGGCAAATGACCTGAGAAAATAAGCTGTAACTTATTACTCATCATTAGTAATGATTGAAATGCTACCTTAGTTCCATTCAGAGTGTATAGGGTGAAAGTAAGAATGTTTGTGACAAGTTTAACTGTAGAGTGGAGCAAAAGTATCGTGATTTAACCAGCCACATAAACTGATCTTTCATGTAATTACTAAATTTCCTTTTGTGGGTATGGAATTTACTAATTGTTATGAGGAATCACAGATAAATGACGTGATAATTATGACAGTTTTTATTTGTTTTCCAGTTGTTTTCAGAGGCTTTGCTCATATCAAGTAGCCATGGTCCTGGGTTACAATCAACATAATGCATATTTCTGTTTGTTACGGTTCTCTTGGTATAGATTTAATTTGACTCTCATTCTACCATCTTCAGGGAGCTCATTAAACATATATAGAGTTTGTTAACAATAAATTTTATATAATTTTATTTAACGATCACTCAATGCCTAAGGCTGCAGAGGTGACACTAACATAAATGAAGCAGGTCTTTGGCAACTGCCTTTACCTCTTTGCCTTGAGAACACTTCTATACTCGAAGACATTCAATTATTTGTCTTGACAGAGTTTATACTTTGCAGCTTGTTTTTTTTTGGTGGTAAACAAGTTCTATGTAGAATAAGGAATAATGAATTTATCTATCTATCTATCTATCTATCTATCTATCTATCTATCTATCTATCTATCTATCTATCTATCACCTTTGCCTCCCTCCTTTATCACCCACGAACATATAAAAGAGTGGCTAAAAGGAAGGTAAAACCTGCAAAAACTGATAGATTCTCTTACAGGTTGAAGTGACTGATGTAAAGGACCTTTGCTAGATGGTAGTTCTATATAACTTATTCATGTCTTTAAGTTTCATGGATAGATTGAGGTTTGATCTATGTTTGAAATCTCTCAAGACCAGTCTGCTAGGAAGGCCCAGGAAATTTCCCCTTTTCTCTAAGCTTATAGAGTTCTCTACCAGCCTTATCTTTTTAATCTACAATTTAATCTTTGTGGAAGACTCCTGACCAGTTACTTTTAGAAAGTGAGAGCCTACGGTTCCATAGAAGACTTGTAATTTAATTTCCATATTTTTTTAAAGTAAGCACACAATTTTTAAAATTTATCATGTGTTTATACCAAGTGGTTGTTTCGGGTTTGTTTGTTTGTTTTTGTTGGGTTTTTTTGTCTTTTAATTAAAATATATTAACTTAATAAATGGAATATACAAATGGATTTCATTTTCAGGTTCAGATGAAATAAATTATTTGCAGTAACATTTTAGCTTTGTGGTTTGTCAGGAGATTAAAAAAAAAATCCATATTGGTTCCACATTAATCATTTCATCATCTATTTTATCCTAACAGCAAACTATATTATTTTCACATTATTATGTCTGCCTTGCCTGCAGTGTTTAAATTTTTTTTAATTATCTGAAAAGAAATTCTACTGTAGCAAGAGAAATTCTACCACAGCATAAATAAAATCCACCAGTGTGAATAAAAAATATAAGCAGACAATAAAATTGGTGAATTATCCATTATTTTCAATGGAGTAAAGTCCTAAAAGAACTGCAAGATGCACAAAGGTATTTAAGTGTTGTGTCTCAGGACTTGGCTGAGACACTGAGGCTTAACTGAGGCTCCATAAGACTCTGGAGAGTCCTTGAACACATTCATGAATCTAAGAGGCTTAAGGGTTCTAGATACTCAGAAAATAAGATACCAGCTTTGAGAATTGTATGGTAGTGCTTGGTTTGCTTAAAAATTCTCAGGTGCCTTTTAGGATACTGTCAGAGGATACTAAGCCCAGATTCCTGACAGAAGATTTTCTCTAAATCTTTTTCCTGCTTTTTATCTCGGGGTACAAGCAGAAAGAAAAAAAAATAGATGGAGCGGAATTATCTGCTTCATTATGATGACTGAATGTCACAGACATTTATCATTGTTTCTGTATTTAATACTAATAAGTAGAACTTCTAAGAATTATCAAAGGACTTCATTTGTGTTGCAATATGAAAGTAGGTAGGTCTGCTACATTAAATTAGACATGAATTTAACTCCAATTTTATCAAATTTTTCGCTTCATTTTTGATATGTTTTCTGATTGGCAATAAATTTCTGTTTTCCCTTATTCTGCTGTGAATTTCAGTATGTAGCATTTTTCCTCTGATGTTACAGGTCCATTATCTTTGAACAGTTTGAGATCATACTATCATGTCTACTTATGCTTATTTGCCTATACTGATCCATTTGAACTTATTATCATAATAGCAAGGCATTTCAGATATGCCTTAATGTTTAGATATGATTTGCTGACTACTCAGTTGCTTGTATGAACTGATGTAATGCTCATTATCTTAATACTATCATAAACATTCAGAACACAAGCACATTTTTTTAGAAAATGAAGCTATGTCCTAAGTCCCAAGAAGATGTAGCTTATGCAAATATCCTCTTAAGTAAATATGTCTGTCTCTCTCCTCCTCACCATTAAAAAAACCCCAAAAATTCAAACAAAAAAATCTCTTTAAATGATGACTGACCTAAATAAAGGCAAACCCTCAGCATAGACCTTCACCAAGTCAGAATGGAAGGGGTAAATTGAGAGGACAAAACACTCAGACTGGCCACCAATCTCATCTTGAAATGGCTGCACTGGAAGCAGAGACAAACTTTACTTTTTCTTTCTGGCCTACTAGTAGGTATTTGGGAATTCAGTGAAGAATTTGAAATAAGTTCCTGTCATGCTGAAAGTTTCAATTAGCAAATTAAATAGAGTTAATTAATGATATTTGCAGTCCATGTCGTGCTAATTAAAACCGACTAATTTTTCTGTTATTATTTGCATATTGTTGTTTTTCAGCTATGCATTTGGAAGGACAACATTGCCTTGAGATGCCAGTTTTTTGGCATCACTCTGCACTAATGAACAGATGAGACTGTATTCTTAAGCTGTACTGGAGCTTCTTTTTCTTCTGTTTCAAATAATTTACAACTGAACAATTATGAAATAGGAACTGCTTCATAGACTGTTGAAGAACTGTTTGTTTCTATAGTGACAAAGAAACTCTACTTTGTATACCCATTCTCATATTAAAAAATAAAGTCCCTGTAGTCTTTCCAGATCACAAATTAGTTGGGACTGGGAGAAAAAAAACACTGAGGCATACTTAGAGGGGAAAACAAAAAATTCAGATGAGTTATCAGCAGAACGAACTTGTGAGTGCAACTCTGGTGTCTCATCCTCTTGATTTTTCAAGTCACAACAGCAATGAAACATATCTATTAACTTATGTTAACCCTAATTATTTAGCCAACTTAAACCTCTTCATAGTCTAAATAAAGACATGTAAGAGAAAAGTAAGTAATTTTTTTGTAAAAAGAAAATTTACAAGTCTAGTAACATATTCCATAGAGCAAGGCAACAACTGAATTTTTGAAGTTAATTATATTAAGGCTATCTTAATCCATAAAGACCCTTCAATATAGTAGCTTGAAATCCTCGGAGTTGCATGAGCTTGCTCTATTGCTGTGGAGGTGGTTTTGAGCCCCCATCTTCCATGACTCCTAGTTAACTGGGAAATCTATTCAAAGTCTACTTTCTGTGTTATTATCCTGTGACTTTCAGACTGCTTTATTCAATTTCCCCACATAAGTGAATATCTAAGCAAGAGCATTTTGCCAGTGGTAAATGCTTTTGTCGAAGCCTTTTCACCACAGCGAGTGACACTCGCCAATCGAGACAAATTCTAGTACATCACAAAATCCAGGGCTCAGTAAAGAAAGGTGAGGGTGTGAAAAAATATCAGATTGTTAATTGAGTGGCTTCTGGATTATTCAAAGTTTTTAAACTATGTACAACAGGTGGGAAAGCATAAAAAAATCCTTTAAAATAATAAATATGGTTTATGAACTTGCTATCAAAACAAACCACAATGTAGATCTTTCAAAATGGAGAGAAAAAACTAAAATCATTTCAGTGAGTTAGATGAAACTATAAAACTTATTTGAGAAACAAACCAGTCCTTTCCTGAGAGGAGGAACACACTGCTTGTTTGCGTTGGACAATAACGTCAAAAGATTCTGATCTTCTGAAACTCCATCATATTCCCTTAGGGTAGTTTTCACAATCATCACTTGCAACAATACTGCGTTTGTGTGGTTTCTCAGTGAGTCAAAGTGGCAGAGAGCTGACTGCAGATAAATAAATCCCTTGTTTTTCACCTGAGTCAGAGAGTTGATCTGACTTGGTGGATGTACAAGTGTGAGATCTCAGGAAGGGAGGAGGAGCACTATTTGTGGCAGCAGGCCAGTTTTATAGCTACTTAATCCAGTGATGAAAACACACCCTTTGAGTATATTTTGTTTCCTCTCTCCCATCTTCTTGAATTGTCTGTGGCAGCCTGTAGGTCCTTGTCAGTTTTAACATTTAAGCCCCTTGTAAGAATAAGATTCTGTCATATTCCTGTTTCTCATCAGCTGTAAACATAGACTCAAGCTCCGAGGTCTATAAAGTCTCTCTCTTCTAAAAGCAATTGGATGTGTCAGCATTGAGACAAAATCTATAATCAGTTTCCATCACCAATTAAAGTTAATCATGGTTTTGCATGAGAGTCAGACCAAATTCTAGGTGGTTCTATGAGCCTACAGAAAAAAAGCAACATTATTCTACACCAATGAATTTCAAAAGTATATTTACTGTAATGGCAAAGAAAATGTATAAAATACTTCTGAAAATATTTGCCAGAGCTCTTCATTCATTCACCATACCATTTCCTCAACTGAGAACTGCACTTGTCTGACTTATTAGTAATATCCTACCAAAGCACCATCTTTTTCCCTTCCCTAGCATGACTAATTATTTAAGTGGTGTATCCTTAAGGACGAGTTAGAAAGATGCCTGTGACTAACACAGGCTGAGATCACATAATGAAGGATATATTTACATCTCTTTGATCAAAGCAAATGGTATAATGAGGTAGCAAGACCTCTTTTCTCGCTAAAAGGGAGAATATATAAGGATGATATTGCTGACATTCAGATGTTTTAGGGGAAGTGTGATGTGGTGAGTAGTAGAGATGTATATAATGGGTTGTTCAGGTAAGTGGGTTCCAAGATTTATTACATACAAGGTGTCAGGTCCATACAGCACTGCAATTAGACATTGGTGATATCCACAAAGATGCTCAGGGTGCAGCTATAGGAAATGTAGGGCAGGTATCTTCATCTCTGCTTTCAGCAGTCTACTATTCCTCTTCCCTTACGTAGTCTCTGGAGCGTAACAATGAGGGATTTTTCATTAAAACAGTAAAAAAACTCCCTCTTCTCACACCCTGAAACAAAAATCATATAGCTGCTGTATTGAATCATATTGATTAAGAAAAAAAAAAAAAGAAAAAGAAAAAAGACCAGGAAAGAAGCTGAAAGAAGCAGAGGAGCAGTACCTTTTCTTTTGGTAGTGATTGACTTAGCTGTCTTGTGTAATTTCACTCTTAAGAATTATTTATAGAAAGTGTTTCCTCCCTTGGCATGGTTATTTTAAGAAATCATTCTACTTTGCCAGAGACAATTCTACACAGCTCTATACTGATCTGGATGACACAGGCTGATTTTAATTGGGTTTTGGCTTTTTTTCTTGAGAGGTGTTTTAAAGTCAAGAGCCAGTTAATGATTTTGACCCATAAACACTCACAACAATACAAGTTGTACTATGTTAAACTGTTTAAAAAAGTTTTCGTGGTTTAACCATGGTCGGCATGTAAATATCATGCAGCCACTTGCTTGCTCCTCACCCTCCCCACTGAAGAAGAGAAATGATAAAAAAAGAGTTAAGATAACAGTTTAATAATTTAAATAAAATAATATATACTAATAATACCACTAATAATAATGATAATGAAAAGGAGAGAGAGAGAGACAGGAATAAAACCCAGGAGAAACATCACTTGTTTCAGCACAGTTCAGTTGATCCCCCAGTTTATATACTGAGCATGGCATTCTATGGTATAGAGTATCCCTTTGGCCAGTTTGGGTCCACTGACAAGGCCATGCTCCCTCCCTGCTTTTTGTGTAGCTCCTCACCAGCAGACCACGTGACACTGAAAAGTCCTTGACTTAGGGTCAGCACTACATAGTAACAGCCAAAACATGAGCGTATTATCAACATTGTTCTCATACTGAATCCCAAACACAGCATTGTACCTGCTAAGAAGAAAATGAACTCTGCCCCAGCTGAAACCAGGACAGTTATTCTGTGCAGGACTGTCATGGTGTCAGAGAGAGCAGGTAAAGGCTTTACTAGAGAAGAAATTGATTGCATAAGTATGCCACTAAGTTCATCTGAGGAACTAAATGTTGTCAAATTGTCCTGAATGAACCTACCTCCCTTAAGAAATCACAGAATCATAGAATCAACAGGGTTGGAAAAGACCAGTTGATGGTTGATCATCAGGTCCAACCCTTAAT
This sequence comes from Lepidothrix coronata, assembly GCF_001604755.1. Taxonomy (NCBI): domain Eukaryota; kingdom Metazoa; phylum Chordata; class Aves; order Passeriformes; family Pipridae; genus Lepidothrix; species Lepidothrix coronata. Next base: position 4,506,931 of record NW_016690246.1, on the reverse strand, counting down.
ATTACAATGTCCATTGGACTTCTTCATTCAAGTGGCGTTCCTTTGCATATTCCTTCTTTTTGCAGAATTCCTTCACTTTATCAGTATTCCCCTTTGGTAGTAAGGAATATTTTGAAAAGGTCTTTGCAGATATCAGTCCTTTACACACCTACGTAATGTCGCTGTACTGACCAACCATTTTTGTAAAATCTGACTCACAGAGACAATTCAGGAAAGCCTCCTTATATTACTTGGCCTGCAGAAAAAGAGTAGTTATGATTTTTTGTCTTTTAGATTTGTTCTTTCCTCTAAAACATGTGTCCTTCCTTACATTTATAAACACACAAAAAACCCGCCATCCAACCATGTGCTTTAAATTACTTGTCTTTAATTATCAACTGTTTTTAAGGACACTTCCTGCTCATTCTTCCTCCTTTCTCCCACCAGGACAACCTCTATCCTTAAAAAGCATTCTTTGCATATTATGATCTTTGTTAACCCCTTGGGAAAAAATACCTGTTGGACTTTTTTGTGATGTTCATGAAGAGAGTTTGATCTCTTAACTAAGTATCTCTGAAGTAAAATAACACTGTCTTGTAATTTTTGATAACCTGCAAAAGCAGAGTACAAAGATGTGAGGGATGTAACTCACTATTTTATTAACTCTGGTCTAAGTAGTCAGCTCTTAAATTGTGTTTCTCTGATTGAACAGTGTACAAATAATTTGAAAAGCCACAATGGTTTGCATGTGCATTGTCTACTGGTATAAACCAAACGTGAGTTTGAGAGGATCAACTTTCAACTGTCACATGAGAAACAGGGTTTTTTAAAAAAATATGAATAAAGTGTCAGACTTAAAAATACTTTAGTACAATTTTAAAGAATAATTATTCATCTGTAATGTTGTCTTCAGTTATATCTACTTAAAAACTTCTAAGAATGCCGCTTAAACTAATAATCTTTAGTCATAACAATATCATCAACCTATTAAAACATGAGTTTTCTAGAAACAAAGAATCCAGTCTACAGATGTAACTCCAGCAATAAAATTTGTTAATGTCTTAATTTCTAATATAAAAAATTACATTGCAAGTGTTCCTGTACAAACATTAAAACTAAAGTGGTAGAAAGCAGTGTATGTTGTAAGGAATGCATCACAAAGATGAATTCCAAACTCATACAGGAATTGGCAGGAAGGAAATGAAAACATATATGGTAGGTATGTTACAACAGCAAATAACAGGTCAGTTCAATGTCTGGGGAAGACCTGGAAATAAAGCAATTTTCATTCCAATTTCTTGGTTTTCAAAGAAAAGGATTTCAGGCCAGACCTCACATCCTAACAGGTAAATTTTGTGACAGACTCAGAATTATGTACACAGGAATATTGCAATCTGGAACCCAACAGGTCATCACATTCTTCTCTATAGCTATTTATAAAGGTATGGAAGTGCTGGATGGCAACATGAGTTTTTGAACTTCCTTCTGTGGCAGGATCTGGAAAATTAATGTCCTGAGTAAACATAGGATACTTTGTTTTATAAGGGTTCTTGACTGCGCAGATAGCTGCTTGTATGTTTAAATGAATTATAAAATTAGTGATTTTATATTCATCTGATATTTACATGAGAAATTATGGGATCCAATAACTTGAATGTCTCAAAATTATGAAAAACCTTGAAATAAAAGATTGCACATATTAAAACAAGTAAAATCTCTAACCTGTTATAGATTAGTTTTTGCCATTTTGAAATATCTTGGTGCTTTTGTTTTCTGATAGTAGTAAGTCAGTAAGACTAAATCTAAAAGTAATGATACCATTATAAATTAGATCACATTGCATAAGCTTACTGTCATCGCTCAGCGTAATTAAAAGGTAAATCATTCTATTAATACTCTAGTTAAGATATTCAATAATAGATTCCTTTTTTATTTTTTTTTTTATTTCCCCTCTGCTTCATGACCATGAAACAAAATAGACGGAAGCCAAAATGTGATGTATCATCACCTAAAGAGACCTTCCATTTTACTTTGCGCATACCTGTCTGCTGAAGGTAAAAGAGGTGGAAATGGTTCAGGAAAAAGAGAACTTTAGAAATATGAAAACAGAACTCAAACCCCAAGGAAATTAATAATGCTGGAGTGCTTTTGTTACTGAAAAAAAAGAGAATTCCATTTGAAATTCTCTTGGTAAGCATGAGGAGGCTGACATGGGTTCCTATCCCATGTCCTGAATCACTTCCACAGTTTGCGCTGATGGCTGAGGAAAGATGGCAAGATGTAGACATGCTAAAGAGCTGTACTTTCTAGGTAGAAATGGTATGTGATAGCTGTATGAACACACATACTTTAGTCAAAACAAACCATTTTAAAGATACATATGGAGGCTACATATGCCACATAAGGAGTGCCATAACTAAAATATACTAAAACATTTCTTTAATAATATTTATATTGGAATTAAAAGTGGTAAAACAGGAGTAGACAAGTCTCTGGTATGGCAGAAGAGCTGGCACTATAATCAAATTTTAGAGAAACTAGGAGCAAAGAATAACAGATATTCTGAAAGCTGCAGCCCACTGAAGCCTGTGAGAGAGGAAATTGCACTAAAGTTAGTCTAGGGAAAAAGTCAGTCAAAGGGCAAATCTGCATGGGACATTGTAGGCAGACAGATTCTCATTTCATGCAAGATTTGAGCCAGCAGGACCGGGGCAGTGTGACAGCAATCCAAAAATCATGTAGCTGTTTTACTGAAGCAACACTAGCACACATCTCTGGGTCTTCTCAGGGTAAATTATTTCAGGATCAGCAATACACTGATGCTGTGATGGCCTTCATCACATTGACTGTTTTCCAACTACCTGCAATTTACCATTCAGACACAGATAAAGGCTAGTTGGACATATTTTTTTCTAGGGTAAGAATCAGACTGGACAGGCCAAACCCATGAGAGAACCTGTATCTGGGACTCAGTTTTGGTACATTAGAATGGCAGTCTCACATGGAAACCTATGCAAGAAGATTGTAAGGTGAAGAAGTGCATGCACTCCAACTGGTGTGATGAGGTATTTGAAATGTAATTCGTTTTTCTGTATGAAAAATGATTGATTCTGAATAGAAAGAACTTCAAATATGAATAACAATTAAACATATGACTCTTTTCACTGGACCAAAGAGAAAAATACTGTTTTTATCAGTGCTCAAAATAATAGGGTTATCTTCAAACTTGAGTCCAGAGCATAAAGCTCTGTTTGGCTAAATGGGGAGTAAGTTGAGGATTTTTATTCTGATGTTTCTTTAAAAGTGTCTTTCCTTCTTTTTTTGGTGTGGGTTTTTGTTTGTTTGTTTGTTTGTTTGACTGAGCTATGTGGTCTCTTTAAGTGTTTATCTATGGTTTTACTTTTTATAACTTTCCTTTCAAGTTTTACTATTTCATGCAAAGTTCTAGGAGTTCGCAGCATAATGAAAAAAATGCAAATAATGCATTTGAACAGATTAATTGGATTAATTATTCACAAGGAAAAGTTGACCTTCTCTGCCAATAGCATTCACTCTTATCCCTGTCTCTTTCCCTTGGTTCCTGTCACAATAGATTTTGAAGTGAACAGTTACTAGAAGAACAGCAAATTCTAGAGCTTCTGGGATCCTGGTTTTAAAAGTTCATATTTTCTGGGCATTCATACAAGCTTAGAAAGAGAGAAGATTGGACTGAAAAATACAGCATGTGTGTGGAAAATTGGACAGAAGAATGCGATAGGAAAAGAGAACAAAAGGAGAGAATACACAGCTACACTTGTTGCAATCCTCCCTTAAAGTAAATACTATACCTATATCAAATCATGTAAACCTGGACTGTATGCAAATCTGCTTCAATGCAATTAATGTGAATCATCTAGCTGAGTAATAAAAGAAAGATATTAATCATTTAATCCCAGTTTTCAGCCTCCAGTGACTGCAAATGTAACTATCTTCAGCTGGAATCCTCAACTAAACACAGATGTTGAGAAGCTAAACATTGCTCAGGAGGTTACTTTCAGCAAGTGATCTGTCACTGTCTGATATATATATTCCTTTGTAAGAAAATCTGCTACCAGATGTGCCTATAAGGATGGCACACTCTGTCTTCTGATGACTGTACAGATGTCTGCTACGAGGTAGGGAGCTTGAAGACTCCTTCATACACTGCTTAGGGTAAAAGGGTCCTATGCTAAATGGAAGCCATTATGTCACTCATTCCTTTAAATATTCTGATATATTAATCTGAAGTCCAAAGACAGAGAGTAAAAAGTTATGTATTTACATATAACAATTTACACTGCATAGGTCTTGAAACAGCCCTGTGTTGTTGTAACACCTGTATCTCAACCCATGGCAAAAGGGAAGAACTCTAACTGCTGAAATAAAGGTCAGATTCCCTTTCAAAATAAGACTGATGCAACAGACAGGCAGTTTATGAACTCAATTTGTTTTCCTGGTCTTAACTACACAGTTATTTACCATGGCTACAAAAAAACTTTTACTTCCTAGGATTGAGGAGTCGGAGAACACGAAAAGGTGCAGTGTTGCCTGACACTCCCATAAGTATCACCAAAAGTAACCCAATGCAACATAATGTTCCACAAAATGGCCCCCAGAAAAAGCCACATGAACCACAGAAGGAAATCCAGTTTGTTTTCCCTGTGATTTTCAAAGCACACCTCAGGGCAAGCCAGGAGGGAATGGTCTTCCCTACCTGATCAACGAACTGTAAAAACAGGATTATAATTTTATTGACTTTCAGAGGAAAAAAACTTGTAGCCTTTAACGTTCCCTCCATGAGATACCTGAGACATCTAGATCACTGCTAACAAACATTGGGCTAACAAGTACACAGCTTTTCAGCTGCATCTTTCAACTTTCAAGATTAATTGTCAACAGAAAGTGTGTAATTTTACCACAGTGAAAAGCTAGACTGGTTTTACCTGTTCTGGCAAAGAAGCAATCTTAACCAGTCATAGATTTACTTGGGAGGGAGTATAACAGTGTTGTAGGAAAGAGGGGGAGAAATTTAAGCAAAAGTGGCTACTGCTTGCATTTCTACATCAGTCACGTCACACTGCTTTCTGCTCCTTTCTCAGATCACAACATCTGGCCTTATCCGAATATTTATAGGGTAGTTTTTCATGAGGCAAACTAAGACTAAGGAGTGATTCTGATGATTGTGTAGATTTGTTGTCATTTGTTTCTATGCCAATCTGGCAAAGTCAAGAGTAGTTAAAAACACTTTCCTGGGAATTAGGATATAAGTGCTTTAACTCCCCATAAAGAAAGAACTGAAGGATACGGGAACTCTCCTATATCCTTAAACCATGAAGTTATTGTGTAAACGGGGTCACCTTTCCTTCTCTTGAGCATTGAATAAAAGTGGAGGGCCTCAAGATATTTGGACTCTGTCCCTAGAGGAATAAATAAGTATGTCCTAAGAGCAGACTACTCAACATGAATAAGCATGGAAAACCTTGTCCGTGGATCCTAGATGTGAAATACATACAAAGATGGTTAGATCTGATAAAAGCAAATTAGTTCCAGAAAAATGTAGAAGACTGTTAGTTATTAAGTGGGTATAGTGAAGAAAACTAGGATATTTACAGACTTTCCCTACCTAGATGTTTTGAGAGAGAATTTTATTATAGCACTGATAAACTTAAATGCCTAAATTATGTGAACATGTCCCTTGATCCCTTCAAGGAAATTCCTTTAAATTCTTTTCAATATGACCCAGAAACAGATTTTTGTGTATGTTGACATATGACTGTTAAGGGTTGGGTTTTTTTTTCAATTCAGTTGTTCAAGTGCTGTTTGATGAACAATGTATTTGCTAGATTTTGTCCATAGTTGTCAAATAAATTATTCAACAAATCATTTTTGCTTTATTTGATCAGCTATAACAGCCTTTCTGACTCTTCTGCAACCTAGATATCTTTTAAATAAATAAGTATGCTTGTCTCCAGAGACTTCAGGAGCTGAACAGCTGTTTTCCATCACCATGGTAAAAGCCTTGAGGGTGATTCTGGATGAATACTATTATTCTTCCCTGGCATAGGACTGTATATAAGAAGAACTGGAGAAACTTTTTGTAATTTAGGTACATGAGAATGTTAGGAAAAATGAGTTCTAAATTGGCCTTTGTTGGAAAAGAGGTAAGACCCTGAATCCTGGTTTAATATGAAGTAGGTAGATAACACCAAGGTGCCTCATTTCTTAAAATGCTTGAGGTGTGGAGTGGCAGGCAGACCTGAAAACTCAGGCATTGGAAACTGAGTCTTCAGGACAGTCAGTTCTTCAAGACAGGTGATACCACTTACTGAAGGAAGGAAATAAACTGTTTAAGGTACTCATGATTTATTTTTTAACAAGAAACATAAAACTTTGATAAAGAACCTTGAACAGCCTGTTTTAATTGTCTTCAATCCTAACAACCCGCTTCACTATTTTTTACTGAATAAATGATAGAAATATGCAGCTGTGATTCCTAAACACTGATGTTCAGAGTTTTTTAAGCTCAGCATGGCATGTCCAGACTGCCATTGTTGCTTACAAATGCTCACCTGCATAAAGAAGAAAATTTTCTATCACAGAAACCTCAGGGAAGCAGCTGGCTGGAAATGAGAATATCATCATTATCTTCAAGTCCTGGAGGAGACATTGTTATAATAATAAAGGCTTATAATTGTTTTACCTAACTTGCAATTAAAATATCTTTTTTCTTAATAGAAAATTTGAATTAGTAGGGGAAAATCTGTGGAAGGATTCATACTTGATTCTTCATGGTTATCATTGGCCTTGGGGTGGTACTTTACACTAAAGGTAAATTTATGCATAATTTATTTAGGATTCATTAATTATTAATAGAAGTTTCAAGTGTGTTACAGGTGTATATGGTATGTGCCATGGATGATTATGAACACCTCAATAAAATTGCTGTCTGTTACTACAAATGATAAAGTTACTTGTCAAATTCTGCAGTCATCTCTTTAAAATAGTAATTTATTCACCACATGCTAAGTACATACTAGATGTTTATCAGTTATTTAGAAATTTATCTTTAAAATAAGGTTTATGCCCAGTTAGCAGCTGGACAAATGTCACATGAAAATATACAGCATTACTGATCTTTTCTTTGAAAAATACATTTATTTAGTATTTACATATGATACTATAATTATCTTTTGAAGTATATGTCCTTCATTTTGCTGTAAAATTTGTACTGATAGGTAGAACACTGTTAGAGAGAAGATCTGGTTGTGGTTGTTTTCTGCTTAAGTACTTCCTTAGGCACTGCTAGACTAATTGAAAAACTTGGGCACTGTGAGGACAGGGAACAAATATGTACGTGTTAACTGAAACAGCGTGACTTGCAATCTCACTGATTCCTTTTGGATAAAGCAAAGACATTTAGATTAATGAGAGAAGCATATATTTTCCTACAGTGAATAATGAAAAGACAGTCCTCTGAAGGGATCAGATTCTAGATAGGTCTTTTTCCGAAAAATATGGATCGATAATAGGTTTGGGGCATATGTGCCTGCATGCATATAGAGCTACAAAGTGCCATGTGATTGCAGCTGTCAATTCTTCAACTCAAGAGTATGCTATTGAGGACAAAAATCTGGGAGCCACTTACAAACAGGTGAACTTTAGAAAAGCAGATGAACTTTAGAATTAGAAAAGCAATATTGATATTACAGATAAAAATGACTTTAAGCAAAATTTTTATGATTATTTTGGGTGTTACCAGCTGGAAATTATAAAAGAAGGAGGACTAGTCATGACAGTAGATGATGGAAACTCTTGGTTAGATGAAAGGTATTGTAGACAGATGTGACTTTTGGATGCACAGGGTGAGATATTTCCTTGTGAGATCAACCTAGCTCCACTACCAGAAATGGAGTGACTGCTTTTGAGTCACAAAGAGATAAAAATCATAAGCAACAGAACTGACTGTCTTGAACTGCATGGTAACTGTTCGATATTCTTTTCTTTCCTCTTAAGTAGATTCAGATTTATTAAGACTTTCTGTGTGAATTCATAATATCACATGCAGAGGTCTCCATTGTCTACACCTGAACCTGATCTCATCACCCTAGGGCACTTGTATAGCAAGAAGAGGAAAATAGCTGTTTTGAGCAGGAAATAGATTTGCCTTATTTTTGATCTGTATTTAGAATGACTTGAACCCTACAGAGAGGAATGGTAGGAGACCTTGACTACTGGTTTGACAACTTACCTAGAAGTCTCTCCCAGTCTTAATAGGGCAAGCATCACCTTGGCTCAACTACATCCCAAATCAGTGTTCTAAAGATTCTGCTAATGATTCTTGTAGAAAATCTAGTTTCCCTGGCCAGGACTACTGTCACCCTGGTGCAGAGCAGGGACAGATGCAGGCAGCTGCTTGTTGCAGAATCACAGAATCACAGATGGATAAGGTTGGAAGAGAACAAAGTGGGTCATCTGGTCCAACATCCCTTCTCAAGCAGGGTCATCCCAGAGCACATTGCACAGGATTGTGTCCTGACAGTTCTTGAATATCTCCAGTGAGGGAGACTCCACAACCTCTCTGGGCAACCTGTTCCAGTGCACAGGCACCTGCACAGTAAAGAAGTTCTTTGTCATAGTCAGGTGGAACTTCCTGTGTATCAGTTTTTGCCCACTGCCTCTTGTCCTATTGCTTGGCACCACTGAGAAGAGCCTGGCTGCGTCCTATTGACACTCTTCCTTCAGATACTTATAGACATTGATGAAGTCCCTCTCAGTTGTCTCTTCTCAAGGCGAAACAGTTCCAGTGCCTCAGCCTTTCCTCATAACAGACATCCTCCAGGCTCTTAATCATCTTGGTTGTCCTCCACTGGACCAGCTTTAGGAGCTCTGTGTTTCTCTTGTACTAAGAAGCTCAGAACTGGACAGAATTCTCCAGATGAGGCCTCACTAGGGCTGAATAGAGGGGCGGGATCACCTTCCTCAACCTGCTGGCAATGCTCTTTCTAATGCACCCCAGGATACCATTGACCTTGGCCACAAGGGCACATTGCTCTTTCATGGGCAGCTTATTGTCCACCAAGGCCCCCAGGTTCTTGTCCATAGAGCTGCTTTCCAGCCTGTACTGGTGCATGGGGTTATTCTTCCTAGGGTTCAGGACCCTGCATTTGCCTTTGTTAAATTTCAGACAGTTCTTCTCTACCTGTCTCTCCAACAAGTTGAAGTCCTGAAGGGCTGCACATTAACAAGACCAGTTCTCAGGAATCTCTGACCCAGGAGACTACGATAAAGGAATGTAGGAAGGGAGACATTCCTTTGGTCAGGGAGGTTTGGGTTAGAAAACAGCTGGGCAAACTAGACATCCACAAGTCCATAGGCCCTGATGGCATTCATCCATCAGTGCTAAGAGAGTTGGTGGACACCATGACAAGGCCACTAGCAATCATCATTGAAAGGTGATCAAGAGAGGTGCTGGAGGACTGTAAGAAAGCAGATGTCTTCAAAAAGGCCAAGAAGGAGGATCCAGGGACCTACCAGCCAGTCAGTCTCACTTCAATGCCTTGAAAGGTAATAGAGCATCTCATTCTGGAGGCCATCTCTATCCACATGGATGACAAGAAGGTGATCGGGAGTAGTCAGCATGTGTTTATAGAAGGTGAATCATACTTGACCAACTTGATTGCTTTGTACAATGAAACGACTGCCTGGATAGGTGAGGGGAGAACAATTGCCTGCCTTGACTTTAGTGAGGCTTTCAATACTCTCTCTCTCGCAACATCATCATAGACAAACTCAGGAAGTGTAACTGGATGAGTGGACAGTGAGATGGAGTGAGAACTGGCTGAACGGCAGATCCCAGAGAGTTGGAATCAGTGACAAAGGGTCTAGTTGGAGGCCTGTCACTAGTGGTGTCCCCTGGGGTTTAATACTGGGCCAAATATTGTTTAAATTATTCAACAATGTCTTGGATTAATGGGTAGATGCTTCCTCAGCAAGTTGGCTGATGACACAAAGCTGGGAGGTTTTCCTGGCTTCTGACAGGTCTGCACATAGGACTCGGAGCATACAGTAAATTCCTGGCTACATTTTAAAGGCTTTTTTTTTATGTCTGTCTCATAACCTTCTTCTTCCTGCTCCTCTGCAGTGAACAGTAGCTTCAAATGGGCTAGGGATCCTTTAAACAGTTAAACATCCAAGGGCCCTTTGTCATATAGTTAATTCATGACCTTCTAATCTGACTAAACCTGGCACTGAAGTTGGTACTTACTTGAATTATAACAGGAACATTAGCTTTGGCTGTCAGTAAAACTCTCATGGTGGCTCCAATTTGATTATTGTATTCTTTTTATAATTTTTTTCTATTTGTTATGGGCTATCATAATTGTATAAGTGTACAAAAATTAATGTTAAACAGAGTAGCAATCCCCAACCTTTGTTATTTATTTTGAAAACAACTGAAAAGACACTTCAGTGAAATATGACCTCTGTTAACAACCTGTCATAAAGCAGTTGTCCTGCAGAAGATTTTGTGTGTATTAAATTCAGTACTTTATCCTGTAGTGGAATTCTCTGATTACCTATGGTACACACAGCTTCAAATCTAATAGGTGCGTAGGTTCCGAGTGACGAAGAAGAAGGAGGGAAAGCACCTTGTGGAAATTCTAGAGAGAGAAAAGTCAATATTTCGTTTCCAATTTAATGTGTAAGTGACGCATAATTTAACCCAGACTTTAAGGCAATCAAGAAAAAATTGTGTCATGGTCATGGTGATTTTTAGATAAAATAGTCCTGAAGCATTTTTCTGAGGTATAGATTAAATGTTCATTACATAAATGTACTTCCTTATCAATCTGTTCTTTGTTCATTTAGATAAAGTTGTACACCATTTGGATGTCAAACAATTCCTGCTTATAAATAAATAATTCAACAATGAGATACTGTTGTCCACAGTACATGAAAAATTGGAAAGAAATGTCAATAAATTGACAATATTAAATTTCAATCAACTTACTTTGATTGCATAATTAAGGGAACGAAAACACAAAGAGTTCCAAACAGTGCTAACATTTAGCGTGTTACAATCGCACATAAAACTTTCATAATGTACCAAACGTGTGCCCCAGAATGACAAAAAATAAAACACTACCTCTATGACATCATAATATCAGTATTGTTGTTGGGTTCAATAACAAGAAAAGGAGGCAATTAGCTTGTGTATTTATGAAGCACTTCCATTAAAGCATTGCAATGAGAAGAAATAATATTATTGTCTGTTACAGTCCATTTTGTTTGCATTTGTGTTTCAGGGGTTCATATCAGCAACTTTTGAGAAAGTGAAAACAATCACTGTAATAAGCACTTGTAGAAAACCCTGTCCAGAGGGGAAGATTTTGTCTAATCATTGCTCCAACAGTGGTTAAATTATTTAAATTTATATCTATTCTATTTTTTATTTTGGAGGTGTTTTGGTTATTCGAACACTTTCCTTCATCTTTCCTTTTATGATTTTTAAAAGCTAGAAGTATCTTTGCATTGTACAAAATGCTTTTCTTCTTCTGAAACCATGTCAACCTTTGAGAAAATGGATAGCATTTTTTTAGGTTTTCACTGCTGGCTCTTCCATGGAAGCTGTTATTAACTGAGAGTCACTTTGTTCCTTGTCTTCCTATTTCTCAAAGAAGAAGTATTTCCTGGAAACCAGATACTAGTTTTTCAGCAAAGATTTTTGAAAAAGGAAAAGACTTCTAGGTGTTCAATATTTCTTTGTTGAAAGATTGTTTTATTAGATTCACACAATAAGTTTGGGATTATTTTTCTGAGGCTACAGAGAAATTAAAAGCTAAATAAACTCTTCCAACTATTCTTTGCCATGTTTATCTAATACAGAAAATAATACTCGCTGATGATAAATGAAACAGTATCACTTAAAACAAATGACAAAGTGAAGAAAAATAAAAACCCACAAATATATAGTAGAAGTAATAATGGAACAAGCCAGTCTTTGCTTACCAAACCCTGAAGATACCTCTGAGTTAATATTTAGATATTTACAATGAGAATATATATTTCCACATATGTTTTGTATTTTTAAAAATTATCTTATTAGTGTCATTTTTAATACAACTGAATGAGAAACAGATTTAGCTGAGTAACACTAAATATTCTATGCTTCACTTAAGCATTTATTAGGCTACTGCTAATTAGACTGGAGGTTTTCAACTATGATGGCACATGTTCCACTTTATAATACAATTAAGGATGCAATATGAATATTTCATGCTTTCATTAGCTTTGCTGTATACAGAAAGGATTGCATCTCCTACAAACAACAAAATCAAAAGATTCCACATATCCAACAGGGAAAAATCAAGTTTACATCTGTATTAATATAGGTTAAAGATTGGTTGAAGAAAATGCTGGAAACCAAACAAATTTTCTTTTATGCCAATGTTTCCATATGTGGAATGCAAATAAACATAAAGAAAGAGACAAATTAGAAGGAAAATGAAGAGAAACAAGCAACATAGATGTAAGTTAGGGAGAAGGAAAGGAGGGAATGTTCAATTTGCATCCTTTTTGCCAGCCCCGTACATCTATTTCTCTGGCTTCTTTGCAGGCAGGTCATAGGTAAGGCAGATTTGAAGACGCTATAATTCAAGAGGGTAGATAGCCTTGGCCTGTGATGGTGTCTCAAGTCAATTTGCCTGGTAGCTCAGGCAGAAAGTATCAGGATACTATTAAGCAAGCAAACACCAGATCAAATTTGCACAGTATATGGCTCTTTGCAACTGGGTACTGCAAAAAAAAAAAAAAAATCAACAGGCATGGAAGAAAAAATGTTTATAGAAAACTGTGACAAAATGTAAAAAGTGATTCTATTCACCTTTAAGGTTTCATTTGCAAAACAAAATAATAAAGGAAATGTTACCAAATATTGATAAATGTCTCATTTTCAAAATGTACCTGTGGTCTAAAAGCCGCAGGTCTGGAGTTAACATACCCAAGATGCAGTGAAACATACTGTTGGAATCATAACTGTGTTTCCATGAGACAGCTGAACTATTCAAAGAGTTAGCAGGCACTCTCCTCCCATATTCTTCATCCTTTTACTCTGTCCTCATCCTCCTTTGCGCTTCTGTTTTACTGCCTCTGCTTTCAATCAGATACTCCTTCCTTCATGCCAGTTTACTTATGTGTACTTACACAGTTGCCAGTTCACATATCCCTGTCTGTTACTATTATAGTTAGTTTGTAGTGTGATCAGGGGAGCTCAGTGTAAGCAGCAGAAGCTTGCAGAGGGATAGGAATGGGAAGAAGGTTCTTTCTGTAGTTTTGACCTGTGTATTTGGGTATAGTTGCTTCCTGAACTCTCAGCCTTGGCGATATATCTGTTCTGAAATTGTCTGAAATTGAAGCTTTGTCCAGGTGTCTGTGCTCTTATTAATTACTTCTTGTGGTAACAAATTGTTTTTCAATGTTCTTTTTGTCTGATTCTTCAAAACAGGTTTCATAGCTTACCGAAGGGATACACAAATTGCTTGCTGCCCTAAGAGCCAGACTGGAAGGATGTGGAGAGCAATTAGCATGCTAGCCAGCAGGGAGTCTGGAGATGGCCAGCAGGGAGTCTGCAGGATCACTGATGGTAAGCCTAGAGGTGCAAGGAACAGCACTACCGCGTATACTGGGTTTGGAGGCTGAGCTTTCCAAGCAATACAGTTCTATCCAAACAGTCTGAGTTTGAAGGAAACCTATGTTTCATACATGAGTGTGAAGAGGACAGAAATCCAGAGAGCCATTACAGTTGTCTAGAATAAGTAGGAAGAACTTCTCATACCCCAAAATCTTTCTATTATTTTGAGGGTACATATTTCCATAACAAGAGCTGTGATACGTATTTTCCCACTGATTTTAGACTCAGTAATTGTGCTTTTTCCAGGTGATGCTTTTCCCTCGCTGCTGTTTTTCACTAGTCATAGAATCATAGAATCAGCTGGGTGGGAAAAGACCTCTGAGATGATCCTTTTGGGGCAGGTGCAAAAATATTAGTCTCTCAGATTTCTCAAGATTTCTCAAGACTCTGCCATTTATAAAATAATTACAATAAATGAGGCAGAAAATGATAGTCAGAGGAGAAGGACACTGGCAATGAAATTATCGTTCTAATTTATGTATCTAATGGGCTTCTTTTTGTAGTTCAGCTGTCGTTTAGAGAGCAGTTAAAATATCCTCTTTGTGTATTTGCTATCCATGCAAAATAATTCCTTTCTTGCCCTCTCCTTTTAAGTGGTGGCAATTAAAGAAACATTCTTAGGTGATGGAGAATAGAGAAGTCTCAAAGTAGTCCTCAGCTGCAGCCATTGAGTTACACAGCCTCAGTGCTTGTAAGATAGAGATTGACATACCTGTGGCAGAAATTGTCATCTAGTGGTATCCAAAACTGATGGTGTCTAGATTTAATGAGAAGAAAGTCCAGGTTCTCTTTACTTTTCCGCTTTCCTTTTATGAATTATGTTGATCAGGTCTGCATTGAATACTGAGGTACTCTCACACTGTATTTTCTTTAGATCTGTTGACTTTTATGGGTTAAAAATTATCCAAAATTAAGTTCAAAGGAAGTATTTAAATGTTTTCCCAAATGGAGGCACAAGACAAAGCTTATAAGGGTCAGGGAAGACAGAAAATTGAAGACCCAAGTGATCCACAATAAGTTTTTTCCAGAGTTTTAAAGAAGAGGGTCCTGGTGTTTCAACTCAAATATTACCTACACATATTTTGAGTGCTATATTATTTTATCTAGTTTATTTATTGAGGGCAACCATGCTTTGTGTTAAACAACAAGAGTTGTTTTGGTTGTTTTCTGTAATAAGTATAAGCATTAAGAAGGAAAGAAAATATTCACCTCTTAAACCATCTTCAAGTCTTTATTCTCCTTTGACACATCTCTAGACATTGAGATGCTACTGAAATACAGTATGACTTTATATACATAAATGTTTAGAAAGTACACAATTAATTGGAACAATGGAAAGGGGGTTGATGCAGATTCTTCAAAGAAGAACGTTTCAATTTTACTAGGGGTAACTGATACTTCACGCTCAGTTTCCATTAGAACAGTCAAGTAAAGAATTTTTCATATATGGTCTTATCTAAAATCTTATCTTACATTTTTCAGTAGGAATAGTCTGGAGCACATATAATCAATCTTTTATTAGTAAGATATGGTGTCCCCATTCCATCATATGAAATCATCTCATTAGTATATTGTCATCAGAAGAGGTGCTTTCACATGTTTCAAGCTGTTGTGAGCTGCTCACTGGTGCTACCATGTACTAGAATATTCTGAGTTGGAAGAGACCCACAAGGATCATTGAGTCCAAATCTTAAGTGAAGCGGCCCATAGAGGGATCAAACACACAACCTTGGTATTATTAGCACTATGCTCTAATCAACTGAGCTAATCTCAGGGTTTCAGACTAGAATAAATGGTTCCATGATTAACAGAAATGTACTTGAATTTGATGAAACAACATTTCAAAAAATATATTACAGGTAACACAGTATATTGTGTTCTAACAGCTGCAGAAACATCAGATTTATACAACTAGGTTTGACAAGCAATTAACATGTTTGTGCTGCTGCTAAAATTGACTATTGCTTAAGCACCCAGCAGAGGCAAGTTGTCCTGTACCTATACTGATTCTCCTCTGTTACATACCAGCATAATCAGCATTGCAGTGGTGGACTATGTGCCTCAAATTCTCAATCTAATGAACAGGCTCTAATGTACACAATGTAGCTGAGATTACTACAATATCTTTGTCTTTTTCTCTCTGGCGATGTTGTCTCAGGAATATCTGCTTCAGCTGGCTTGGAAAGAAAGAAGATAAAATTATTTCGGCTTTTTCAGATGTAAAAAAAACGTGCAGTGGTTCCATCCTTTTTGCGACTTGATGACAACCACTTCCTCACTGGAATAAAACATATCTGATCAGGTGGTGAAAAAAAAAAAAAAAGGAAGCAGTCATGCATCCAAAACATTATTCTCACAGTTGCCTTCTTCCTCTGAAGTGAGTTCTTGTTCACGGTCATCAAGCATCAGCCAGGTGTTCATCAGACATGTAAACAACATGATTTGAGGGAGACGAGAGACTTCTCTTCAGTCTGTGCCCATTACTAGAGCATCCAAACCAGACTCCAAAGACTTTTCTGGTTGCACTTAGTGCTGTTTTTTTATGTTTTGGGGTTCAGATAACTGGATATACATCTAATCTCGGGAAAGAAAGTTTGGTCTTACTTTGCCTATTAGTCTGGTTCTCAGTCTGCTTCTACTGGATTTGTAGACTGGACAGAGATAGATAAGATATGGCACATAGTTTACCTTCTTTTGCCTGTTATCTGCCATCTCAGCCCTGCGGAGACTTCATGGGTGGTAAAAGTTAGCTCTGAGTACCTTCCCAAGCACCCAGAAAGATCCCATTCGGGGTGTCTGGAGAGTGGAAAGGCCACACGCAGGAATGTTGTTCACAGACAATAGCTGTTCACTTATATAGTTTGTGGTCTTTTAGGAAGTCTAAACAACCATGTCTTTGAGTCTAACATGTGAGAGAAAATGAAACTTCCTAGAATTCAAGTAGTTTAATAAAATACATGTTTTAGGGGAACTCTGTAGTCAGAGAGAAAAGCAAATGAACCCAGTAAACACCTATGAATCTTATCAAAACCCACTCTCTTCTGCATGTGTGGTTTAATTGACAGGGTGGTGGATATTCAGTCAAAGGCTGGACTCAATGATCTTGGAGGTCTTTTCCAACTTTAAAGATTCTATGTTTCTATGTTCTAAATGAGTCAATATAGAGACAAGTTATTATTCTCCTTAAAGACAAATGGTCTGAAGGATACACACCTTTTCATAATTTGAGTATTTCCCTTCTTCTGTTAGTCTTACTTCTTATGATGTGTGACTTTTAACCTTTATAAGGTTTAAAATGTGACACAATTCATTATTATAGTTATTATAGTAGCCATAAAATTCTAAGTTGCATTGTTTTTTTTCTCAGAGTATCTCATCCTGTTCATTTTATGGGAAATAATATAAAATATATAACGTATATAAAACATATAACAACATCTTGATCTCACATAGCGCTAGTTTTCATTGACATCTGTTAGCATTCCCTTCTGTGCTGCTGAGGAAGACGAGCATTACAGAGGCTCTACAGACTTTATTTTCCAAATCCTCAGGCTAAATGTTGACTGAGTTTGTCCTAAAGGTGAGTATTGTTTCTTACTATATGTTCATGGCAAAGTTTTGGTAGTGGGGAACTGCAGGAGTGGCCATGGCCTCTATGAGTAGAGCCTGGGACTACCCCGTGCAGGACACAGTTCCAGCCTGTGCACAGCAGAGAGGAGTGAGGGGGAAGAAGTGTGAGAAAGAGCCCTGCAAAAACCAAGGGCAGAAAAGTAGGAAAGGGAAGAGTTGATCCATGTGCTATAGCTGAGATTCCCCTGCAACCTGTGGAGGAGACCATGGTGGAGCATGGTGGTGCCCGTGCAGGACCCTATGTCTGAGCAGGAGGATATTCCCTGCAGGAATTGCAGCCTATGGAGAGGACCCATGTGAAAAGGAAGAAGCAGCAGAGAGGAACTGCTATAGAATGACCAGGTCAATTCATAACAATTGTTGTGATTGCCTATGGACAATGTGTAATAGCTTAAAACTGAAAGAGAGTAGGTTTGTATTAGATATTTGGAAGAAATTCTTTGCCATGAGGATGGTGAGGCACTAGAACATGTTGCCCAGAGAAGTTGTAGATGTCCCACCTCTGGAAGTGTTCAAGGCTAGGTCAAATGGGGCTTTGAGGAACCTGGTCCGGTGGAACATGTCCCTGGCCATGGCAGGGGGGTGAAACTAGATGATCTTTAAGGTCCCATCCAACCCAAACTATTCTATGATCCCATGACCACAAACCATCATTCTGCGCCTGCACAGCACCACTCAAGGAAGACGAGGTAGAGGAGTTGGGAATGAAGTAGTGAAGTTGATCTTGGGAAGAAGGAGGATGGTGGGACAAAGGTGGTTTAGCTTTTGTCTTTGATTTCACACTGTCCATCTCTGTTATTAATTTGCAATAAATAAAATTAATTTTCCCCAATTTTAGTGTATTTTGTCTGTCATGGTAGCTGATGAGGGATCATTCTGTCTTCATCCTGACCCACAAGTTTTTCATCCTATTTTATCCCCCTCTCCTGTTCAGAAGGGGGACTGAATGAGTGGCTGGGTTGGTGTCTGGCAGCTGGCTAAGGTTAACTCACTTCATATTTTTAGGAACAAAGTATTTTAGATAGGTTATATATTTAGTTTGGACTGAAAGTTCAAGGTAGTTAAGCCAGAGACCGTCTGCCATCTATTTACAGTAAGATATATTATATTCTCTCAAATTTACCTGTTAAGCATGTATTTATGTCTTAAACGAGTGACCTCATTCATATCAAATATGTCTTATTAATGGATTTAACATGTTGTGCATATAGTAGTTGACAAACACAGGAGCTGAAAATAATTTCTGAATACGAAATGTTGAATTGTGTTCAAATAACATATTTGTCAAACAATGAAAAACAACAGCAATAACGTCAATACACTGAATTTCTAAATCTGCACATGGGGAATGTGTTAATGAAAAAATGGATGAAATGCACCTAAGGAAAGATTGAATCACTCTAGAGGATTTTTTAAATTGATATCCCCTCATACATTTTGGCAAAGAGTGTATAAAAAGAATTTAGAAAAACTTAAAAATTAATATGCACATCTAGTCTGAAAATTACCGAAATTTTGTGGAGCTGAAAAAAAAAACCCTGAACAGCAAAGGAAACCCCCAAAGAAAATGTTAATTCAGAATGAGGCATTAATTGTGCAACTTTAATGTTCTTTCAAGAGCAATTGGGTGTCTAAGGTTTCAGAGTCCTCTTCATCATCTATCTGTGAATGAGAGAAAATGCAAGTAATTTGTGTCACACTATCAGTATCCAGCTGAAAATCAGTCATTCAGTATTTCATTCTAGTGCAGATGTGTGTTTTCCTTTTCGTGACACCATAGGATTTCGCTTCATATTATGGCAGTAGTCACTGAATGACTGAGAAAAAAAATTTGGAACTTCTTTTTATGAAAGTTTATATTGAAGATCAGGGAAACCTTAAATTTCCTAGTTCAGGCCTCTGCAAACTTATTTAAAGGCTCTCTGTTACAGAGAAGCAATCTGGGATCTCACATAATCAAGAGAGCTCTTTCCTATTGCTGGTCTATTCTCAGTTAAATTATTGACTTTGTATAAGGGGATTTAGTTCAATATTCTGATGTCATTAAACTGTAAATCCATGTTCATAGGTACCTAGCTGCCTAATGTTTTATTATAAAAGTTCAATATAAACCTTGGATTTAAAAACCTTCACTCAAGATTTTAAAATTAATATTTTCAGGGGTAAACTAAGATTGGTTTCTACATTGCTTGTCATACACTTTATGGTCCCAGCCCTAACGTCCTGTCATAGTTAAATCTTCTATTGATTTAAGGGAAGTCTGCAGTGCTACAACTGAAAATACAATTCTGATTGTCACTTCATCCCCAAATACAAAATGAGGCAAGATTCATCTCTGCTTATACTTTTTACTCTAGAAGTTGCTTTGCTAATTGCTAATCACTAATACCAGAGAAAAATTGCTACTAGACAAGGCAAGTGGATGTGCCTGGCAATGGTGTGGACTCCAGAGCCGTCTCTGAATTGTGGAAATCTGAACTCACCTGCAAGAAAAATTGAACAAAGGCTTGAACAAATGTGTGGAGACATACTGTGAATGGGATGTCTCTTTGATCCATTTTTGGTACAGATGGGAAGGAAAGGCTTCACTTAGCCCTAGTCATGAACAGGGTAAACTAAAGTCATCCTCCTGTAGATTCTGGTGGGTTGATGTGACAGACACTTTTCAGACTAGCTCTTCAACGTAGAAGTCTTTTGCCAACCTAATGAAAACTGCACTGGGGAAAAATACTTGATAAAGTTAATACCACATACTTTCTGACTGTTATGCTTGATGGTAACTACAATTAAACAGAATTAAATAACTAACAAACATTGTTGCATTGCAGTCTCTCAACAGATAGTTGTTCCAGTGGGAGAGGACAGTAAGACCTTTAAGCAGCTGCAAGGAAGAAACAGCTGACAACCTTTGTTGGGTGTAAATGTGAAATGTACATTCAGTGTACTTGTTTTATCTTTTGTTCTAACATCTGTGACTTAGTCTATATGCCACCAGCAATTACTTGTAGAATTCTGGTAAAGAAAAATAAAATATGATTACAAGTAGGAAAGCAAATATGATGAGTTATCATGGCCATTATAGAACAAGAATACTGATCTGGCACTCTTCCAATTGTTTAACTGCACTGCAAATGCAATCAATCAGCTTTATTTGTGTAATATATTAACTCCTTCTAAATATTCTTTTAAATCTTCTAACAAAATATGTCCTTTATTATACCAATTCTCATTGTGTACCCCTCTTTTTTGGTGTCTCTGGTTCTCACTCTCTCAAAGCCTTGTTTCCAGGAGAGCTTTCATATCAAAAATGTTGCCCCAAGCTGTTACCACTTCATGGTTCATCTGGCAGGAAATGGAACTTCAATTGGAAGGGAGAATATAGGTTTTCATTAATGCCTTTCACAACTGAGTATCAAAGTTCTTTATTCTGTACTAATTTTCAGGGTGATTAAACTGGGTCAAAGACTGAGAAGTATTTGGTTGGCTATTTTCAAAATGCATTAGCCTCTACATTGTTGCAATGATGTCTTATGGTAGTGTCTCTATCTTTAGTATAGTGTCTCTATGTTTAGTAGCATGTGCAATAACCTCCTCCTGTAATTGCTCTCACTCTTTAATTGTCTCTCTCTACTGCTCCAAATGTCAGGAGCATCTCCAATGGAAGATGGTCTTGTTAAAGGAACAATAAGAATAATAAGTAAGAGGGATTTTCCATGTTGATGTGTGATGCACTAAATAAAGGTAGGAAAGAGATTGAGTTCCAGATAAGTGAACAATTGCTCTGAGCTTCATGTGTCACATGAAGTCACATGAAGCGTAGATTTTTCAATTCAAAAAATATTTGTAATATGTTAGTAATATTACAGTTCATACATGAACAATATTTTATTTTTTATTTATTTTTTCATTGTTTTGGCTTGTTACCAACTTCAGTAAAACTGATCCCTCCACAAAAATTACTTTCTGTAACATGTTCTCTCCCTGCTTTACCTGTGTAACCCAGAGGCTGACTTACGGTGGTATTTTGTTGCAAAAGCATCTTTATAAGTGGAGTTAGCTTTGATACATCAAGATAGACATGAGATAATAAACTTTCAATCAAATGGAAGGTTATGTTTCCCCTTACACTGTTGATGTCTCTCCCATCTGCAAGCTAACATTGCCAAATCCAGAGTTAAAGAAGAGCTACTGATACTATGAAAGGGATGAATTTTGTTCATTAGACTTTAATTTTGTTGTTCAATATACACCAAAAAAATCAGTTCTTTGTAATCTTTTCATTACCAATATTAAAACCATAATAATGTAATCTACTTCAACTGTAAGAATTTGGGATGTGTGTGTGCAGGTGTGGTTCTTTTGAGGTCATTGGTGTTTTAGCAGATTGAAAGAGAAATCTATGTGACATTTGGCATCATTGGAGTTCTCTGACATAAGTATTCCATCCACAATGGCCTGATCATGTCACCATTATTCACAGCATATCACTAAAAGTAGTTCAACAATTAATCCCAATGGCATGGAGAAAAGTTAAAAGCAACAAAGAAACCAACAAGTCCCCATTAGGTTGTGCTGACTTTCATCAGATAAGTTAATTAGGGATCTAATTATTGTTTTTCTCCCAGATATAGTACTGATATCAGCAGAATAAAATTTGTTACATATTGTGCTGAAATGTCCTGTGGCTGTGATGATCTTGGTTTCTGACAATACAAAGATGCAGTTATGGTGTAAGCTCAGTGGCAGTTTTGTTTTCTACAGACTTCAAATTGCACTACCATGTGAAAGTGCTGAGAATAACTTGAAGCTTTCTGAAAAGAGAACAAATGTCCGGAAAGACTTTTGTATTTTGTGTCTGGTATAAAAACCCAAACACCTGACACTGAAAGACACAGGAAGAATAGCTCTGGTGTGATTGAAAACTGGTCAAGAGGGAAGGAGAATGGATTCTAATGAGGATCCTATTACATCATCATCATCATCATGGCTAGGCTTCGTGAATGAAGATTTGGGAAGGACTCTACCAACACTTGCTACAGGTGCGCTGGTGGCTAAGAAGGCCAACGCGAGATAGACGAGTCTGGTTGCAAAAGGCACAGCAGAAAGACTCCTTAGGTGATATCGACAAGACAAGATTCTTTCTGCGTTGTCTTTTCTCCTCGAGAGTGATCCTGCGTGCGTTCTCAAAAGAAGCAGCAGCGTTATAAATGGTGTGTCTCCAGACCTCCTGATTGGAGGCCTGAGTAGACCAATGATGATGATCGATATGGCCAAGGCTGAGACATTGTTTCAGGGAGTCCTTACACCATGCCTCAAACAGACCTGTTTAGTGAAGGAAAAATGCAGGAAGCATTTCATGTCTAAATTTCCTCAGGGAACATGCAGACAATGTATTCAAACTACAGCTGAGGTTTTCAGAGAACTGCTACTAGGTCTAGCACAGAATCACAAGATGTCAGAAAGTTCAAAGCCTGCACTAAGATACCCCTTAATCTGCAATGATATCTAGACCAACACAACAGCTTTTCTTTTCCTGCCCTCTAAAAACCACAAATGAGTTTGAGGTTGTAATCTCTAGAAAGATCTAAGCTCTTTTTTTTTCTGTAAGTACATATGGCATCTTTAGGCCATGCCCACAATACAGTGAACATGACTTCTGACAGTATCTCCATCCAACTGTAGTATCCCTGTATGTGCAGGACAAACAGTGCCTGTTGCAGGCTATGGATGGAGTGGATACGTATACATTGGCCCTCAGTGCACAGGAGGTGTTCCTTTTTTTGGTGCATATTTGCTCTATGTCTATGCATCAAGTCTTGAGGTATGTCCTTGAGAACACCACTGCCATGCTCCAAGTGTTTTCCTCCTTTTTGGATACAAAGTTTAGGACGCAGAGTAGAATAACAGTTAGTGGTAGTACAATCCATGCTAAGGGTGCAAGATCCTTTTGCAGTTCATGTTGTCTGCATGGAATGTGGGGACCTGCTACCAGCAACTGGTGGGAACCTCAATGCCAGTGAAGACATGAAGTGGACATATGGTCCTAGAACAGCAACAGACCGCAGTGAATCAAACCCCACTTCTTCCTTGGTTGTACTACATCACTCAGTAATGTAGGCATAACCTTTAAGTCAGTAGCTGGTTAACTTTATGGTTTCATGGCAAACAAAGTCTTTATTTTGGATTTTCCCCTTGATTTTTATTTATTTACATTTCAACATTTGTATTGCAGTACCAGTAACATTAAATAGATAGCTTTAAAGGAAAACATTACATGTATCACAGTGCTTACCCCTTACACTTCCAAAGAAGGAAATATGGGAGTAGATTCTCATTTCGAGTGTCTACTACATGAAGCTCTCTTGCATAGGAAGAAGAAAATAAGTATGCCATATAACCATATCTTTCTTTGTGTGGAAAATAACCTACCCACAGGAACATAGAGATATTCCTAGTTTAGTGCTTAAACTCAGCATCTACCTACTATGTCTCTTGTTTGCTTTCACATCATGTTTGCTCTGTTTCAGGTAGGAAAAATAATGAGAGTGACAAAACGGATGTTTTCTGGATATAATCTCTTCAGGCACTAGAGACTGCCTCACTACTCCTGTTGGACAGCTGCAGTGGCCCATTGGAAACAAGATATCAGTAGCTTGCTTGCTTTGCTAGATCTCTATTAATGCAAGAGTTTCTTCTTCAGACTACAGCTTTCCCAAACCTGCTGAATGCTTATAGAATTTATGATTTAATTACATCTCTAGCTTTAAGTAAGTGTATAAACAGAAAAAATCAAAACCATGCACCCGTTTGTCTCCCTTCATGTTTTTAACTCTGTGACTCTAGCAGTGGAAGTTAAATTAGACTTCATGAGAATTTATTATATATTTCATCCAAACAAAAAACACATGTAGAGGCTTTTTTGATCCATTCTTAAACTTGCCTTTGAATTGATCTAAATCTGAAATGTAGGCAAGTACAGAAGTAGAACTTATAGCAGATATGTTTTTCATTCTGAAAATGTTAAAAACAATAACTTCATAAGAAAGGTACAATAATTTCCTGGCAAATATAATTATTTTAAAATAGGAAGTCTAGAAGGACATGCTAGAATATACAGGATGAAATTTACTTCTATTTGGACAAGTAGCATAGCAATAATTTGCTAAAGAATCTTACCTATACAAAATGACTTTGTGGCTAATAGGATAAAAGAGGATCTAGCACTTCTCCACATGTGTGTATCTATAGTTTCATTGCCTAGCAAAATTGAAGGAGGATATTTTCAAGTCTTCAGAAACTTATTACAGGCTGCAAGGCCTAAAAATCATTCTGTCAGTAAAAAACTTAATAAAGGAGGTGGGAGAGAAAGGGTGATCAGGAAAGAGGGAGCAAGAAACAAGAATAATATAAAAACATATAAGTGGAAACAAGTTGAAGAGAAACCTGAAGATGTAGGTCCAGGTCCAATATAAGAACAATAAGCTAAAATTTTCAAGGACAGAATGATGAAATAGACTTTCAAATTCAAAATGGCAGTCCTGTAATTCCTTATTATTCCTGGTGGGGTAACACCCTAGGAGTACCCCTTCTTTTGGCCATCCACATTATCAGAATCTCTGTCTAAGATGCAGATGATAACATGTTCCTGTTTTTTAGATTTTGTTCTTTTTTTATTTATTTTTGCAATTATTTTTTCTCCCCTGCAGACTTCTAAAGTTATTCATTGCTACTCAGCTCTGCCTAAAGATACAATCAAACCCTCCAACTTACTGTGTATAAACACAGCAGGAAGTAAATGCTGTCCACTCTCCATAGGAACCCAACATGTGGAAATGCAAAATGTGAGTTTAAGTACTATAATGCCACTCATAGAAACATTTCCTGTGGAACCCATATATCAAATTCATCCCTTTAGTTAGGTTTAGTTAGGTTAGATCTGATATGTGGGATGTAACAAAACATCCAAGGAGGTGTGGGAAAGACGTGCTCCTCTTAGGTTGATCCTTTCTTCCTATTTTCTCTGCTAGACTTTTACAGCTTAGATACAGATTTCTATACTGCAGTATTATGATTCAGCAAAAGATTGGTAAGGGAAGAAAATTCAAAGTCTGCAGAATATGTGGAGTCCTGAATGTAGTTGATACTTTTGTTTGTCACTACCCCTTTTGGCCTAAATACAGGAACAGAAACAGGGTGTTTCCAAAATCATGATATATCTATGTGCTACTGAGCTGAAGCTTTTGAGACATTTCAGACTTCAAAGATGATTTTGAAGAGTTTTCTTTCATTGTAGAGTTCTAGCTGACTTTATCTGCTTACTTCCAGAAATCCCAGTGTGGCATGGATCATCCACTGTGTCTGCAGCCTGGGAATCTGTATGCCTCAGAAGGCAGAAGTGCAGGAGAAATACTTGAGCTACTTTAAAGTAGCTGCCATGTCTTTATGACACAATGTAGCTCTCTGCAGAGGGTCCCAGGCACAATACAGTTATGTTAGCGCAGTGCTGTACTGCATGAATTTTCTCACAATGCCAATTTTCTTACAATGGGAAGATTATTTTAGGTCGACTGTTTACTTGAAATAGCTATGTCATTTTCATTTATGGGTTAAACTCATTCCGAGCATGATGCTTCACATATCCTGTCTGAAATCCAGCTCTAGTCAATGTCTTCTGTTGGCAAGTAATTTTATCAAGCTAGCAACAAGAGTAAGGCTGATAAGAGCTATGACACAAGATCTGCATGCCAGAGTGGGATCACTGTCCTTCACCTGGCTGTTTCTATGGAAAATTGCACTGTGTTTTTGACATTCCTTTTCCATTGCTGTTTATTTGTAAGAAAGGGTCTTCTAAAATGTTCGGTAGGAGAGTTCATGGTAGTATAGAATGGCAAGAGCACTGATTGCTGAAAAACAGCAGTTGTAAAATGCATGATCTGGATTATATATGGACTTTGAGGGAAGTGAGACATTTATAAGAATTAAATGAAAGAAGAAAGCAGGTAAAGTGGCTTAGCAAACTAATACTTTTATCTGGAATACACTTCAGGCAATGTGATGCTGCCAGTTTTTCATAGGATGAAAGAGAAGAAAATCTTAAATCCTAAAAAAGGAGTGAGCCCACAGTAAAGAGTTTAGGTAGCAGAAAACATGCATTCAAATAAATCAGAAAAGCTATTTCAAAAGCTTCTCTTATTACAGAGGAAAATAAAGCAATGGTTTGCACTAGAGTCCTGCAAGCCCACCATATAAGTAGAGCTATTACTGTTTACTTTCAATCTTCATTTGATCTATAGGCACAAAGGATGTCATGGTATAATATGTGACTTTGTTGATAAAAAAATAGTGAATGCTTTAGACACATCCAGGCTTTCAATCTGTAATTGAGCTTTTGACATTTGTACTCCCTCCAATTTGTTCAGTCTGGTGTTAACAAACACGGTTGTGATGACAACATTCTGTAGGCAAATCATAGGCTTCGGATCACATGCAAAGGTTTTGTTTCCAAATAAACACACAAAGTTTCCAGTTAATAAAGTTCTGCATCACTGAGTTTCCCTCCAGGAAGTTGGCAAGGCACTGACAGGGATATGGGAGCAGAGTCTCGTTAGTAAACACTTGTGTTTGTTGCTATTTACATTAGAGTAAAATAACCATAATGGATTTAAGAATACACCATGCATAGTAGTGCATAGTATATTTGTACAGCAATAACAATCTCTGTGTCCTGAGATAGACCTCTGGGTTGCATCTGAGAACTGACCTAAAAACAGTGAAAAACTTATGGAATTTTCTCTAGGGTTTGGTTCAGACTATCTGTAATTCAATGCTCCTGTTACACCAGATGTATAATGGATGACATTTGGGGCCAAATGCCTTTATGGAAGTCCCCAGCCTATCTTGCGGTTTCTACATAGATTGGATTCTTGTGCTGATGGCTTGCCAGAAGTAATTTAGGATTTGGGATGATGCTGTCTTCAGCCTTGGGACAGATTAATGGAACTTCATTTGATTTTGTTCCCCACCCCAGGAGGTATTTATTGAGCCAGCCTCTAAATGCACACATTCCTTTCACCGAGCTATTTCACAGACCAATAACTTGAACTCCTCTTTCCATGACTTCTGACCAACTCCAGGCAATGACATGAATAAGAGTGATTGTTTAGTAAGACTTCATATTGTTGCTCCAGAACAATGCTTCAGTATCACAGGAGAAAAGATGTCAATCCATTTTCTCTCAGATATTTTTAGTGGTGAGATAATTACAGGACAATGGACAAAGTTTCTAAGGAACAAAAAGGAAAACCTGATTTGAAGAAGAATGTTTTCAGAACCCCACTTCTAGAACAAATTTCAGTTCTGAGCTGGTGTCAGGTTTTGCAGAAAAATCCACATTTTTTCTTTCACGTAGCACACAATTAATGAATTATAGCAATGAATATTTAAGAGATAGAGCATTCTGATCAGATTCATAGTCACAGAGGTACTTGATTAGGTTTGCAGACCTCATTTGGGTTAGCATTAAAATGAACACACCCAGAATCATGGAAATTATGCTAGAGACCTCAGGGAAACAACATTTCCTATGAATCTTCCAGTATTTTCAAGCTTAAGTCTACAATGGAAATACTACAAAACTGTTCAACTTTTTTTGTTCTTTTTTTATATTTTAGGCTTATATTTCTTCCTGCATTCCCAGCTGGAGACGTTCATATTAACTGAATAGGGTGAATCTCCACCGTGACACTCATTGTAGTGAGATAGTAAATCACAGTGTTTGGAATTTGGTTTTACCATGAGGAAGAATAATTCAAAACACAGTGACTGTACTGAAAATTGCCTCAACAGGCTTTTTCCCACAATATTTGTTCCAGACACTGACTTCCTCTTCCTTCCTCTTCCCTATGTCTGCTATGCAGAGTAGATCTCACCTGTTCTAGCAAGTCAACAAACCTTCAACATCCCCCTAATAGGCTGCAACCAGACATCACATCCCAGGCTGAAATGTGCAGCCAAATATTCCCGTGGTTTTTCACCTGTCTGGCCTACTGGGCCTCACTGGAGGCACAAATCAGGGCAGAATTCTATGTAAATATTTTACTTAATCAAGTCCTAACTCAGCAGTATACAGAGTTACACAGATTCTGAATGATTACTTTTTCCAGGGGAATCTAGCAGATGTTCTGTATTTGGGCACGAGCCCCACACCGGTGGGGTTATTCCACGCCTCAGGTTCTGTGGGACAGTAGCACTGAGCTTTCTGTGACTGCTATCACAAAACGGAAATGTCAGCTCCCCAAACATCCACAGCTGCAAGACTGGCCCTTCCTAAACCCAGCTCAGTTGTGCAGCTCATTCAAAGCTGTCAATGGGTGACAACCCTGGTGAAGTCCCAGTGTTTTACAGGATTGAGAAATGGGTGTGTCCCATCCTCCTACACGCCTCAGCTTTCTGCAGATATTTAGGAGCGTCATCAGGAAGGAAACTATAGTGAGTTCAAGTGGGTTCCCCAGCCCATTGCTGCAGGGAATTAAG
Source organism: Lepidothrix coronata (assembly GCF_001604755.1). NCBI lineage: Eukaryota > Metazoa > Chordata > Aves > Passeriformes > Pipridae > Lepidothrix > Lepidothrix coronata. Next base: position 4,478,085 of record NW_016690246.1, on the reverse strand, counting down.
CTACAGTTTAGCCACAAACAGAGAATCCAAAACATAACCTGCACCTTTAAATGCTGAGGAGCACTAGCTAAGTCATAAGAATCTTTTTTTTCTAAAAAAAATCCTCTCTAGGACACCATTTTACTACCCTAGCATCACATTATTACTGACAAAACAGTCCTTGCTTCTAAGTGTTTGAACTGGATAGAGTCAGCATAAAAGTACTTGGAATATGTTCAGATAGAGGCTGGAAACAAACAGCATCTCTCAGAGTTACTGCTGCAGCACTATCATTTAATCACCTGTCTTTTCCATTGGCATCTAATAATTTTTCATACTCTCTCTAGTTATTTGTGGGAGTACACACAGACACAATTATTCTGTTAACAATTCATCATTCACTTCACTCAAGGAGCCAACAGCCCCAAAAACAGAAGAACTGACTTAGAAGGTATGCCTGCATCCTTCGTTGTAGCATTTTCTGGATTCTGTGGTTTGCCCTGTGAACAAAATGAGCAGGAGTTACTGTCCTCTGTGTCTTCTGAGAAACCACAGAAATAGGGGGAGTTCCTGCTCTCTGTCTCACACACAGTTCTTCTGACTCTCATTTCAGTACAGAGTCAGGGAGAGAACACAGTGTGATCAGTTTTTATAGCAACAAAGACTCGTCCTTGCAATTGATTCTTCATAAGCCTGAAGTGCAGAAAATCAGCAGGCAGCTGCTGACAGGCTTATTGCATCCCCCTCCAATGAAGAGGGCTTATTGGAGAGTTTACAATTAATATGAAGTCAGAAATCCTTTCTCCTTATCTCCTCTGTCTTTTTAGTTATTTTTCATTACAATCTATTCAGGATGAAGTACTTAATCTGAACCCAGGAAAGCAAATGGGAGCCTCTTGGTTGAATTTCATGTGCTATGTTGTGGTTTGCTGGAGATGTACACGAATCATGCAATATGGTGGGGTTTTTTTCTCAAAGTAGGTTCTTGAGGGTTTGGGTTTTTTTAGCAGCCCACTAACACTGCTTATTAGAGCCCTGTTTTCAAAATATAAAGTGGTCTTTTTAGATCAGTCCATTGGGCTTGGTTGTCCTGGTATTTTTTCTGCAATGCCATATCCTTCAAAAGAGAAAAAAAGTCAATAGAAATATATTCAGCTGAATACTTAGTTAAAGAAAAGGAGATGTTTTCTCTGCAAGTTATTTAGTTACTCAGTAGACAATATTATAGCATAGGTGTTTCCTTGGCCTTCAACCTTTCAAAGATTTTTTTACAGTGTTGAAGTTACTCTGCAAATATCCAGCTAAGGTTTAAGAGAGAGATCTTACAAAAGAAATTATGTTTCCATGTTTTGCATTTTAACCAAATATATTAAATTTTCTCATGGCTGGAGATCTTTAACAGATTTTTTTTAAAATTGTCCATAAACTAATTTTAATGCCATCTAGACCAAAAGAGCAGTGAGGTAATTTTGATGTAGTTAAAAGGTTTTACAAAATTATAACATCAAAACCATATCTGAAATAATAATTTGCAGCAATAATGAATTTATCAAGGTTTTTCCCCTTGTGACTTTCAATTGATTATGAACAGTGTGTTCCTCAGATGTCTCTCTTATACAATATTTATTATATAGCTTCAAAGAATAGTTCTTAGGATTTAAATTGTGACAAATTGCCTTTTAGAAAAAACAAAATCGCTGGTTTTATCTGAAAATATTCTCAGATGTGTTTCATTTTGCAGTTAAAGCACATAACATGTTCTTCTGACCTCTTATTAACAAAGAATATTGTACATTGGGAGACCAGGTTCTGTTCCTTCTCTACATCTTAAATGGAAACCAAGAGATAAATTCATATTGGAGAGTCATTGTGGTTTTCTTCCGGGGGACTTTTGCTGTGTTATCAAGTTGCTGTTTGCTCAGTGGGTGATATCTTGTAATGATCTGTTATTAACTTCACTGCTATTAGCAGGCATTTTCCTTCTTTCATAGATAAAGGTAGTTTGTTCTTTCCCTTATGCATAGTTTTGTTTTATAGGGGAAATCCTCCTCTAATCAAGAAGAGACAACCCTGCACTTACAGCATGAGAAGGCAGACATCCGTTGTTTGCAATACTGTGGCATAGAATCTTCAGTGAATTATTCTAGCATTCACTTCCTCCAGGGCTGTAGCTGATATTACAGTGTCTGTGGAGCTTTGGAGCCATGTTTTTTTGGGGAAAAAAATCATTTACTTAAGTGAACACATTGGAGAAAGCCCTTGGGAGGATCAAAATTTTTTCTGCTAAGGAAGAATAGGCTGGGTCATGGTTAACCACTGAACTTCTGAACTGCTCTGTGTGCCCTTGTGAGTGGCTCACGTTACTTTTCCACTTCAGTAAACTTTATTTTAGGTAGATGTCCCCTTTTCTCCAAATTGCACCAAACAAATGCAGCTCTTTATAAATGGACAGGACTTATTTTTAACACATAAAATTTTACTTTAATACCAACCCTGCTTAGGATGTAAAATAAGGACTGGAAGTTATCAGAAACGCCACATTCTTATTGGAGCTGGTAAATCATAGGAAAGAAAAGGGAAGAAATAAAAATTATTTTTAGCTGAAAAGATGTTACATAAGGAATAGCACACATTTTAGTTATTCACAAATTATTATTAACTTAAATTGATAAGGGTAATTTAAAAAATATATTTAAAAAATTCTTCCAGAATTTATAGTTTGGCCAAATCTACTATGAATAGAGGCTTAGCTAGTTCTATTCTGAAGTCAATGGACATTTTTATTATCATTTCTAATTGAAGACCTGCTGCAGAACACTCAAATAAATTCAAATAGGTTTGGAATGTGCATTTTCATATTTTATCTTTAATACTTTTACACTTTTTGCCCTCGTATTGTTCACTAAAAATAGTATAAGAACAATGAAATATATTATGATACATTTTCAACTGGATTGATAATAGATGTACCCTATTCTATTCCATATAGACAAATGTTTAGAATCATTGAGAGCTGCTAGCTCTACCCTGTGGCACCTCCCAATAATCTGCTCATAGTGGGATCACAGTCACACAATGTGATTACTATTTTCATTGTTTTCCAGACAATTCTTCCGGGAATTTCTTTCAGAATGAAAGAAAACCTACAGGAGTAAGAGTGAACTGTTAAGTTCAGACACAAGTCATGCACCACTCAAATTCAAGTGCTCTTTAAAGGACTGGACATTTATGCTGACCTACTGTGTAAGGATCAGACAATTGTTTTCTGCAAATTGGTGCTTGGTTTACTCTAGGTCTTAAAATAGCTGGTGTAAAGGAGTCCAATGTCTACAGAAAACTCACCTCTATAATAATATATGTCAGCAAGAAAGCACATGTGTATGCATACACATACACACAGAGACAAGGGGGCTCAATTTCAGCTCATCTGGGATATTTTCGTACTCTGTAATAAAAGTTACAGTTTCAAAGGACTTCCGTGCTTTTTTGTTCTAATGGCAGATGGTTTGAGTGGAGGAGTCTATAAATGAATTTGTGTTGACCAACACTGGGCACCATTTATTTACTTTCTGTTTATAAACCTTAATGTTTGTTTCCATGCATTCTGCTTCATGAAGATGATCACTAAGTAAAAGAGTTCCTTTAAATCAGCAGTGACTGTGGTTTGGCTCTTCTTAACCATGTAAGTTTATAGCTTGGTTGAAGACATTCCAGACTCCACTGCCTAGTTCTTTTCTCTTTTGTTTTTCCTTTTGTGTGTGTGTGTATCTTTATATAACTGATGTTGATTTTGAGTATCTGACTTCAAAGGCAACATGCAGTAAGAGAAAACAAACAAGAAAAGTCAGGGTTTATGTGACTTCTTATATTCAGCATACAAAAAATGAGCAAAAAGCCATCACACCATAAAGGAAGACTGTGATCATTTGATTAGATGCTCACCTTCTGGTCTCTCTATGATAGATTTCAACAACTATGTCTACAAAATAATAAAGGCAGAAAAGCATGGTGTTTCTGAGTATACATTCAGCCCATCAAATTTCAATTCTGGCCTCTCTTGCTGACAGCACACTCTGACCTCTAAATCTTCTGTTTGTCTGGAATCATCCCTAAATTATCTTTGTCAGAGCAATAGGTGACTTAGTAAGGCAATACTCTGTAGTATGGCTGTATATGTTCTTGAATAATTCCTAACAGCAGGAAGAGAAGTTACAGTTTCATAGCTGGTGTTTAGACCTTTGTTGATGAAGAACAAAAATGTGAACAGTGATGGAAGACAACATAACCACTGTCTAGAAAGATAGTGACTCAGAGATGTTCAGTGAAGGAGTGAATAGTACATATGAAGATTAAGATGGATTTATGTGAACATTTTTGACCTCACTGCATTTTGTAGAACACAAACATAGTGGTTTTTTAAATGAGTATCATGGAGGAATGGAAAAGAACTCAAGCTCTGAGAATTGGGTCACTATCACCTGTATCAGTGTTCCATTTGTAGTTTCTGCTAGGGATACACCTGTTTTCCAGGGTGCTTACGTGCTATGTGACTGCCTTAGGAAAGGAGAAGTGTTCAAGGTAGTAGCTCCCAGATTCTCCAAAGCCAGATGAGATGTCATCAGTGTCAGCAAGTTAGAGGATTCCAGCTTAGAGTGGGTTTTCAAGCCAAAAAAGGTTTTTTACCCCAACTTGCCGCTCCAACCCAATCTCACCGAATGTGAACTCCTATATGCTCGGCTCCACAGGAGACAGACACATGAGGAAAGAAGTGGGGCCCATTTTGTCTTTCAGCTGATTTTCCTACTTCAACTTCTTAGTGAAGTGGGCAAAAATTATCTTGGTTTTAAATTACCTTCTCTCTGTGGAAGGAGATACTGGGTGGTTATTTCATGAACTACTGTAGCCCGGGGAAATGTACACCAAGTTTACCTGCTGCAGCTCTGTGTGTTTGTGGGACAATGGCTTTGAGTTCAGACCAGACTGATTGCTTCATGCACTTAAAAAGCAGTTAGCTGGTGTGTATTAGTCCAGTAGCAAAAGTGTGGTCTTGTGTGATTCTTCAGCTTTTGGGGCTCTTGTCTCAACTGTCATTTTTTACAAATGACTCTTGCAGCAAAGCAACCACTGATACTGGGCAGCAAAACATTGCAACCACAATTGTCTAATTTGAATACCTCTGCAAACATACAGACATAAAAGCAAGTAAACATAACGTAACAAGAGTATCAGCTGACTTACAGTCAGTGTTTACACGTACACTCTTAGCCTCTGGCAAACACAAGTGATGCCAGCTCATTTCTTTGAGTACTTTAAATGAAGTCCCAAGATCTGTCTCATTTTCTTAGAAGAAAACTTTGTGAGTGCCATCTGAAAATTCTAAAGTGCACCTTGTTGTGCTGTTGTTACTCAGAAGTACTAAAATACTAGGGTTTAGTTGCTTAGCATTTTGTGGCATTCTCAGTGCTCAGTCAAGTACTTCAGCTGTTTATATTATGTCTGTGGTCAATTCATTACCTAAAAGTGGGAACCATAGCATTCAGGACACTAACACAGCTGCTTAAACTTAACCTACAGTGAAGAAAGTATCTTCATCCTCCAGCTACGAAGATGTCTCTAAGCCTTAGGTCCAGGGAAATGCCTCTCTGCACTTAATATTCACATATTTTTATTTTTTTCTTGGGTTGGGAACCAAAGCCAGTCCTTTCTCACCACACTTTGTCAGATAAAGAAGAAGTTCGCCCAGCCTATGTCAATATGAGCAACTCGTGCAGTGCGGTGGATCTGTATGGGGAAACAGCTGCAGCTGAGCCCTGACAACCATGTTAAACATGTTTCAGGGATTTACTTTGGTTTGGCTGTTGCCTGGCCCTGGGTGCTGAGTGCCCATTAGTGGCAGCAATGTAATGGGTATGCTCCTGAAGCTCTGCGTACAATTTAGTTTCATCTGAAAGAATCTATATTGTGTGCTTTTAGAGACTTTCACAATGTGTGCAAAAATGTGGTGAGAGTGATTAAGAGGTTAACTTCAAGTCCAGACCTCTGACCTGAAACACAAAGCTAAGTCTGGTGTAACCTCAGTACCTCAGTGATTAAACAGCTGAGTTTTAGAGGCTCATACTAAGTTATAGGTGAACATTTGAAAAAACCCATACCATCCAGAATCCATTTTCTAGCTGGTTAATTCACTGGAATTCAATACACAAATGCATATTTTCTGCCAGTTCACCAGAATTCCTTTTCCCCAAGTGTTTCTATGTGACTGTCCTTTGTTTAACAAATGGGCCTTTGACCTCCATGAATGTATGATTCCTTTTGATAAAAACAGGACATGTTATTCCGTAGTTCAGCTGAGGCCCAAGACAGTCCTTTTTGATGATCATGCCTTGGAATTATATATACATATTTTTTGCATGGAGAACTTTTCCTTTTCATGATCCTTTGGTTTTCATTGCATAAGGCTGTGCCAGAGATTGCTACCTTGTGCACATTCCCGAAGTTAGAACAAAATTACTGTTTACAGTTGCACAGAGTAATTCATAAACCAGCTGGTGTATTTGTGAACACTAACTTTTCTGTTTCCAGTGGGTTTCAGAGGAACAGGGATAGCACTGTGTTTCAGAACCGTCTTACAAAGAGCAGAGAACCTCTGCAAGGACTCCTGTACCAGACTATCACCTGCTGACGTAGTGGAACCCTTATTTTGCTGACACAATATCAGTGGAAGCTCAAAGGCACTTCAACACTTACAGTATTTGTGCTTTAACTCCTGAAAGGATAGACAGACTGTAAATTGCAGTCCCCTACACCCTCATAATTTGACCTCTTTCTCTTCTTCTTCCTTTCTCCCCAGCTTTTCATGTGTCTCTTAGTGGATGAGATGGACAGGACCAAAGTCTGGGAAAGCTCTTGGCTGGCTAGAAGCTCGAAAACATTAGTCACCAGATCCACCCATATCATTACCTACAAGAAAGTCTAGTCGAACCAGAAAGGGAGCGATGTAAACTGGAAGTATTTTATGGAAATCTATGAAGGTTTATTTGTTTATTTTTCTCCCTTAGAAGGTTGTCACTTTCAAACATCCCCAAACATAAGCTTTCTGTAAACAAAATACAATATTTTTTCCAATATTTTGCAGTACCAGTTTTACCAGCTCTACACTTCTTGTTTATTTGAAAAGTCAGACACCAGCCCTGTTGTATTTTGAATTTTTCTTCTGACATTTTTTTAAGAAGGGGACAAAAAGAAAAAATGAGTATAAAGTATAACAGATTTAGTGAAATGAAATGTTTAATAGTGCAGTATCGGAACATTTTTTTTAAAGTTTGTAATGTATTTTTCCACTGTACTAATAAACAAGTATTCCACTAAATTAAGTTTCAAACTGTCTATGTAACAGTACTTATGATTGTACTTGAGAAGATTTCTATTATTTTTATTGTTGTAAAACCTGTCAGGAACTTAGTAGTGAGGCCTGTCTCCGTGAATGAATGATCATGTGCACAAAGATTGAAACACCCTGCTTTGGTGCTGTATGACCATATGAAACTTTAACAATTAAGTATCTGAGATGTAGGTCTTGGTTTCCTAGAGGGCTGGTTTGAGTGGAGTTCTTCATTTACATGTACATTGGAGTTGCATGTATACATATGTAATTAAAGGAGTTGTTCTTGGCAATTTAGCACTCATCATGCTGTTTTGCAGACTAACACTGGATATGCTAGACATAAACATATGTTGAAAAAATGTCAGTATGCAATCCAAAGTTAAAATATGCAGCTCTTAATTTCTTGACAAATTGCTGCACAGTATAGAAAGGAAAGTCAAGCTCCCACCATGATCCTGATATTCTGTGAATAAGAACATGTCAATTTATGGAAAGGGTAAAAAAATGCACTCTTTGTGGATGACTATGTGGCAGCATGACACGTGAAGGAATATATTCAAAATTTCCTCACAGATCAGCTATCATGAATTTTTTAATGGTGATTTCTAGGAAAAATTAAGTATAAGTCTCAGCTTCAATCCTGAGGCCTGCCCACTGCTAAGGAAAGAGGTATTTGACAGACAGTCTAAAATCTTCACAGGTTTTTTGTTCTTCCCAGGCTATTGATTGAGATATGTCATCTGTCATGCTGAGAAGATGTAAATCAATCTTTTCCAAGTGCCAACTCCATTCTGTCCTCTCATTTTCACTGGCACGATCGAGGCTGTACACAGACCGCCTGTGATACGCTTCCGCCTGAGATGTTAATAGTTGGCACACTCGCTGCTCTGTGGTGTTATGTCTTGAGAAGGTGTACACCTTTGTGTGCTTTTAAGAAGTATTATAAGGGGAGTCATTATTTTACTCACCATATAATTAACACGTGAAGTCTGAGATAAGTTACTGTGAGGACTAATTATTCCCCTCCAAGATTTCAACTCTTATTCAGAAAAAAAAACATCATAAGGAGAAATGGAAAAATAGCAGCTGAAGTGGCACTGTTACAGGTACTACTTATCTAGGTGTTTTGGGGTATAACTTGAACAAGTCAAATCAGAAAGGAATTTTCTCCCTATAGAGACATTCTAGTAAACACATTTCAGGGATCATGTCTTTCCTTGAAGCATCTGGGATTTAATATTAGGAGGATACAAAACTAGAGAGAGCATCCAGACATAACATGTGGTGACTGGTAGCAAGAGTTTTCCATCAGAAGTTCGTATACTATTGTAATATATTGTAATATAACTTGCTAGTAGATTAGTAAGCTATGAATGCCTTGCAAACAAACATGGAAGAATAAGGACAATGGTTTTCCACCGGGAAGAACTTGAAATACAAATGACAAATATAAACATTTTTGTACTCTTCCCTCCTGTGTTTGGCCAGACACAGTGACATATCTTTCTTTCCACTCCTGACAGGTTTCATTGCAATAAGTGCCAATAACAATTATGCTGAGTTTGGCTGGATGCAAATTCAGTCTGAATTCCCGCAGCTCTTCAGACTTTGACAACACTATCAGTTCATAACAGACCACCTGCTTGTTTTGTAGTGCCTGCCAAAACACATAAGTGTTAATGAGGAGAGGATATGCTACTTAATATGCATGTATATTTATATAATATGCATAAATTTATACACAGTTAATGTACACATTTCTTTCCACTGAGGAAGACAGAAGATAAACAACTTGATTGCAAGGTGAGGCTGTTTTGTTTTTTGATTCTTTGGTTTTTTCCCCTTCAGTTGCCTTAATGAGTTTATTTAGCATCAGGGTGCAATGTGGAGAAGAGGTGTTATAAACCCTTTCATGCAAAAATTGCAAAGGGCTTCAGTATCTTTCCTGATTTCAAACTCACAGCTCCATGGTGTAGGCAGTAGACATCACAGAGTGATCCACAGATTGTATATCCTGAAGTTAGTGGAACTGTGTTATTTACAGCAGCTCTGTTATTTTCACCACATACCAATTATATGCAAACAAGCATGCACATGACATCTTCATGAAAAACATAAACTAGTAGAGAACAGGTTCTTTTTCTCTCAAAACATTACAAGGAGTGCTAAAATTTCCAGTCTTTCTGTATCAGACAATGGCAGGTACTGAGTAAGCCACGTCTTCCAAATTCTTTTCTCTAGTTTTGTCACATGGCACTGCTGTTGCTGGGGATCTCACCATATATGTTTCATACATGACCTAAGAGACAGGCAAAGAGAATGAAGACCAAAATTTACATGAGCTTTTGTCCCACCACAAGGTACCAAGTCCTGAATTTTGAGAGTTTCTTGGCAACTTCATCTCTCCTCTGAATTCTAATCAGAATTTAAAATTGTGAATACCATTGATTGTAAGAAGTAAACATAAACCAGAGAAAAACAACAGGAACAGAAAGGAAAAAAAAATAACAAGGGAGAGAAGGAAATTTATTCTGTATCATTACTTAAAAACTAACTAACACACCCCAGCTCAATTCTTCCATTTGAACTACAACCCCTCAACTGTTTAGAAATATCTTTTTAGAGTATAACAGTAAACGCCAAAGTTTTAAATTCTGAAAATTGTAAATTTGAACTTTGGAAATTAGTACCTGGTTTTGAAATTTGTGTTCAAATTGATGTGCCAAAGGACATCTGTGTCCAGTAAGATTTAGAATCAAATTTGGATTCATACAGCAATGTTGTCTATTCTGTAATAGAATCCCACCTACTGTATTCTGAAAAATATCTGTGATTGAATAGATGTGGTTTTAATCAGATTTGGAAGAAACATCTGAGACGTACAGAAAGTGCAAGAATTCTGAAAAGACTGAGTGTCCTTGTCCAGGTCATCAAAAAGCAGGAAGAAAACATCTGAACATCTAATGACTATTCACATTTCTTCAATAAATTTTGCTGTAATGTAAAACCAGATTTCTACATTTTTTATCTCAAGACTTTGATTACATGTGTGCTGAAGCTTCCCTCAGCATATTCTTATTTCTGAGAATAATAATTCACACAAATTTGAGAAATTTGAAATTCTGATATAAACAGAGCTGTGCATAGCCTCGAGCTGTTAGCACTTACCAGTCTTCAGACCCTACATCATAACTATTTCACATGTTAACGGGATGTACATCTTTAAATTATGTGCAGTAAGTATAATTTAAAAGGAGATGAGACACCAGACCTTTGATAATTTGGAGATGCTTTTCTTCCTTTATTAAAATTTAATTCTTTTCTTGCTCGCTTTCATACATTCTTTTTGAGAATTGAATAAAATAATTAATTAAATAAATAAAAATAAATTAAAATGCACATGCAAGATAAAATGGATTTAAAAACTTATTTTAACAGGTTTTGTAGTAATTTAGCTTCTTTTGCTCCAGAATAGAGTCCAAAAAGGATTAGTAAGGAGTAGATTTTCTGCAGCAGCTATTTCTGAATAACTCCATATTAGCCTGAAACTAAAAATAACTTTGTAGAAAAGCCTAGAGATAGCCAAAGTACCTCCTATGTAAAACAATATAGATAAGGGCAGAAACAAATAATGCTGAATGTTTATGCTGCTGACAATGGTAAGACAACCCTAACTGTTTCCATTCTGTACTGCAGCATTTGGTGCAGACACATTCCCATCATGACCTTGGACTAATCTTTTACTGTATGTCAGTGTCTTATCTTTAGAAACAGGACTATTGTGATGATAAAGTTCACTAGCGAGTGTAGGATGCTTAGATGGTATTGTGATGAGGTAATAGAACATGGATTATGCCTATGTGTAAGCTTTTGCTCATGCAAAAGCAGGAATTAGGAATGATTTCATCTGCATCAGAATAGCCAGAGAGAGAACTGGCACAAGGTATTTTTAAGGAGAAGCTGCTCTCTGGCACAGGTCAAATTTTGTAAAACTGCACAGACTAGTGCAATACTCCTGTCACCAGCTCATTGAAAGGGCTATAAAAAAATTACTATTTTGTACTGTAAATTCAATCATTCTTCAGTCTCAGGGTTAAATGGCTGGGAAATGGACTAAACTGGTAATGAATCACGAAATCTCCTCTCTTAATTCATATCATAAAGGATAAGCAGTCCCCTGTCATGACTGAGACAGTTTTCAAAGAAACACTAGATTACAAATTTGGGCCAAAACAGATAGTAGGTTAAAAGTTCTATGGACAAACCCAATCTTGATAATAATACAGTGAGCAAAGAAAATGTTGAGCTCCAAGAACTGTGTTGCTTTATGTTGCTGACAAATAAGAAAAGAGAATCAAAATCTATTGCTAATTATGTTAGTAAAAGTAAAATGCTACTAGTATCATTCTGTTAAAAAATAAATCATGCTTGATTTTTAAAAAAACAAAGCAAAATGCTAAAATATGACAATGGAAATCAGACTGCCCTAGAAAAACTATTTCAAGAGCCATGATTTGAGGTGCACTGATATGCTATCTTCCATGTCAATTTACTAAGTATATATAGTAGTTCTCAGAAAATAGTTATCTGTATGCAAAAAAATCTACCTGATGGGTCTTTTATGAAAACTGGAGAAGGCTCCTGGAAGACTGGTTACTAGTGAAGTAACGCTTTCCTTTATCTTGTTCATGGAAGCATGTGGTAACACAACCTGTGACAGTTTTCGCATTGCATTATGCTCTCAGTCTGTCTTCTGGAAAGTTACTGTTTAATATCTAAGCCATGTCTGTTCTGTGATTTTTTTCCTATCGGGTACCAATGTGTTTCTCCTATTCAGGTCCACAGCTTAGTAAAATTTTGGTTGATGGATATTTATAAACTGGAGTTGACTGAAATGTCTGAAATGTGAATATTCTTGAAAATATCAAGTAAAAATTGTTGGTGGATTTTTAATAGGAATAATTATAAGGAAAGGAGTAAAAAGGAGAAAGACTTGAAAAATGATACCCACCACATCCTATTAAAAACTCTGAGTATTACTTTTAGCTTTTTGAAGATACACACACACACACACACACACATATATATACTCTCCTCAGAAACGTAATAGTGGATTTCAAAATGTCACATACAGCATAGTTTGTGTTCTGTATGTGACAGCAGTACTGTTAACAGCACATGAGGTATCTCGTTGGAAATTTATTGGACAAATTCCAAGACCATTAATTAATATTTACTGTCTCCAATGAAATGGTTTGGAAAATGCTGAGGAATGCAAATACTCAATGCAAATAGGTGTGCCTAAGAGTTACTGCATCCCACTAAGTGCATAGAGCCAGAGAAGTCATGCTGGAACAATGAATCAGGCAGCCGCAGCCACAGCCCTGGAGACCTGTCTGGTATACAGCCAGCAATGATGTGGCATATATTCACATCCAGAAGGACAGATAGGGAAAAAGAAAGAGAGAACAGGAAGAAAAAATTGACCTTTCTGAAGTGAGATCTCACAAACATTCGCTTTTACTCCTCTGTTGATTAAAATGAGTGGTCAATAAAGTTTATTAGTCAAAAGACTTTATTTATCAAAAAATATGCAAAAAATGGGGCAAATTATGTTAAAATAGCTTATGTGAGCTTTTCTTCTTTAAGAAAAAAAAAGAAACAAAGCTAGGTTTCTTCCCCTCAGCTCCCAAGTGTATTTTGATGAAAGAAAACATTTTACAAGCAAAATTTTATAGGTAAAAGCAAATTGCAGTCGTTTGTTTGTAAGTAAAGGGGGGGAAATCAATAAGATGGATAAAATGGCTGTTTAAAAGCACTGTCCATAAACCAGGTTCTGCCATGAATTACTTATTACCAGCTATTCTGATCAAGACCACTTTCCTTGAGATACCTGACATTTTCAAGATGACTCTCCTCTCTAATGGGCAAAGCCCAAGACAACCACTGGAAACAGTGAGATTTGACATTACAAAGGAAAGGAATTTGTGTCAAAATGCTTTTGGAGGAGTTTCTGAAAATACAGTTATTTCACATTTTCCTTTCTTGTGGCGCAAGTAGTGTCTTTTTTCCTTAATCAGTTTTTTCACAATTCCAGCAAGTTTGTAGTTAGCTTAAGGACCAGGGCACTAAGTTGCTAGGACCCCTGCTTGTTAGTGTTTCATACTAATTCACAATAATTCGTAGACACATAGGCACAATTCATTTTGCACAGACCAGGAACCATTTACAGCAGTTTTGAAGGTGAGATAAAATATTATCACCATGAACTGTGCTTTCTCATCAGGCCACAAGTCTAGAGAATAGGTAAATCCATAGGATTTACTACTCTAGAAACAGTGTTAAGTTCCTCTAGTGCTAAAGGATTATGTATTTTCTTTATAGAAGTATTTCCTTCATCATTCATCAGGAAAGTATGTTAACACTCAAAAAATACTAATTATTCAAATCTTATGTTGGGTGGGATAAAAGTTGACTTCTACACACACAATGTATAATTCCATCTTGTTAATGTGTGTAGCAGGGTAATGAGACAAAACTGTTTTCCATAAAAGTGTCTTCGGACTTCATAATTTCATGCTGGTTTTCCTTGCGACTTTGCTGTGCAAGACATCTTACAACATTCTGCTGATGCATTCCTAAAGCTTTATGGACATCATGGTCAAAATCTCACAGGAGGCCTGCCTGTGTCAAAGCCAGGTGTCTTGCGCTTACAAGTTCTAGTACAATGGTTGGCTGTCTTTCCTTTCATCACATCTACCAAAAGCACACTAGTCTTCCTCCTTGTTGCAGACTTGTAGGGAGAGAGTTAGCTGAGATATGTTAAAGCACCATTTTTCTTGGCCATTGATGTTTTCCAGAAGTGTGTGTATTATCTCCATATATCATTATAATATATGAAAAATAAATAGTCTATGTGCAGATCATGATTAGTTGCCTGATAGTACATCTGTGGTTTACATATGGTGAAAGTGCTAAACAGAACAGATGTCATTGGAAATATAAGTCTGTAAACATACATATGTTACATGGGCTTTTATTAGAAGGTTGAGTTTTAAAATCTCTGCATCTTTTCTAGTATCACTATTCTATGTTTCAGTCGGGATCAGGATGTCCTTGATCGCCTTTGTTCATAGCAAGAATTTTACAGGCTTCATCTGTTTGCTTTATGGAGTAAAGTTATCCACAAAATCTTTCTCCCATCTTTTTACCTTAGGTCATTAGGACAATAACTATCAGACCTTTTCCATCTAAACCTGCAAGATGCGCAGAGGAAGACAACATATACCTGTTCATCTCTTTGCAGTGATCATTAGGGCTAAATTTACATAAAGGAGCAATAAATAAAGGGTTATAAACTGCATTTTATATGAACTATTGGAAGTCATGTTGGAACCTTATTTTAGTTACCTATATTAGGGGGTTAGCATGTCTAGGATTCCTTACACATGCACTGGAGACCCTACTTAAAATTTCTCTTGGGGAATATCTCCCTTTCTGCTTAACTCTTGACGAGACTTAAGCTACTAAGTGCCTCGATTTAGGCATATATCTCACTAAAGAAAGAATTAAGCTTAAATCTCTATGTCACATTGTATGGAGATTGGTGCAGAGACCTGTATGCTAGCTTTGGTTTTACTATTGCATGTTAGTAATTCATCACCATTCTTGTCATAACTGAGGCTAGCTGGGGACTGGAGCAAAGTCCTGCTTGTGAAGTGCTGTGTTACAATTAATAATAAGCTGAGTGGTACAATCATCCTACTTTCAAGAGGTTTTTGAATAGTTTGGTTATTCACAATCAGCATAAACATGATTTATGAATTTGAAAAAATCAAATACATTCCTAGCATATTCTGGAGCCACAAAGTTTTGCATTAGGGTGGTAACTGCATTCTTTTTCTTCTTCAGTATTTTACATCAAAATAGCTGTCTTGAGGGACATGATAAGCAACAACAGCCTCTTTACAGTCCCTTTATTTAGATCATAAAGCTAGGTGCTAAGAACCTACCACTGAGTTATTCAAATCTCTATTATATCAGTTATTTCTGCCAGAAAAAACAGCCACTATAAATGCATCCTGAACTAGAATCACAGTTTAAGGTTTTTTGGTATCATGGAAAGTTTAGTCTGCCTTTTTCCTATTGGTTATATACTACTTGATTTTATTGTATAAAATGTATTAAAATGTATCTAACTACTCACTAATACCAAGTATAATAAACATTTTTGATAAATTTTAGAGGGTCTGGAAGAGACTTACCTCACCTGATTTAAGACATCCAGGCTTTGATCCATTCACCCACAGAGACAGCAATGATCCTATTAGATGTCCGAGGAGTTCCAGCAAGTTCATTTGAGGCTTCCAGGTAAGACATGGGATGCATTAAGCACTCAAACCCTTCTGGAGACTATTATACAGGGTTCAGCTCACAGATCAAGGTACTTAAATGTTTATGTCTACTTTATAGACATTACAGTGCCATTATAGTCTAGAATTTCTTTGTAGACAACAGAAATATATGACATTGATACAGTTATTGAAACCCAGAGAACTATACAATTAATTTAAACATCAGTTGACTAAAGGTGTTTTTACAGTAGAGTATTTTAAATACCTCTATGGATGCCACTGTATCCAATAAGATACACTGACGGCATATGACTTTAGAAATCATTACCGAGACAGGATGGTCTAGTTCTCCTGAGATTCTAGAGGGTACCCTGTCTGACCTATGGCTGCCACTGCAGAATGCCACAAGTCACCTGTAGGTCCTTCATCATAATTATTAACAACACATCAATGTCTCACAAACCTTTGGATATCTCAGCTACACTTTAGAGATTATACTGGAAACAAATCCCATATTGCCCGCAATCTCAGACATTGTAGTCACATAATAATGGATGTCTGAACATCCTTTCCTGAGATTTTATAGATTTCCTCTGAGCCTGAGGTAAGGAAAGGTAGATGCTTAGCAGGGAATGGGTAGTCAAAGTAATTAGCAATTTTTGAAGTATGCGCGCGCACACAAATACATATGCAAATTTCTACCCTCAAGGAAAAAAGGTCAGTAGGTAGGCATTTACTCAGTCATAAACATAAAGAAGTGCTAGAATACTTAGACACTTGGTTCCAACAGCAATATTATGACTATAGGAATTTTTAACATATTGTCTTTTTCTAACACATAGCATTATGCTTCTCATTGAAGCATAGTATAATATAGTTCAAGATTTACTGAAACCAAACTGGCTTAGCATTACTAGGGTACACAGGATAATCATATACCATAGGGAGAATATATGTCATTTTATGAAGAAATAATGATGCTTTGGGACAGTAGACTCAAAATGTCTGGATTCCACATAATTTCACTTTTCCTCACTCCTAATCCTTTTCACAGCAATGAGCTGTACACGAAAGTGCAGAACCACTCTGAATCTTTCTCTTTCATTACATATAATCATGATGAGGGGGCTTTATCCTGAATAACTTTCTCTTTTAAATAAATGGGTCATAAGGAACTTCTCAATAGGTGAGAGAAATCTTTGCTTTCTGTTTGGCTGATGATCAACTGGAGAAACAAGTACAGACATCCTCAGGAAATTCGTGATGAAGAACCCTATTTGAGAATTTAGCAACAGTTCAGATCATTGTATTGACTTTATTCAGCAAAAATGTAAATTAATTCACCAAAATAAAATGTGTTAGTTGAGCATTAGATAGTAGCCTACATGCTGCTAAGTGGCAGCACATAGTCTACTATTTATACCATTAATTTATTGATGTCAAGCTGGACAAGGTTGTTTTCTACAAAATGGGTTTCATTTTGCTAATATTTCATATTTTTCTTATGAGAAACCTGTTCTGTCATAAAGAAAAAAAAAATCCCAGTGTTTTCCAAGTACTGATGTATGCAAATGATTTCTGCCGAAATAATGTTCAGCCCTATTTTCCACAGTTTCATCTCAGTGCTTGTACGTATGCAAATTTTTTCTCAGTGGGATTACTCAGAACTCTGCTAGTAAGAGCTGTATTTGTTCATTAATTTAGGTCTCATTAGCCAAGACTAACTCGACAAGGATAACAACAGATTATGGTCACTGTCCAATGCAGCTTAATTGTTTGTTTATTATGTAAATATAATTGTATACTAATATAATTTGATATTGCACTACCAATATAACCTAAAATTCAAAGTATCCGCTAGGAACATTATATAAAATTAAAGGGTCTTAGTCTTAAATGTGGTGTATTGACAGTGATAATGCATAACACATAATAGATAACACATGTAAATTCTAGTCTGTAATTTGAAATAAGGTAATCACACAACCTGAATTGAAATATGTCTGCTTGGTTAATAATAAAATACTTCAAAATATTTCATCACTGAAAAAATGTATCTCCCAGTGACACCTTTATACAGAATTAGTTTTAAATTATTCAGAAAATAACTGCACTGCTAATGATCAGTGAACAGATGATACAAGATCTTTAAAATTTACTCCTTAGAGTCTATTGTTTATTTACTTAGGTCGTCTTATGTCATTTTGCTAATGCAAGTGCACAATTTATCTGACTAAATAGTGCAACAAGAAATAGCAGATGCAAATATTTACAAGATAATATATGTTGCCACATTTGTTGTCCTGAATACCCAAGCATTAGAATGTACGCACTGATGCTCTAGCACCTTGAGTCAGTTCTAAACTCAATCTGAATTTCGTGAAAAGCTAAATCAAACTTAACTTTCAAATGTAACTGACTACCAATTCAACCCCTTCCGTGTCCTACAGTTTCCTTAGTCACAGATGAAAATTATTATTTTTAAAGATGAGGCAGAAGTTTTATTCACATACTCAACTAACTTAGGCAGACCTCAAGCATATAATTACAAAGATAATTGGGATAAGGCTCATTATTGGGCAACAATATCTTCTTAAGGCACTCCCAAATGATTTCTCTCCCTGTCCTTTCCCACCTTCTGTTGGTAGGTACTTGTTCCTGCTTGTGTATCCAAGCTTGTCCCTCCCTGTGTTTTGTCAGCTTAGTTCTTGGGGAAAGAGGCAGGTGAAGACATTGCAATACATCCTGGACAGGGGAAAAATGTTCTAAAAATGTGTCCCTGAAAAGTAAGCACCACAAAGAGAGCAAGACAACCAGTGAGAGATAGGAGCAACATGCAGAGCAAAAAAGTGGGGAGAGTTTCTTCCCCAGGTAAAATCTACAGAGCATAGGCTAAAATTTGTAAAAATTAAAGGCCTGATCAAGAACTTTCTGGAAAAAAACTGTGTTGTTCATTTTGATTTCTGGAGGAGCTCTGAGAGGGGGATGTCCCACTTTCTGTATAACAGTAATTCAACTTTGGAGACTTTGCCTTGATGTTCCCTCACCCCTGTACACCTGAGAGACGTGGAGGAAATATTTTAAGCAAGGCCTTTCACAAGACTCATTTTTACTTCAATCATCAGATAACCTTTTTTAGAACATGAAAGTTGTTCACTTCTTGTGTTATTTAAACAAAATGCTTCCTCAGAAATATAAGCAGGGAGTGAGAAAATTCCTCTTGGCAAAAATACTTGTACTCTTTGTAAGAAACATTTATTCATTTGCTCTTAGCAAATAAATGTAAAACTACTCATTTCCTGTTAAGGTATCTGTCTTTGCTACATAGCTGTGCAGATGCGTAATTTCAGTGGAAGCAGGCTGAACAGTGTTAAGGCTGTACACAGGGACTCCTTCCAGGAGTAGGTTCCTTAGAAATTGTAAATTGTTTCCTGTGTATGCTAGAAGTACTGTGAGCAGGAGAGAAGTGTAGAATATGATCTAAGACATTCTGGAAACAACAGGAAAAAAGTCTACATACATACGGCTCAGTTCTACAAAGTGTAATATGAATTCTTAGGGTAGAAAAGCCATTCAAACTGTCCTTTCTGAAGTATTCACAGCGTGAGGATTTATATTATTTCTGCTTTTAAACACACTCATAAGTACACACCTCACATAACTGGTGATGACTAATAGCCACAATACTTCTGTGTGCGTGATTGCTCTTTTGCAATATACTAAAAAATCTGAAGCCAGTGCACAGTTTAGATAGTGAGAGGTATGCAACGTTTGAGGAGTATTGTCAAAGGATCCTCAGTAGGCTTTTAACAGTTCTGCAAAATTCTCTGGAGTGCAAAAGCAAAACTTGCTTCCTTTAATGGCCTCAAGTGCCCTCTGGCAACCTCCTTGCTATCAGAGGGTAGCTCAGAATGACATCAGTATCTTTCAAATAGCACTGAGATAATGTTGAACTATACAGAATTCTTTTGAAAGCTATGAAAACAAGAGTATGTCTTGCTTCATAAGTTATGTAACATACTATTGTTACTATTCATGACTTTTCACACACATACCTTGCATCAACTTTTATATGTGATGCAAACTAGAGGAGAATTCAAACCTGGCTTCTTGAATTTACAGCTTTCTATTTCCTCTGAAGTTTTGAACTGAAAGTCAGCAGTTCTTGGCAATAACTGGGAAAAACATACTTTATTCCTTTCCACACTGTAGTAGCACCTACAATGTGAATACAGAGCTCACCACAAACATATTGCTATATACTTTTCTGCTCTGATAGTACTTACAGTGTAAGTTGGAATACAGCTTTATTGTCAGAGAAATAAATAGATAACAATACGGACGATTACCTGGTAAGAGTCTGTCTGTGTTGAATATAAACTGCTAATTGCCCTGTGCTGGTCTATCTTACATCATACAACCACCATTAGACAGAAGCAAAGAGATTAAAAATTAAATAGGAACCTACTTGTCAAACCTTTCTCCATTTCCAGGGGATGACACAGTTCAATCTTTGGTTTGTTTTGTCATGAGTGGATTTTAATTGCTGGTATAGTCACTTTTCTCAATATATAACTTATCACAGTGACTCAAATGCTTTTATGATAGCCATCATAATTGCTAGAGATATCTTCAGAAGTCATCACATTCCTCTGAGCTGGAAGAATTCCAGAGTTTATATTGTTTTGCCATGAGAATAGCTATAAAAAAGGGTTATCTGCTGGAAACATTTCCTTTTCTGTTTGAACTTTAAGGTTAGTATCTGATTAGCTTGCTGTAAATTGCAAAGGTAAATTTGACGCAATATGCACAGCACTCCGATCTTTAGGGGTCATTAGAATTACAAATGCACACAGAGCTGGCTCCTGACCCTGCTGCCATCTGAGAAATGGCTACTTGCTATTCTGCTTTGCTGATACCCTACACTGAGAGGAACTTGGCTGACAATGTGAGGAGAGGCTTAAACTGCCAGGCCTGTGGTTCACAAACAGCTGTCTTTTCATGAAAATTCATTGCTGTTAAAAATAAATGGAGCGGTTTGCTTGTTGAATTTGCCTAACTGGTAGGAATCCTATCAGTTGATATTACCTCATGCTAAGCTTGTGAGTATCTCTTAAAAGACTTAGAAAGAGTGAATGATCTGGCTAAGGGATATGTAGCTGGCTTAGCTACATATTTCACGACCCAATTCTCAGTCTGGCCCTGACCTTTTGCAGGAAGGTTTAAATGCCTTCACATTCCAGCTGTTTCAGCTTACTAATTATGTCCAAGTGCTGACTAATTTTTCACTTAGTTTTTATGCTTGCACGCAGGGAATCCATGTTGTGTTGCTAGTTTGAAGAGTGTTCACACAATGGCTGTCCATGGCTTCGTTACCCATGCCTTTTCAAAAGGAACTCTTCAGACAGGGTCGCCAAGTACTTTATTGAGATGGCTCTGCAAAACATCAGACAGTTTTGAACCATGTTAACTTTTGGATTACTCAGTACATGTGCTTCCAATAAATTGGATTACCTTCAGGTGCCAAAGAAGCACTGAAGAGTATATACCCCTACGGTCCCTGACCAAGCAGCCTGAAGCAAGCATATGTCATTCCTTGTTACATCAAGACAGTACCTGTGCATACAACCTTCTTGTCTATGCAAACTTCAGTGGCAAACTAATTAATACTCTTTTTCTTTCTTATACATCTCATTCTTCCTCCTTTCCTACCCCCAGCCTGTGTAAACTAAAAAGCACTAATCCTCTAAAGACTTTGCAGTCTTATGCAGTGTGAGTGATTTGGATGTTCAAACAGCAGATTACAATAATCTGAGACTGTACAAGCAGCAAAACATATTGACAACTCATTCTGATGTAGCTATTTATGTCAATATGAATTTTGACACTGGGAACAGAAAAAAGCCATTTAACAAGAGCAGAATTTACATTCAAAAGTGGTTCTGGGAAAATTTCTTTGGCCAAAACACAAAATTATGCATAAAAAGGTCTAAAAAGGGAAAATACTATTAAGAGGGAAGCATTCAAGTGTGGAGAAAAGCAGAGGATTAAGACTGAAATCTTAATGCATTTCCTGGTACATTAAAGCACTGTTTTTAACAGTTTTCAATTACGCGATCGTATAAATTTCTCCCTCATGGGGACTCTGCCTCAATAAGTGCGAATGATAGATAGTTTTTTTCCTAAATGAGAAACTATTTCACAATTTGTTTTATTGTTCAGTGGGTGGCCCAATATCCTACTTCATGCACATTATTCAAACATTGCTCCAAAGGCAGAATATTAATTTTCTTATGAGTTTTCAATCCTATTTATCACTATCATATATGAATATTTCACAAGTTGAGAAATTAATCTTGGAAACATTTCAACAAAAAGAGGGGAATAATTTTATTTCTAGTGCAAAAATTCATTGGTCTGCATATCACAAGGTTAAATTAGGGTCAAATATTTTCACTAATTAAAGTGCCTCATTGAACAGTCTAGGGCTTGTTTTTTTCAGATAAATTAGCACTGTTAAGAACTCTAAAATGTCATCACACAGCTCAATGTAACTCAGGAGGGAGGTGTTAATGCTCAGTATTTCTACAGGTCTGTGATAATTATATTATGGTGGGCACCTGGAAAATGGAAAGTACCAAATTAGTTATTGTCTCTTAGAGTGCTCTATAGCATCAGATTTGTTGGAGGCTTGGAGTCTCCAGAATTCTTCTAATTTAATTCAAGACACTGCTGGATCTACAAGTCATATTGTTCTTTTTTTAGCAAACAATGCAAAAGCAGCTTCTTCAATGAACGTAGTTGCTGATCCCTTGACTGCTCCCTCTTCAACCCTGATTCACCTCCACAGCCATCCTGAACACTGAATGAGGCTGAAAATGACTGTGATATCATTAAAGATTGTCAACGTGCATACACATAAAAGAAGTTAATTCAGATTGCTCAGAAAAATATAATTTTTATGTTTCTTAATCTTAGTTTACAATCTTTTAAAATAGCATAATTATATTTGGCTATGTTTTGAAATAGCAGTTTAATATTGCAGGTTAGAAAAAATAACAGACATCTAAAAAGATTTTTTTATTCAAGATGTTTTATTCAAAACATCTACTTGATGACCAAATATTGATAGTCACTTTCAGCCTTGGTATGTCTGAAATAATTACATTTGTGAATCTGACTGCTACCATATGACAAAGAATATTTATTGGAAACAGACATTTCAGCAAAAACTGTCCTTTTGACTTCCATTCCTTGACACAGACGTTTAGTGTTCGACCTCTCTGTTCTGTTCTTTCCAATCTATTCTATTCTAAGATCCAGTTTTCACTTCTTTCTTCAATCTCACTATCCTTTCCAGTGACAGAAATTCATTGGGTGTGAGCTCATCAATGAGAAAAAATACTAGGAATTCTAAAATTCCAGTTATGCCACTAACATATTAATTCATAAAAACAGTATTTGTCCTAGTTTATATTTTCCCATGTATTATGTAGTCCCAGTCATTATTTCTTAGTATTTTTGCTCACCTTGCATGCAAAAGGAGTTCTTAAAACTTTTTATGTTCCGTAAACTACTTCTGTTTTCTCTGGAGTTCATATTCCTTGTTTCATTCTGTAGCTGTCATATAGATACTATTTACACTGCCTGGAGGAGAAATCAGATTCCAGTTCTCATTGCATTTTCCTTGGTTTATTTATTTCTTGTATGTGTTAAAGCATTCGATAGTGGCTTTTATCTGCTCCAGTTTGCAAACTTCCTGCAAAGGATTTGACAACAGTAACATGAATATCGTCCCTATAATTCTAGATCTTGTCCTAACCCTAGTGGATGTATCAGGTAGAGTCCATTAACCTAAATATATGATATTTCAATAAATGAAAATTTAAATAATACTAATTTAAAAGCAGTGTTTTTGAAAGCATGAGAATGATTTATGGTCATAACATTATGTTTCCAGCCTCAGTGAAGTGCACAAAGTTTAGAATGATATCAGGTGTTCTACAGACAATGAAAGCTCCCTGGCCATTTAGATTCCATATTGGCACATTCTATAGAAAACCACATTTTTTATTAAACAGATACCTTCAAAGGAAAAGAATTCCCCCAAACAACTAGGCATATGGTTAAACTGATATACAAATAATCTCTCCCACATACGCTTCCATTCCCTTTTCTTACTTGCTGGATAGCAAACCCTTGTCCTGTCTTGTCAGGTGAGGTTACTGAAAGAAGACTAAAGTTGAACTTCTAAGACCATGATGGGACAGCCGTTTTCTTTCTAGTCTCTTAAGTTCTTCCTTTGCTCTTTCATTACTTGTGAATAAAACACAAGCAAGATTTGACATGTAAGAAAAAAATGAAGATATTACTCAAGACTTTGCTAAGGCTGACTGAGCCAGATTTCGAACTTCCAGGAAGCTCAGAAAATTCCTGGAACATTTTATGAGGGAGTTCCCCTGGTTTTCAAAGTCTGTTCTTCCTTGTTATAAGCAACACCAGAAGTGAAAAGTTATGAAACTTCTTTGGAAAGTGTCTCAATTTTTTCAATCACATTAGAAACAGGAAATTCTTCCAGACATCTCATCAAAGAGAACAGATAAATATCAGGGCTCACTGGATCATTTGACGTTCATCCAATACTACTCTAAATTAAAGATTTTCTTCCTACTTCTTAAAGCCAAATGATGTCTGTAGAGAGGACAGGGAATCAACCGCCTGAGGTCTAATCTCATCTCTTTGATGTAATGCTGAGAAAGCTTTTCTGCGGGATAAAGACAATATTGGCATCACAGAAGTATTGTTATCCAGAGGTGAATGCCTACAGCTGGTGTTCAGTTTCCCCTTCTTTTGCACCCAATCTGAAAACAAAGCATGTTATGACATCTAATGTTATTTCCAAAGTGTCAAATGCCATCTCTGTATGTAAATGCTCACCTGAACAATCTGGTGGCCTTCTATGATAGTGACTGCAATAGTTGACAAGGGAAGAATGACTGATGTCATCTACCTAGACTCCTATCAAGCCTTTGGCATGGTCCCAAACAACTTCCTCATCTCCAAATGGAGACACATGGATTTGAAGGGTGGACTCTTTGTTGGATAAGGAATTGACTGCGTGGACACAGAGAGTTGTTGTCAATGGCTCTATGTCCTGCTGGAGGCCAGCAGAGTGGTGTTGCTTAGAGATCTTTGTTGGAGCTAGTGCTCTTTAACATCCTTATCAATGACATAGAAAGTGAGATCAGGCCTGCAGATGACACAATGCTGAGCAGTGCAGTTGACACAACAGAGGGGAGGCATACCAACCAGAGGGGACCTGCACAAGCTTGAAAAGTGGGCCCATGAGAATTTCATGAAGTTCACCAAGTCCAAGTGCTTTTCTTCTCAATCAGATCTACAACAATTAACTGTGATTTATTTGTTTTCTTGTATATTTTGATCCAGGAAATTCTGAACAGAATTACAGACATACTAGTTTTGATATATTAGTCTTGAACCCACAGTGCATTGGACCAGTGATATATGTTTTTAAACACATAGACCAATAGATTTTCCCGATCAACTGAAATGAGGGTGTTGAACACCGGCAGTATCAGGGCCTCTGCTTTTGTACATTGAAGATCAAATGCACGATAGTTGCTAAGTCCATATGCATGTGGAGTAGCTATTTACCGAGGATTTTCTTCTGGACAGACTTCTGCCTGACCAAAACCGAGGCAAATTTTACACTTCCCACACAAACAAAATTTTGAGGTGGAGAAAGAAAACATATTCATGGGAAAATGGACTAAAGAAGTCCTACCCATGGCATCCTCTCCAAAAATCCTTTGTCACTATTATTGGTTTGGAGAGTGACAGAAATTTACACGGTAAGCATTTCAGTTTAAACTACTTGTACTCTTATTCTGGTATTTAGAGCAGCATAAAACAGCATCTTAAAATATGGAAAGACAGCATACCTCCATGACAGGAAAGTTCTGAGGGAACTTGGAGCCTTAACAGAACACAGAAAATAGTGGCTGAGGAAAGAATGCAGTTTCACTGTGTGATGTAACTTAAAAATCATAAATGTGTTTCATGTAGAAAAGAATGCATGAATTCATCCTGATTTTCTGAATTAATTTATGCCATTAACAGGGAGGCAGACATGCTCCTACAAAAGGATGGTGATGTGGGACTGGGAATAGTTGCTGCATAACTGTGACTGAGCAGTGTTTTAACATCAATGCCACAAACATCGAGCCAGATGTATTCAAGGCCTCGCCTGTGGCTTGATGACACATACCGTTTTCACAACAATTGGTGGATTTGTGGTAACAATCAAAAGGCATTTAAAATGCTTGGAATGTGGTTTAGAAACCCGCCTTGGCATCCCGCTTTTCATGTCTTAGCATAAATGCCTCAACTGTTTTTATTGTTCTGCAACTGCTCATTTATTTTGAAAGAAAGAGCTTGGCCTGCAGTATTTGCATTCAACAATACTTGAAACAAGACATTAAAGTATTTTTTAATTATGCCAGTGAAATATTTCATATGAATAATGCCAACAGCTGGGTCAGACCTTTCGGTTTTGAGTAAGGGTTTATTCCAGGCTTGTTAACTAAGGGATTCTTTTTTTAGAGAAAGAGTTTCTGATAAATTGCCAGTTTGGAAATATATTACAGAACAGGAATGTCTTTTCAATTTATGTTGCAGTTGTACCACATTCTTTATGTATTTCTGATTTTTTGCCCTTATGACTCTATTTTATCATCATAATTGCTGCACAACTGATGAAACAGCACATAACTACTTTCAATAAAATCAAGAAAAGAACAATGTTAATGTGAAACACATTTAGGAACAAATTACTTTATTTTGGTGGAACAAGACTGAAACAGACTTACAGATCTATGGACAGACAAGGTATTACTCCACAGGTTTAAAAGATAGATCCACCGATTGATGATTAGATCAATAGAGAGCAGGATGGAAAATCCATCTGTTACTGAACATCTTGTCTAATTTCAAAATTCAAGTATGACATTTTTAGCATTGAAAAAGCAGCCCATAAGCTGTCTTTCCTCTGGGCTGCAATTTATTTGGCAATTAATGATTAAGAATAATTTTCTAGATCTTAGTAAGAAAGAAATCAGTATAAGGATTGATGAACCCTATCAATATGAAAGAGGAGTTTGCTTGACCTCAGAGAGAAGAAAAGTTTGGTTAAACAGCTAAACTTTAATCAAAAACTTCAGTGAATAATTTCTCTTCTATCACAAAAAAAAAAAAGATACTCAGACAATTTTCGTGCCTAAATATTTGAATTGTGATATACAGACTTGGGATCATCAACTTTTATGAAATTATTAGTCAGTAAACTCATCTACTTTTAACTCAGAGAACCAGTGTGGGGAGAACTACAGTCAGTGTAGTTAATCACACTGCATCACTGAGATGTGGAGCCAGCTCAGTTGGCTTTGGAGTAATGGAGCCAGTCAACCTGGGGACAGCCATAGAAGTTCCTGCCACCTAGTGCCAGCTCTGCCTCTCTTTAAAGAAAAAGTCTGCTTGCGTAACTGCTATTTTCCCCAGCATTATAAGGAAAAATCAAAACAAATACCAGTTCAAACTACTACACTAGGCTTCAAACTATCAAGTTCAGCTCTTGCCCTCTGTTCGTATTGGTCTCCATAATAAAGGTGAGGGTTTTTGATGAGAAGGTGAACAGATGTGATGGGTCCAATTGCAACTGTTTCAGGAATCCTGTTTATGGCTTAGGCAGCCCCTAACAATCCACACCCCCAAATCTTCACTGACTTTATTTCTTAGTGTTATGATCAGATCAGGCCAGAATCATGGAAATATATGACACCTTTCCATATGTTGTTCTTGGCTTCTCAGTAAAAACCTGTGTTAGAATTACTGTTATTATCATTACTATTACTAACCTGAGAGTGTCTTTTGATATACTACTGGGAATTCTGCACTGACTATATCTCTTTTAAAATCTGCGAGGTGGTTGGGACACATCCCAACAACTTCAGCAAACTCCAAACACTATGTAGTCTGCAATTTCTATGTAGTCTGTTCTTTTACTCTTTAAAATGTAAGAAAATGCCTACTTTTTTCCTCATTACATCATTCATTTTACAGAGGAACTGTTTGCCTAGTTTTTATTGCAGTAGACTGTGTCTCAAACCATTTTAATTCAGTAACTCATTCTTTTGGTTTGTTCTATGCCCAGATCATTGGAGATTTTTGTTCACTTTGGGAGACAGTAGAACCAGTAGGACCAGTAACTTTAAAGTTCCCTCTTTCCATAATAGTTATATTTGTTTTCCTTTAGATGGAATATTTCTTTCTAAAAGTATCTTAGTCTTTTTGTCTGTTGGAGCAATGACCGTGATTCTGTGCAGAAGATAATTTTATAATTAAAAACTGTTGGACCAATTTCTGAGTCTGCAAAGCAGTACTGACTGTGATTTGACCAAAATAATTTATTTCAACTATCTCCTCAAATTTGAAGTTATTATGAACTCTTTCCATGAAGAACACAACCTTTGATAGTAACGACTGAGAAAAATAACACCCAAGCCTGTTTGTTGTATTTTTTTTTAATTGTATCAGAAATATGGATGATTTCAGAAATAGGCACTATCATCACTACACCCATTGCTTCAGTACCCTTGTGATAGGAATAGAAAAGGAGAAAGTTCTGTCTGCATTCCTTCCTTCTTCTATGCTATCCCTATTTGGCATTTTTCCAGGGCATCAGCTTGGCTCCACATATCTTTTAAGGGCATTATTGCACAAAGTGGAGGGAACTATCTGTAAAAATAATACACTAATGAAAAAGTCCATATGGACTAAATTCAATTTCTTCATAAGTGAAGTTATTAATAAAAAATTAGGGACATAAAGAAGTTGTAGATTGAAGATATAACAAATATTGTCCTGTGTAGCCTGGAAATCAAATCAAGAACATTTTTAACTATCTGAAATTACTAGAAGTATGGGGAAAACAAATTACAAAAGAAGTATCTTTGAAACAGGAAAGTAGTAATTCCTAGGTTTACCATACCACCCATGCTAAAATCGAAAAGCATCATGTAGTGAACAACCAAACAGTGTCCACGCAGGCAAATCAGTAAGACAAAATCATACTGACAGTAGAAAATGTTATCAAAATATATCTTTTAGTTCCTTCCACTGCATTCTACTTCCTAGACATGCTATTTTCTTAAAAGAAGATGTGATATGAAAGCCCTCAGATTACCTACCTCAAGGATTTTACGTTTTGAGTGTGCTGCAGATAATTTTAGTCATTTCAAGACTGTGATGGTTTACAGTTGCCTCAGACTTCTTTTCTCATACTGTAGAAAGAAGTGTGAGACAAATAACTTCCTCCTTTTTCTTCTGATCAGCTCATAGATATGAATGCTTTTATTTTAATTATAAAATCCTTTCTTGTTGAAGAATTGGGATCCTTGTTCTTGGAAATTAAAATCTTTCTCTTATAATCAGTTCAAAGCTGACTCTTTCATTACACAGAAATGAACTGAATTTAAGTGTCTCTTATTCCTCTGTCATTTTGATTGTACTTTGTGTGGTATTGTTAGAGCACTAGGTTTAATGTGTCATTGTAATTGACCAAAAGAATCACATACCTCAGCTGGTTAAAAACTGGAGTAACCTTTCTGTAATTTCTGACATTGGGCTTTTTCTAGGGAATCACCAGTGATGGTGTATGCTTAGTAACTGTTTTATTCTTCTCAGGCCAGCTTAGAATATACGTACCTGGCAGGGGAGACACCAGGATCACACAGGTGATTTTACCATAAATATGGTGGAAAATGGTAGCAACCAATGATTTAATGATTTGTCTTCCACATATGGTTCAAAATCTGCTTTGTTCCTCAAAATATCTAATCTTTTTAAGAACATTGTATTCATATTTATGCAAATAATTATCAGTTCAGATGACAAGATTATCAAAGTTGTATATTAATGCATTTTTTCCTCTGACTCTAATTAAAGCCCACTATTTCAGAAAAATAGTTCAAGAAACTAGATGCAACCACTACAGCACTTCATAGGAGTTGGAGCAAGGTTGACTCTTCTGAAAATCATATCCTTCATTTATTTCTAATTTATTGGTCATATCTCTTAACATAAATTTAAGTGTCAATTTATGTAAGTTTTCCTTGAAAATGTAGAACTATCTGGAGGTTTAGGGAACCCTTGCGAATGGTTCTTACTGAAACTTGAGTTAGCACTGTTCCGGCAACGGCTTTATAGGGAAAGACAGTTCAAAGTCAGTTGCAGCAGCATAACAGAGTTAAATCCTCCTTGTATTTCACTCCAAATGCTGAAAAAAAAAAAAATCTAATATTCTAACAAGCAGTGAGAAATTACACTTTGACTTGATATTAGGCAGAGAAAGACAACAGTGCATTTGATATAAAATCCTTGTTAGTTTTAAACTGTGATTAATATCAACCTACATAACAGTTGATGTGGCTTTCTTTCCTGCCTCATCTTTGATAAGTACAGACACGCTGTCTAGTGCTGCCGGAAATGACTCATTTAACAAGATCGTTCTTGTTTACTGTCCCTTGCCAAGGATCTAGTTAGGTTTCGGCTAATTACTTACATTAATATTATGTAGGTATTCTGGAGTCATAACTTCAGCACACAGTGACTACAACTCAGTGTCTATCAAGCTGCTGGACTAAGTTCAGATGTAAGGAGGCTTACCCCAGATTCTATAATCTGCAATCACTTCTTGATTCACTTGTCTGCCAAATGCATTTGGTTCTAATTTCATTTACCAGAAGTATTTTCTGTTTCTAGAAACAGCTGTCGCGGTATCAATTCATAATACTCTTCAAAGTTACAAATGAGTTTACAAATGTTGAATATTAAAAGAAGAAGAGGGATATGATGTACTTTCTGACTAAAAAAGTGAAAATTATTTAGAGAAAATTAACCTGTCATTTTATTGCTGATGAAATCAAAGGCTCTCTCTTTGTGACAAGATTCTGGAATTGTCCCTGAAACATGTATTTCAATGCTAACTCTGTGAAGTCTAGCATCTTGCTTAGAATATTTTTAAAAGAAACCTGCTAAACTATATCTCTTTTATAAAGAGATTGATGAATGATTAATTACTGTGTCTGTCCATACAAAATCAACTGAATGTAAAATCCAACAATACATAAGGCAGTCTGTCGTGTAGTGTTCTGAAAGGTATTTTCCACACTCAGTATCTCCATGTGAATCAACAAAACAAGAGCACTTACAGTGAAAGGATGTGAAAGATTAAGATTTATTCAAGTGTGTGGGCACAGTTCAATAGTGACATAGTACTGCATACTGACTATTGTGTGAAAAATGTAGCATCATACCTTCATGTAGTTCAAGCAGAAAGATTCTACAACTGGTTTGTCATGCTAACATGACAGGGCAACACCTTAAGCAACCCTGCATTATTGTCTTCCCTGACTCACAGTCATTCACTTACCATTTTGCAACATCTGGTGTGTCCTACTATCATTTGATTTACAATGAGGATATGAAGTTCACATGCTTTTTGAGTCCCTATAACTCTTAGGAAAAAGATTTGAGTGCCATAAAACAGTCTAAGAGCTTTAGGTTTAGCTGGAGTGGAACTTGCAAAGTCAAAAAACAGGGGATATCAGTGTTTGCAAACCTGGATATGGAGCTCAGGCTCATTGATCTTCAGCTGAAAAGACTGGACTGAGACATGAATTAATCAACTAAATTTCAGCCAATGTGCTTGAAGGACAGTACAAAAAAAATCACTTCAAGTTTCTTTCTTTGTCTTTAGGGACAATTGACACTTTTGCCTCTGACTGTCAAAAGCTGGGCAATACACATATTGTAGTGCAGAATTCCTCTCCCATTCTTGCTGACTAGATAATTCTTTAAAATAGAAAATAAGTCCTTATATGATCAGCTAGTAGTTTCTCAACCAGAAAACTTTTTCTTATAGGAGAGAGGTTATAGCTTCTTCAAACACCTCTTATTTGTGAATTACTTTGTATCCAGTGCAAATAGTAAAATCATTGTTAGTATTGGGTTCACAGAAGTACAGCTGCTTCAGATCCAATATGTGCTATATGAAAAAAACTTCTTTCATATGGTGAGCCTAACTTAGTCACTGTAGGTACATAAATTTCAGATCAGGTTGAAGCATTTCTTGGTAGTATGGCAGTGTGGTGGGGCCTACAGAAAGCTTAAAAGTGATTTTGTTTACTGCTAGAATAGGAAGAAATTAAATTAATTAAATTAAAATTAAATTAAATTAAAATTAAATTAAATGCCAAAACTCTTTTTTAGGAAATCATAAAATGCATCATTTTGGGTTTGTAACCTCCAGAAAATAAACCAGAATTGGAGTGTCATGATGGCATTGCTTGAATTATACTGATAGCCTCAACTCTTCAAATGTCTGGTTTTCTTGATTTTTAGTATTTCTTAAATCTGGGAATTAATTTTTTTTTACCAAGAGTTTTTTATATTATCGTTTGTCTGTATACGCTACAGAATACAATGTGGGCTCAGGATCCTGGTGCTTTTGCTTTTAGTTTAACCTAATACTGGATAATTGAAGACTGCCTAAAACTAGATGTAGGTTATAGGTAAGTATTCATTTTACCAATAAAATCCTAAACCAGTTTCACACTATGATTTGCTTTATTGGGTCTTTTTCATGACTGCCATTCAACTGGGAAATGTCTTGGACTTGTGGCCTGCATCATGTTCTCAGGGCACAGTGTGAAAAGAAATGTCTAACACAAGCATCAAAGCTCCTTTTCCATTGCTAAGTCTTGAAACTTAATAAGAAAAATGGGAGGAGTGTGATCTAACTCCAGTCCCACTCTCACACTTCCTCACTTTTCACCATGCTCCATAGACTACTAAACCACAGTCATGAACTTAAAGTCTGTCCATTTTCAGACTTCAAATTATTTCAGACCTAGTTCATAATCTTCTACAAAGACTCTTAAATTCAGAAACATTTAGCAACTCCTGCACACTCAAAATCCTGGAAAATGTGTGTATAATGAGCAACTCTTGAAAACATGCTGGCTTCTATTAGAAGTGCCAAGAAAGAGTTACAAAAATTGTTCCTATATAGGAAGTCATTATTCTGTGCAGTGTTCTAAATAAAAAAAAAAAAAATGATATAGCCAGAAACCTAAACCCAATAAGTGGTGTCTTCCTCTGTGAATATGTTCTCCAGATCTCAGAGATAAGAAATACTTATAAATTTAAAAAATTTTATTTCAGTCAGAAATTTATTTTCTTTTGGCTAATTTCACCTTATGCTTAAATATTTTGAGAATCTAAAATTTACTAAAATTATCAAGTTCAAATAGTTGAAGATCTGGTATTATAATGACAAAATTCATATTTGGTTGATTCAAAAGGAATATAGAAACAAGTACTTATGCAAAATTACCTACTAACCCAACTAATGAGCAACAGTGGAAAATAATATTTTTCTCCTTCCAAAGGGGTGTAGGTATATAGTTTCATTTACTAGACTATATGCTTCTTAAAAAAAAAAAAAAATATGTACATTTCAACATAACATTACAGCTTTTGAAATTGGAGTCACATCTGTTCTGGTATATTTGAAGAAAAATAAAATTAAGGAAAAGTAACCTTCTGTGCAAATCTGAAAAAGAACATTTATTTTCATTTTTTCTGGTGAAAATGTAGAGACAGCACTTATATCTAATTCTGATAATATAAAGAAAGGTCTAGAGATATAAGTATAAAGCACTGAAAATTGCACCAACTCTATGCACATTTCTTCCCGCAGTCTCATAATAAGTAATTTCCTTTGAAAAAAGCAAATGAAGTGAGTTTCATAGTCTCAAATTTCAAGGAGTTTCTCATCAGCATCTTTAATATTTGTCCTACCTTCCTATTTAATTCCATAAATATTATCAAATTGTTGTATTTTCATTGGATGCAGGCACTTGAAATATTTACTATTATTATCAGAATATTTGTTACAGCTTCAGCAATTTATTTCAACTTTTTCTAACTGTGGGTTTTTTCTTAATAAAATATAATAAAATCAAATTCAACTGTGAATTAATGTTTCAGTAAAGAAAACCATAGACAGTTTAAAGCAATTTCCAAAAGATACTGTGAAGAAACTTTACCAAAAAGAGAAAGAAAACTGTCAATCCTACCCATCAAAATGAATTTATTTTTTTGGGGGGTGGGGGATGTGTCTTTTATCTGAAACCAGAGAATTTCTTAGTAGAGTCAGAGAATCATATAATGGACTGGGTTGGAAGGGACTTTAAAGATCATCCAGTTCCAATGCTCCTGCCGTGGGGAGGGACAACTCTCATTAGACCAGGTTGCTCAGTGTTCCATCCAGCCTGGCCTTAAACAATTTCAGGGGTGGGGCATACACAACTTCTCTGGGCAACCTGTTCCAGTGCCTCACCACCATCACAGTAAAGAATTTTTTCCTAATATCTAATGTAAACCTACTCTCAATTTGAAGTCATTCCTCCTTTTGTAAAAAGTCCCTCTCCATCTTTCTTGTAGGCCTCTTCAGGTACAGGAAAGACGCAATTAGATCAGCCTTCTCTTTTCCAGGCTGAACTATCCCAAATGAAGTAAAAATTTAGTTTGTGGCACTAAAAGTTGTTCAACTAAGCTTATTATTATTTTCTTTACAGATCATAGTTAAGTAATATATATATATCTTCTAGTTTTAAATTTGCAAGGTTAATAACCTTAAAATGAGATCTCTTTTCTTTGCTCCACACACGTGGTTGAGCATAACATTTTTGGTTATTAACTACATTAACCAGTTTGGAAGTAAGTGAATTTAGTTCCTAATCAGAAATTCTAAGTATCTAGCAATACCAGGATATCAATAGGTGATTAGTGGTCTTCCAGATATTCAGGTAAGTGAAAGCAGAAGAGGTATATTATTACAAATTACCACTGCCAACATGTGCTTAACATCTATCTATACTTTTTTTTTTCTTGTATCCTTGATATTGCTTTTGAGAAATTCTTAGGTAGTACCTTCTTGTTGAATGAAAAGTTGCTGCAGA
The DNA here is from genome assembly GCF_001604755.1 of Lepidothrix coronata. Classification (NCBI taxonomy): domain Eukaryota; kingdom Metazoa; phylum Chordata; class Aves; order Passeriformes; family Pipridae; genus Lepidothrix; species Lepidothrix coronata. Next base: position 4,443,265 of record NW_016690246.1, on the reverse strand, counting down.
ATCCATTATCTGGCTAGACTAAAGAACACTTAGGTCAATTATATCAGTAAAACTCCTTCAAGACAGTTTAACTTTTGAAAAAGAGCAGTCGAGTTTCGAAAGGTTTAAGCAGACTTACAACCAAGGAAATGTGTACATTTTCAAGATCAGATGTTACAGACCATTAGTTCATGATGTGAATTCTGGCCTTTCGGGTATTTTGAGAAAATCTGTTATTTCATTAAAGTTCTGAAAGAGTTCTACTGTTCATTCTCTGTGACTTCCTATCATCAAAAAGTCATAAGGGACTTCAATAAAAAGAGTTAATGTGTGTGTATAACTGCTCTTTGGGATTAAAAGACCTAATGGGCTCAAGAGACATTGACCTATAGGCTAAAAAAAACCTGCTGACATAATAGACCTAAAGAAATTCATTTACTCAGATATCTACATGAATTGGAGTGTCTATGTAGATTTTCATGCTGAGATATTCATAAAGAGATTTATCATATTATCCAGGGTAGCAATCCAATCCTAGATGTCTCTAAGAACAGTGGAGACTCTAAACAGCAAAAGATCCACTTTGGTCCATTCAGTCAATTTTTATGCACTTCTTTGAGGATTTAGTTAGAATACATTTATTCTCTATCTACCTACACAACTCACAAACAAAACCAAAAACGTGCAGCTGCCATTCCAGAGTGCTTTTGCATCTGGGCAACATGAATTGGAAAGAACATAAATTACCTGTGAAGAGTTTACTAAAGTTTTGGAAGTGAGAATAAAATATGACATGACAATGAAAAAAGAAGGAATACCAACAAGAAAAATAAAAAAAAATAAAAAGGTGATAGAAGCTCATGAGAATAAACTTACTCGTGTTTCTTTTTTGTCAGTTGTTATATATATAATAATATCTATTACAGTTATATTAATTTAAATTTTTACCATCTCTTTTCCAAAGCATCTTTAAAATACATCTTCTAAGGAATCAGAAAAACAGAATCTTGGTCTATAGTACCCAATCAATAAAATTTTGTAGGAAATGGAACCCATTCTTCATCTTGATCTCCTCATTTGTGGTGTGATCCACCTTTCCATGGTGGATTAGGCAAAGTTCACATAAATTTAAACACCACAAAAATCCAGAATTTACAAAATGTTACAGGAACAAATAGATGTAAATAGCTAGTAAATAGCACGCCAAAAATGTCAAACAAACCACTTACAGAAAAAAGGAAAGGAAACCTAGAAATGTTTCTGCAAATTATATATTTTTCTCTTATATTAGCGTACATATTCTTTTCAAAAAGATTTTTTATACATCATTTGGAAGTTTAAGTTCTCTATCTTGTCTTTAATTTCAGATTATAGAATTCATACATGTTATTCAACTACATCTACAATACTTCTGGAAGAACTAAGAAATACCAATGAACAACGAAAAGACATTAAAGTATAAGCAATTGCCAAAAATGTCATGCACTTGCCACAGCTATTGTATTGTAAACAACTGAAAATGATAGTATTCTAAAGGTTTTGGATTACCCTCTTTCAGTCATTGATTTAAAGGGTCTTTGGATTAGACTGTTAAAAATTACTGTATGAAAAGTGTATAAAATTCTATTTTTTAAGTTATTATTTGAATAAGTAAAGTTAGAAATGGCTTTCAGATGGTGAAGCAAATGTAATACAACTAATGTTGTCCATGGATGCACCTTTTTTTTTGGCTAAACATTGATGCTATGGAGTGCTAGGTGTTGGTAACATACGAATGACAGATTTTCAAAGGGTTTTCAATACTTACTTTCCATTCCTTTTGAAACTCAAGCATTTAAATAATGCTTTAATTTTAAACTATTTCATGTATTGGAAAACATAAATGTTGAGAAACAGATATCAAGGCATGGTTTGTAGGATTGTCAGGCTCCTAGCTGTTTCATTTACAGTGCCTAACACTTTCTTTTTTTTCAAGGTGTACATTTCAGCTATGCAAGTGAGAGAGGTTAAAAGTCACTCGTATTTTACCATGTAACTTAATAGGCAAGAGAATTGGATATAACTGAGTGGTTTGAAATTGGAAAAAAAGGAGTAGTGAATCAATTTAAGGAGACGTTTAAAACAAATTTGAATGGAAAAAAATCTTTATGGTAAAAAAAATAAGTTTACAGAAATAGGCAAAAACAACCTGCACAAATTAAAAAAACAAACAAACAAAAAAAGGTAAGAATGGTAATTAATGCATCATTATGAAACTGTGGGAAATAAAAGTTTAGTTTTATACAATTATATACCAGAAATTAGAGATGGAACAATAATGAAATTATTAACACTTTAAAGTTTATGATCTTGATAAGTAGATATAAAGTGTGCCCAGAAAAAAAGAAGGTGATAAATTATTATATATCTTCTACGATGCACTGGAGGAACAGACTTCATAGGCATATCAGAATAGACTGAAAAGCAAAAACCCGCTAGAGGAAAAGACCATCACTGGAATTAATATGTAACACGTAATCTTTTTTAAAAGGAGAAAAATTAATGAAACCATATATGAAGTGAAGTGTAAGTAGAACTCTGTAAGTAAAATAAAATATACCTTCACGTTTAATTAAAGGAAGAGAAGACCAGAATAATAGCAGAATTTCATGTTCAAGGCAATAGTGAGAGACATATACACACATCACAGATGTCTCAAGCTACTAAAAATTAATGTGTGTTAGATAATATTAAGTTGTCCTGACCAGGACACTCTTGGAACTTCTAAAGAAACGTTAAGTTTGCATTGTAGAACATCCTTGATAATCTCAGATCATTCTTGATAGAAACCTAGATGAAAAGAGTTCCAATGACTATTATCTAATAAAACAAAGCAAAAGAGAACAGACAAGGCACACACACGTTAAACTCTTCAAAGTCAGATGCAGTCTCAGTCACTACAATTTTCATTATTTACAGCAGAATCAAAATGTTGAAGCTAATAGTTCATTAAAATTTTCTTCATCAAAAAAGAACAAAGACAAGTACTTTATAAGACTATGATGGAAGATTAGAACAGAGAAGGTCTAGTAAATGTTTACTAGAAGCATAAACCTTGTTCTTTGGGAAAGAACTCTCTGGTTGAGAAAGATCACAGTGAAAAGCCTCTTAAATTACTAACAGAATTTTTTTTTTTTATTTTAAGCATACCTTTATTTTCAGGAAAAAAAGTTCTGAGAGAAGAAGCCATTTAATATGAATTTCCACAAATCAGAAATACAGACACATTTAAAGAACAGTCATGAGAATCCCCACCTATTGCTCACTTGAAAGGGAAATAAAAAGAAGATACCTAGAAAGGGAGAGATCTTGAAACATGTTTTCATTTAATGCAAGATTCTATGAGAGATTTGAAAGAATGAAAGAGAATATAAAACAGGCAGAAGCAGAAAATTATCCCACCTGAGGAAAAGCATTTTTATGATTTTGTCTGATTTTCCTACTAAAAGTATCATTGTCTATACTGGAATATTTTATTAAATAGTTTTGAAATTGAACTTGATTTCTTAAATATTTTGTTATATAAGAGCAGCTTTGCATGTCATGACTTTCAATAATTAAAAAATAAAAACTAACAGAAAATAACCTGGAATAAAAAGATTATATTGTTTTCTATGATTAATGATGAGGTCTTTGAAAGAATTCTTCAATTTCTTAATGTTATGAGTCCCACAGTATTCTAAAGTAGAATAATTTCTGGAAAAAAACCCAAACCCTGTGAAATAAAAGCATACGCTGAAAGAAAACAGAATCTTATGCCAAACGTGCTAACACAGTTCTCCTATACATTGCTCTAGAACCACTCATCCTCATAAGTAACATTTAAATTCTGCAAATAGCAGTGGTCATATGTGCATTAGAACAGAGGTCTCCTGCCAATGGTTTACAGGGAAAATGTTTGATCTTCTGATGCTGTTCACTGTCACAAGATGTGGAAAAAGTACATTTAGACACTCATTCAGTTAAACAAAGCACGATGTTTCCAACAGGACACTGCATCCTCAGTTCAGTGAAGATGACAGAAACGTGGGAAACACTGAACTGTCATTTATTTAATGTATTTTCACATGGGAAATATTCTTCATGTGTACTAAATACATGAATATGGTTAGCATAAGGAATAGTGTAGTAAAAATTAAGATGTTGGATGTGATCTTTGTATATATGAACTGATGAATCTCCAGTGAACCTGAGTTTCCTCTGCATTTGCCCACTGTGGCATGCTGCTCAGTGGCCAGAGCAGGAGGAGGACAGATAATGGTGAAGTGTACACATTTAACAGGACAATTAGCCATTTGAATAACTTATCCATACTTCTAATGGTTTCACTGAAGGTTTTAAGTTCCACATGGTTTTCTTGTTCAATATGCAATAGAGTTCAAATTAAAATTAGCTCAGAAAGCACTGTGTTAGCTTGTGTTAAAAAAACAGAGTGAAATAAAGGTTGCAATGATGTTTAACCATTTATGTTTTGTTCTTAAAAACAGGACAAATATAAAGATGAAAAGGAAATCTCTGAGTTATAATTTCTGCATATGGTACCATGTCTTCCTAGGAAAGGTTGGGTGATTAACACAGCCCAGCTAAGGGGAACGGTGAAGTCCACTCAAAGGTCCAAGACCTTTGGTTGAAGAAGAGTGAACACTTTATTAAGATGGCTCCCCCTTATATAGAGGAGCTTGAAGAACCCTCTGGAGTATTACAAACAGAAGGAGGAGTTTGCTACAGGAAGGATTGCAATTGGATACAAGACTAAAGAGCAGGGATTACAACTGAATATGGATAAGAAAGGAGGAGCAATACTCTTGTCAGGGAACCAACCATTGTAAAAGGGGTAAAAAAGGGGGTAGGATTTTACCATACAACATGACAAGTTTAATTCAACACTAAACTCTAGTTCAATTCATTAAATCCTTCGTTTATAAATCAAGTCCATAGTCTTAAACAAAGTCTTCTTCCTCTGACGATTCTTTTAATGGTGCTATCCATCTCCGGTATGCTTCTTTTTCTTGTTCCTCATCTCGCACAGGAACCTCCTGTTTTTCAGTTTGTGCCAATTGTTTCTGGTCATGTCACTGGACATAACGGAGCAGAGCCTGGCTTTGTCCTCTTTTCATCCATTATACACAATAATGCGATCCCACCTGAGCCTTCTCTTCTCCAGGCTGAACAGTCCCAGCTCTATCAGTCTTTCCTCATAAGAAAGATAACTAAAGTCCCTTCATCATGCTTATGGCCTTTCACTGCAGTATTTCCAGTACATCCATTTCTCTCTTGCACTGGGGAGCCCAGAACTCAACACAGGACTCCAGGGGTGGCCTCACTTCTGAGTAGAGGAGAAGGATCACNTTTTCTTGTTCCTCATCTCCCACAGGTGATGTGCTGCTTTTTTCAAATGTAGGCTTCTCTTCAAGTGTAGAATCTTCTTGCGCATTGATCTTTTTTGTTTGTTGGCAGCATGTAATATAATTGCCTTGTTTCTCCTGCAAACTTTGTTCTTCCTGATCTTGAATTTTACATAAATTCCTCTGGACCTAATAAAGCTTTATTTGAGTGGGTTATTAAATAAAATTGAAATAAGAGGGATAACTTGATCAAAACTTCACTTAACAATGACTGGTTCATCCACAAACACAGGCCAAGGAATAGTGTTTCTCCTCAGCACTTCAGATGTTGTTTGTTTATTAATAGAACAGTGTTTTGGTATTTAATTTTTACTGAAATTTTATTGATTTCATGAAATTTTATTCTTGAATAAGTTTTTGAATAGATTAAATAGATTTTTTTTGGTAATAACTTCTGAGCATGGAATATCAGAATTATTGAACTGTTTTTAGGTAAGTGAAAAAAGTAAGGCTTCTTATTTGCATGCCAAGTTTATTGCTTTTAATTGTGAGATAATATGGCCTATTTGACTTTCCCTAGCTTAAAAGTCACTCTTTTATTACTGCTATCTTTTTAATGAAATATCTGCTTTGCATGCATATTATGAAGTTTAAATTTACACACATCAACGCATTCAGACTCTCCCTAAAGTAGCTAATTCATGAGGCACTCTTTGATAAATCTATTTATTTACATTTTTATGTATCTCCCTTTACCGTTTAATTTCCACTTCTGAATTGATATTTATCTGAGTTCTTCTCTATTCTTTGTCTTCAAATAGGAGACTTTGTTATTGACTTTATATAGCGATTTCTGTTTATATTGACTTTGAGCCAGATCCAGATTGCTTGCTTGACATATTTAATTTAATTGCCTGAAATCTAGGTAGTAGGCTCTTGATCTTTAAAGGGAAATCCCAGACAGCCTAAGTCAATTCCTTCAATTTGTCTCTTTTTTTTTTTTTTCTTTTATGATTGGGGGTGATTTCTTTTTCATGTGGTTTTTTTTCCCCTTGGTTTACTTGTTTGGTTTTGGTGGGGGTTTGGTTTTGTTTGTTTGTTTTGTTTGGGTTTGTTTGTTTGTTTGTTTTCTGAGGGGGAAGGGATGTTTCTCGTTTTCAATCTCCTGAAAGTCAAGACCTTTTAATTGGATATTTACTGGTAAAAAATTGGTAAAAGTCAATTATTTTCAAAAAAATTATTACTTTGCTCAAATTCTTGCAAATTTTCAAGATATACTTCAGACAACATTTTAGTTTTGCTTTGTTTTTGTTTTACATTGGAAGAATACAGTGACATCACAGTTATTAGTTGCCTAATGGGAGAGTCAGCCACAAAACTTCTTCCTCACATGTGAATGGCAATTGCAGGGCTGGGTAGAGATCCCAAACTGGTTCTCGTGACCACAATTTATTAACTGAACAGACTAGCAGACTAGCTTAGCTTTACTAATTAAGGTACTCAAGAAGATCTAACTAGTCTTTGCATTGGCTCTTTTTAAACAACATCCATAGAAGAAATAAAGTTCCTCACTGACTCTGAGTGAAAGATTTGGGTGAAATGGGCCCTGGTTTTGGAATGTAGTCTTACTTAATCACCTTTCAAAATTAAAGCTCTTAAGTACATGGGATTAAAGTTCATGTTTAGATTCTTTCTTGGAAGAATTTAATTTAAGGAGGACAAGGTATGAAAAGAAGTAAAAAGAATCTAATTTCTCATTCTACTAAGCAAACAAAATAAACATAGTCTACATGAATTAAGACAATTGGCTAAATTAGGACCAGATATGCCACACAAGACTTTGTCAGATTTGAAAAAGAATTATTCTGACAATGTGGAAATATAAAATTAGCTTATGCCACATTAATTTAGTCAATGATTTTTTTCTGTCTCCCATGAGATAATAATTATCTCATTCTCTAGTAGCTGGACATATAGTAATTTAAACTATCCAGTTTAACTATCTTTGTTTCTTTGTTAATAATTTAAAATTATAGCCATTAATTAATTTGAATATATCAGATGTGAACTGAAAGCAGTACTTTGGAGCACTATTTTCTGTATAATATTCAGTATGTTGTAATTAAAGCTAAATGAATTCTTTTTTAAAAAATTCCATAATTTGTCATATACGAGCACGTGGTGAGTTTAATTAATATCAGTAGAGTAAAATCAAGCATTTTAAAGTGCTATTTAGCATAACAGAATATGTTCGTTAATTTCTAATCATGTAGTTTGTTTCTGAAGCATTTCATTGTTTTCAGAACAGAACAACTGAACTTGGAGGAGGAAATTGAGAATAACGCTCTAAGATGCACTTTCTAGTTTTCTGAAAGCATAAGGGTCTTGAAGATTTGAGACAGAAATATTATAAATTGTGTTTAGTAGCTTATAATCAGCTCTTTGTTATCTTGAGAAATAGAGCACAATTTGCACAATTAATGCAAATATCACCACAATGGGGTCCTGCTAGGCTCTAAGCAGCCCTTGCTGCAGCACTGTGCTAATAAGTTTTTCCTGGGGAGGATTGGCCAATCAGAAGGTTTCTGGCAAATCCCCTTCAAGGACAAATAATTTTTTTGAACTCTGTCTTCACTTGTCAGTTATTTATGTTTGAGCTCCAGCATTTCTGGAAATATGAAGAGATATCCTTTGAGTGTGGAGCCAACTTAAACTGGGCTGAGTCTGATGCAACTAGAACAATATCACAGAGTCAAATTAGTTTTGTAAGTCTATGATTCTAACACTATATTAACAATCGTTCAAAGCTAAGCTTACTTTTACAGGACAAGCTCCACTGTCTCATTGTTTAAATGGAATTATCTATCTGCCAATAGGGTAACACACTTATTGACAAAAAAGTCTCAACATTCAAAGGTGTGCTGCATGTTTTGCTGCATGGTTTCCTCATATTTGCCACAAAGAACCATCATTTTTAAATAACTTTTTCTTTAATTTTAATCACAGAAATAATGTTTCTGTATGATAGGAGAAAAGTAGCCAGGAGTCAGAGATGCAAGCTGATTGCAGATCATTTCAGCTATTATGTTCAGAAGTGCATAAATTGGTACAATAAATATAAAGAGCTGGCTTACTGGCTGAACACTGCTTATAATACTTTGCTCTGGTTAAATGGTTAACCTGAGGAGAATGCACTCATTCTAAGTAGTTCTTTGAGAACAGTTTCTAAAACCAGGGCCTGATTTGCTCTGTTTTAACCCTGTGACATTTTTTTAATTTTTTTCCCCAGAACTCTGTAAATTCCTTCAGCGGAAACATGCTGAGTTTTCACTGCTGTCTTACATGTTGAATGGCTGAGATTTCCAACTCACTGATAATCGCATTTCAGTAGTTCTATGTACCTTTAGCTGTAAAACTGTTGGGAAGCTATTGGACTGAGTAGCGTAATATAATGGAGATAATATTATTATCATTACTTCTGGAAAATCACTGCAATCTTCACTTAAAGCATTTCAGTCAGATCAGCCAACTTCTGATCCACAAAATCGAAGATGTGATTTGCAAAAAAGTAAAGTTTTTCCACAGCTGACAGATGCTCTACTTTTCCCTTGTAATCAGAGGCGTCAGTGATAAATAATCTCATTTAAATCAATTTCTAGGATCTAGGATTAGGATTTTTGCAACAGAGAAAATGACGCATTACATTAGGCATCTTGTTATCTTCTGGATATCTAGCCTTTTTCACAAGATGAGTGAAAAGATTAATGTTATACTAGAGCCAAATAAGGATAAGGCTTTCTAGCTTTTCTGTTCTTGCAGGAGATTACCCTCCAGAATTGTGCTAAAAGTTAGTATTTATTTTGGTATCTATCAAGTCAATTAGCACTGCCATTTCCTGAATGTGGTTCATTAATAAGGCATACCCTATGGCTTCGCCCTCTCCACAGCTGCAGGCGATCCACGAAGATTTCTATGACAAGGTAACTATTTTATCCTTGAGAATGTGTGGCTTTAGTTGAAGACCTTATGATAGGAATACAGAGGAAAGTATTTTTAATGGGAAAAACACACAGACTGAATAAGAAATTAAACACTAGTTATGGGCATGACGGTTTCCTTTCTCCTTTCTTCCATCAAGCCAGAAATGCTGCATTTGCTCTCTGTGCCTGTTACTGTAATTTTTCCAGCTAAACAGAAGTAGAGGCATCATAAATTCCCCCATAAGCAGTTCTTGTGATAGCTCAACCTAGTTTTACAGATCAAAACATTTTGATTAAAATCAGGGAAAAACATTCCTATTTAAGTATTCAACTGACCTAAATCTCCCAAACTTTTGAAGTTCCTTCAGCTCACAAAAAATACATTTGTTTAGAATACAACAACAGAATTCAAAGATACCCATTGTATTTCAGATGTAACTGCTTTCCAGGCAGTAACAAAGATCTTTTCAGAGACTAAGATAAATAAGAATTGATTTGTAGATTTTTTTTACTTCTTTTACATAAATTTTATAGAAAGTGAAATGAAATATTTCAGGTTTATGTACTTGTTCCTTGTGGAAAAATCATGTTATAAATTAACAATTTGGTTTGGTGACGGAAACACAGTAACTCTTACAAATGGGATTTGTACATATTTAGAGAAGTTTTGGACTTTTTTAATCCCTGAAAAACTTTAGTGTGGACATTTATTTTAGTAGCTCATTTTTGATATCTATTGTGCTCTTCAGTTAAGAATTTAAGGCAAACCAGTCTAGATCTCTGTCCATGGTAAATGAAGTACTAATTTCTCACATCGCTGGTTTTTATTAGTTTTTATATCAAATTACTTCAATTTACCATCCTAAAGTCATTGCAATCAATGAAAAATGCTTCCAAATGTCTTTAACAAGGAGAGATTTGCTATTGTCGTAGCAGAGCCTAGACAACTGTACAAGAGGTGGAATCTATGTATGTACAATCTATGTGGAATCTATGTATGTGCCAAATCCATTCTTATGTTGAGTATCCAGAAACACCTTCTGATGGCAACAGCACTTTGTGCTCGAATAACTTAAAAGGGAAAAAAAGCCATGAAGCTACTATTTTTTTCATGGTTCTGCAGTTACTTCCCTTCCTGTGTCATGACAAGACAGAGTGTATATTTTGGCAAATTTTAGTCAGAATTAATTGAGCTGAGCTTGTCCGTCTCCAGTTTGCTGTATTTAGGCTTTTTAAAAAAAATAATAATCAGGTTTCAGGCATGGTAAAAAAATAAGATTATTTACTTTATTTAGTTCTAAGTCATAGTTCTTCATACATACGTCTACTCCCTGACAATTATTCCTTTTTTTCCTAAGTAATGCTGTTTCTTCAAGAAAACTATCTAACACTATAATTTGCAGTTAGAATGGGAAAAAAATACAAAAAAAATAAACGTGGTTTTTCCTTTCAAGAAAAACTATTTTGATATTCAGAATTTGGGGTATCTGTAGTCCAAAATCACTGAACTAATTAAAAAAATTTATTCCCCCAAATGGCAAGAGTGAGGTGGAGTCAAGGGTGAGGTGGCGTCTAAGAATCTTTGGCCAAGAGCTGAAGTTTCATTTTGAATATCATTTCTAGATTTACTGTGATACAACGTGCTGATTAGATTTTGAAAATTTATAACCTGTTGGACTTGGTTATCAGTACATACTATCTGGCATAGAACTAGTAGAGTAAAAACTGTCTATGTCATAATATTCCATGAACATGAAAAAAAAATTATTGCAGTGACTAATGGGTTGAAGTGGTACATTAAAGCTGTTACAAAATTAGACCTTTTTTTTTTCTTATTTCTTGGTTATTTTTAGATCATATCTTCATTTATTCCACCTCCAAAATGAGAAACTTCAGTTAGTACTGTCCCAAGAGATAAGCCATCAAGGCAGCAAGAAATCTTTAAGATCAATATCAGAAATGTTTTAAAGTCATTGTGAAAATGTCTCAATTTGGGAAAAAAAAATTATTAAATGACAGGCCTATTAGTTTGCTCTTGGAAGACAGTCCTGTTGAACTGTACCTTATTACTAACCAAGAGGAAGCTAGAAGAAGAAAGACATGAAAGATTTTACTGGTAATTATCAGCCAAAGGAAAAAGGCTCCACCGACAGGAAAGAAAGGAGAAGATATTTATAGAGCTGTGGGACAATAGACTAATAATATTATCATTTTATGAAAAAAAAATATGCTTCAGTATATTCTCCCTTTTGATGTAATATAAGGGAATACATTGAACACTCAATGGCATTAATATAAGACTGACCAAAAAATCTAATGAAATAGAAAAATAGTTTTAACTCTGAGGATTTTAAACAGAAGTTTGAATTACCTGAGAAGCTGAATTTTGTATTAATTAAAAAAAATATTGTTTTCAGCTGAAAATCAACATTTTTGAGGCAGGGAGTGAGGGAAAAAACCCTCCACAGTACTTCATTTCTGCGTTATCAATTACCAGTAGCTCATTGGGACTGTCTTCTCACTTTGTCTTTCTTCTCAGTCAGTCTTAGCAAAGAGATTCATTTCCAAAGAGACATTGTTGCCATGTGGCTATTAGGCTTCAGCTCTCAAGAAAGGAAAATTATCATGAAATAAAGAAAATGGAACATGAAAAAAGGACAATATATGAGATTCAATTTATACTTTCATCCAGCAGTGCCATGGTTTGACATCTGATTGAAAACATGAAACACCCTCCTAGACAGACATTTCTATAAGGTTCAATAAAATGTATTTTTTAATTTCCCCTGAATAATACTAGTAACCTCATTTCAGTGATAATTTTAATGAATAGTGGCATCGTAGAATATATAGGCTGTAATCTACCCCTGAATATAATCTACTTCTCCCCCCCCGCCCAAAACCTACCAGATCAGTTTGGTCATGGTATGTGATATCTGCAAAAGAGGAGACTTCAGAGCCCCTCTGCTAATGTGTTCCTATGTTTGACCACCATCACTATATTGACACTAATTGGAACCTCTAATGTTACAAGGGCTCTTACAGTAATATGTCACCTGAACATTTCTTCACACTTGTATACACGTATGTTTCTATGCATATGTATCTGTCAAATTTATATTTATGAACTTTAGTTACCTAGGCTTTTTCCAATAACTATTATTCATAAAAAGATTAACAATTTCCTGCTGACAAAATAAGTATGTTTAATTTATGAAAAAAATGGGCTGAAAGTAAGAAAACAGCACACTTTTATGCTTTATAGCACATCTGCACCATTGTGTTTTCTGCTGTTTTTACCAGCAGTGTTCAAAATGAGATTTTCAGCACTGTTCTAGTTTCATTCTTAACTCTGTAGACGTTTGCTACACCTGTGATTTTTCAAATAGCCTGAGGCTTAAAATAGATTAACATTTTACCAATGCTTCCATTTCCTAGAAGGTTTGTTTTCTTTGTAACTGGGTTTGGAGGCAATGAAAGGCTCAAGGGCTTGCAAGAACACCTACAGTTTGTCAAAAGAGATACTCTTTTTTTGACTAAAGAGAATTATACCATCATTTTAAACACATAATTTCAATTTATGACAGTAAATATTAGAATGTCAACTGTGTATTAGAATATTACCAATACTGAATTTATTTTGCATCAATGGAATGCTCTCCACTCCACCTTGATAAATCTTTATAATGATTTAAAACACTCAAAAGCAATAGCTGAAATCACTCAGTTTGTTGTTATTGACTCTGTCTTTGTTTCTAACTTTGACAGCTGCCAGAACTGTTAGTTTGGATCTAACTTGTATATTGTTAAATGACTGACTACAAAACTGAGACATACCATGAAAAAGTGAGAAACTGGCCTGATTTTGACCTGGGAAATAGGGTAAGAAAAATAATTTATCGTAGGATTTAGAAAGGCTGCTTGATCTTATTCCAGTTGATAGAGATCTGAGACTGTGGTGCAACCATTTTATATATATATATATATATATACATAAACACTCATCAAAACATTAATTCACACTGTTGAAGACAGAGGTTGAGAGGTTCAAACCAAGCATCTCAGAACTGCACCATAATATAGCATTTTAGTAGCTAGAGCAAGAGTTTCCTCTTCTTCTTCTGAAGTTACTGTGAAGAAAATTATTGAAGATTTTGGAGACGAGAAGGAGAGCACCAAAGAGAGGTGCTCTACTGATTGCCTAGTTGAACTTTCACCTTAGTAAAAAGCATTCACATCCTCCTTTTCCTGGACTGCTACTGTACTTCATCTGATGAAAAACTACTTTAAAATAAATAAACAATCCTTCAAAGAAAAACTAAATACCTCTGATGGCCATTAAGTACCTGAGCCTTTCTGTTACAATTCTATTTTGTGACAAAATTACAAATCCTTCCTTGATAAGAATAATTTATCCAGTGTATAGTCAAGAAAACAAAATCTGTCAAGGACTATTGACCACACAGATATACGTCTTACAAAGTTCCTGACCCATGAAATCTTCTAGGACAATGTCATGGTATGTTTGACCTCTTATTACGTTCTTTGCTGTTGGGCTCTGTCACAACTTTATGTGATATTTACTCTCACCTCTGATGTAGATTTTAGTCAGTGGATTGTGGAATAAAAGACACATCTCTGTCTCCAAGTGTTATTGAACTAGAAATAAAATCTTTCCCTAGAAATAAAATCTTTCTTAGATTCCTTGGTATGTCATGTGTAAGGAGCCTGGGTTCCTAATATGTGATTATGGATTTCAGTAATTGATAGTGAACTTCCAAGTTTAGAACACAAAATTCAAAATAAAGCAAAACAACCCCCAAACTAACCTATCAATCAGATCTTTTGTAGAAAAGAATATACCCTTGGGAAAAGAGAGACTTGCATGAAGAGAGTTTAGTACCAACTGGGCTAAGAGGAACTAGTGGAGCAGCCTGCAAAATGGCTTATGTAGACTTAGACTCCATAAAATCAAAGCACTTCCACTCTATAACTAATGCAAAATTGTGCAGTAAGTTTTTGGGCTGTTATTAGCGTGCAATTTATGCTCAACCCATGGTACTGTTCCCTAATGTACTTCAATACAGGTACAAACCAGCATAAAGAGGGGAAGAAGCATGAAGTTCAGAGCATTAACAACCCATTAGCAGACATCCAGAGCAATTCTGGTTAGTTTCTCGGACAGCCGATAGCCAAGCTACACCAGACTGCTAGACACTGAAATACCTTGATAAGTGATCACTGTGAATTAATTTTCTATTCATGTATTGTGGCATTTGCTGGTGCACATAAAGGATCACTGACTTGATCTGAATACAATTGCACCTACTATCTAAGCACAGCATAGGAGGCCATACACATTTCAGAGATCAGTTCTACTGCAGAAGATCCAATTTGCCCAGAACTCACAGGCATAGTGAGAATTCATTGTAAATTTGTGCCAAGGTATGTCCAAAGTCTGCTCAAAATTTGGTATCTGCTCAATCTGCTATCTTTACACCAGCAACAGATTGTGGTGGGGAAAAAATGTTTTTCCCCCTGGAGTTAAAAAACATGGTGACCCCCGAGGAGGTGGTGTCACTTGATGTTGACCCAGTCAGCGCCCCTGCAAAATTTAAACATATCACACCAGACGGAAAAGAAGGATGATGAGAAGTAACTGTTATAGGTTATAAATCCAATAGTGGAATTTTTCTTCCCCTACTCCACTGTAAGAAAACAGAGTGAGTCGAGGGAAGGGGGTCAGGGAAGGGGGTCAATTAACCTTACAAAAGAACCTAGCTGGCCAGACCACATTCCTAACGGATGGCCCATCAGAGGCTGGTGGAAGAGGGGAGGAGTTTTGGGAGGGGGTGGCTGGCTCTTCTGAGAGGGGAGAGATCAGACTGCGGAGTTCTCTCTCTGGGATGGAGACAGTGTTTGTGTGCATTTTTGGAGAAAAGGCCTGGAAGCCGGTCTTTCTGGCTTTTCATCCTGGTGAGGCCTGACCACTGGCCTCGATTGGCTCGCACACTGCCTCGTGACTCCAGCTGGGACCTACTGGGTTTTCACCAGAGAGTTGTGTGCTCGCTGGGAGAGAAGGGAGGAGCCTTGAAACACCGTCATTTGAGAACAACAGTGAGTCCCATGGGGGTGGACTGCTTTTCCTTCTGTCCTTCTTCCACTGGGGGAAGGGTCTCCATTTTCTTTTTGGCTTCTCCCGCGATCCGAGACCACCCCCAGGACCCCCTTCCCACACGGTGTCCGCCAGAGCCCAACAGCGCCCCCTGCAGGCCAACACAGAGAACTGCAGCCCTGCACCTCCAGTGATCCAACAGCGCCCCCTGCCGACCGTGATTAGAACTGCGCTAAAGACAGAGAAGTATTCAGACTTTTCCTTTTGTTTGAAGGGGACTTTTGGGTACAGGGCTGTTGTTTAGTTGTTTTTGTGTTGTTACTGTTCTTGCCAATATACATATACCTTTTAATAAAGATATATCTTTTAATATGTGGTGGTTTGGGCTAGGCCTTCCTTGGTGACCAGTTTGTAACCAAGGAAGGGTCCAGATTTACCCAGTATTCCCTACGATTTTTACGTAAGCAAGGCTATAAGAAGAAAAGAAGTTCTCTATGAAGATGTATTCAATATTTACTCAACTTTTGTTTTCTACAAAAATAAACTATTTCTAGCTGTATTTCCTAGACAGAAATATATAAAAACTCTGAGCACGTGATTGAACCAGAACACATGAGGGTCTGCAGTACAAACATCCCTCGTGACTCCATAAAATGAATAAATTCTTTTATTTGTAGTAGGGTATTCAGGAAGCAGATAATGGCTAGACATTCAAATATACTTTTTAGAATAACTGAAGAAGGCACTACATAAGGTATTTTAATAATTATATATAGGCTCAATATAGGTTCATTCCAAAAATGGTGCCATGATGTAATTTAGAGAGAAAATAGAAATATCTAACACTGTTGTTGAATTACAGACCTGAACTGAAACAATGACTTGGCGAACTCTTACTTCTCCTATTGACCACTAAAAATCTGAGTTCAGCTTCTTTAGGCAAAATGTTCAATCCCTACCACACCACATACAGTCTATGCCCTATTCTTTTAAATAATAATGGGAACATCTTCTAGCCTGCTGCATGGATGGTGTTTCATATTTTTTCAGCATGAAATTTGTGCCTGACATCTTGAAATTTAAATTAGAACCGAAGGCATATACCAAAGGGAATGTTAATTGCCATTATCATTATCATCACCACACAGCTGGATTCAAATGTTTAAGGAAATGAAGCTAAAGGAAAATATTTAGATTGGTCAGCGGGGGAAGAGGGGAATCCAGCAACCCCAACTAATAAATGGTCTTTACTGATAAAAGGTAGAATAAGGGTCACTGTAAAGAAAAAGAATGTTTTTTTATGTTGGGAATGTAACTTGGCATCACTTGCAAAAGGCAAATTAAAATCATGTGAAAAACTGTGGTCCATAAATTCTAGGCAGAAACTTTTAGATTTTAGGAAAATCATGTCTCTGACTTCATCATCACTGAGTATAGGCAAGTTTCTCAGTTTTCAGAATGAACTAGTTTTAAATACACCATGTACTCAGAATAACTAATTTTAGGACAGACCTTCCCCGTGGTGACTGACCACAAATTTTCCAGACTGAAGTTTCTTTTTTTCCCATCGATCTTTCTTTGGCTGGGGAGAACGAAAAACAGAAAATAGGTTTGTTTGAGCATGAGGGCTGAAAAAACAAAAGGTAGATTGAAATAAGGAGCTTGATAGTAACAGAAACTGGAGAAAGGAATAGAATTAACATTTTAGGCAAAAATAGCTTAAGTTGTGAATGCTAACAGGTGGCACACAATTGAGTACATCTGTGTGAGGGGGTGAATGCCTGACTGAACTTCTGAACTCTGAAGCAGAAATCTGCTACCTGCTGACGGCCACTACTACCAGCTGGTGTTACCAGGTTTTGGTAACACCAAGACAAAACAAGAGTGGCACATTCTGAATCCTGATACTAATAAAAAAATATGAGATAGATCCACCAGTTCGGGAGAAGATGACATGCTGTATTTCTGCACATACTTTATTTAAAAATGAATTCCTGAAAGATCTGGATGCCAAAAAGGAGGATTACAGAGAAGCAGTCTCAAGAACTAAAACGGGGCCTGAAAAACAAAAGATGATGAACCTGACTGGAAGAAATATCTTTCAAGTCAAGGAGGATGCTGGAAATCTGATATCTGCTGGGAAATGCCCATAGACCTTGGCAGGTAGCATCTGGGATGGGTAGCTGCAAGCAGCTGCACAGCATGAACTGGCACAACTTTCTGCCCAACCTTCCAGGGCCAGCAGGGACCTCTCAGCAAAGAAATGGAGACCTAGTGAGCACAGCACTGTAGGGGAGCAAGTAAGTGCAATAACCAGACAAGGTAGAATTTTGACAGTTCTTACATAAATCCCAGTACTCAAATCCACTATGGGCTATCATTTCCTGTGTCTCACTCTGATAGCCAGGCAAAGAGACTTGAACTGGGAACTAAAAGAGATACCAGAAAAAGGGTAAGAGCTTTTGCTCTCTATTAATCCTAAAGTAGCACAGATTTGCTGCAATGCACAGAAGCAAATGTGGAGTCAGGAGGATTCTGCTTTAAGATTTCTGTCTTTTTAGACATATATGAAAGGTATGGCAAAGGAATATCACAAGGGTTATAAAACTGAGGAGACAGATGGCAACACATGAGAATTAAGATCGCTGACAAAATTTAGAATTACCCTCCCCAATGTGAATATACATTATGTTAACTGTCCATGACATTGTTCAGTATTTGAAGCACTATACATCTCAGACACAATGGAAGCAGTTCACCAAGAAAGTCCTACAGGTGTTAGGCAGAGGGCAGACAATGGTGTAAGGGATTTTTAGGCCAGAAAAAGTCTTGTTTTTATGGGAGCCCCAGAGAAATGCATTTTCTAATATAGACAAAAAGTTGTTGTGTGATGCATTTCAAGTAATTTAAACCAAACTTAGGTTAGCCATTTGGTGCCGTCAGTTACAGTAAAAGTTGATGTGATATATATTTGAATAGCTAGACCTATTATACAAAGCTAAATTTAGTCTACAAATAAAGAATTCACAGTTGCCTGAAGCTGGTCATGTAATAGAAATGTTGGACTTGAATCCCTTCACATATCAAATCTCCATCCCTGATGTGAATGATGTCATCCTGGGTATCACAGAATGCTGAGAAGGCTTATGTGATGTATTCCGAAATTACAGTGAAATCAGAAATGTCTGTGAGGAAATTAGCAGTTCTCAGTAGGGAGCTGGATTGTTAGTGTCTAGTAAATAACAAATGGGACCACACATGCTGAACAATGAAACAAAACCAGTATTGAGCAGCTGCTCATTAAGTAAGCATCATCCACTCTGTACTGTGAATGAAACAGAGGTCCCCTGAAAAGAAAATCATTTCATTAAAATTACATTATAATTCATACAAATCAGAAACCTTCACAAAAGACTCCTGAATTGATAGTACCCAGAAAAGCCTCTTCCAGTATTTCCTCACTTTCAGATGCATGATTTTGCTGTTTTAATAATGTAATGTTGGGCTTTTTGTGTGTTGATCATGAGATTCCATATATTTGTGTATTATGTGTAAACAAAATTTGATAGATAAATAGGGTATTAAATACAAAGAAATACCCATCTGAGGAAGTTCCAATCCCTGTCTTTCCTTCCAGTCTCATTTTCCACAGAAGCTAAGTTCACTTCTCCTTTTCTTGTTCTGTACTTTTTAACATTTGAACTTCAGTGAAAGTAGGAAGTGAAGACTGGGATATGGGGATAGTGTATTTGTGATGTCTCTTCCATCTGTATAATAAAATTGACATCATCAGGATGAATTAATGAAAGAGTGTCTGCTGCAGCTCCACATAAATCCATCATATCCCTGTTGAACACAGCAAAAGCATATTGTTTTATGCACATATTTTTCCCACCTTAAATTCTGCATCATGTACTTCAACTGTATGTAGCAGTGCTGATATGATTTCTTATGACATATTTGTGTAATAAACTACTTCTTTCAGTTTCAACAGATTTTTTTTGAAGCAGACTATGACACATGGTACTCATTGTCATTATAAAACAAGTTCCTGAATCCTTTATAACTCTTTCCATGTCATTGTTTTCTACCTTGTATTTTGCCTATTGGAATATAACAATGTTTGTCCTCTATGTGTGACTTATATTAACTTGTAGTTCTAACATGGCTATTTCTAAAATTATTCTGTCTCTTGTTGTGCCAAGATATAGTATTACAAAATTTTAAATTACTGTTGGTCATGTGTTTAGTACCAAGGCACAGATCCAGGTCAAACAGAAGGAAAAAAATCAAAGAAAACAGAATATTTTTTCCTGTCATAAGTTAAACCCTCTATGCAACTGAGATTCATAAAATTACATCTATGTCAGCAAACTTGTATTTAAATGGTTAAATGCATTTGTTTTAACTAAAAAAGAAAGGAAAGACAAAAAAATCTACTTTACCTGACATAACCTCTTACTTTGCTCTCATGTCATTTCTATTTCCTCCTAAAAGCTTTGTTAGTTTATATGAAGTAGATGTAAAAACTCCCCAAACTAAACATAACTTTGTCTTCCTGCGAGTTGATTTTAAAATGTGCCTCAATGTCATAGCAGGTCAGTATTAGGTTTTTATTTAAGTGCATGTGATTAAAATGCTTTGTGATTCAACCTTTCAAAAATTTCTAAATATATAAACTTGACAGAATTGAAGAGTTGCACCCTGATACTTAGGTAAGAAGTCAAACAAGGATAGAATAAAATTTTGATAATCAAGGAATCTTCATGGAAACAAACTGATGTTCTTCAGTCACTTTCCAAGACTTGTTCGGTTTGTTTAGAGTCAGGACAGGTCAATTGCTGTAAACTAAATGTTAAGATTTTCTTCTTTCTGTTTGACCAAGGGGTCTATAAGCTTTATGCATGCTTTATAGTAGACTGTATCAAACTTGGCAAGTTATTCAGTGACACTGGGCAGGTCAGGCTTGGTATTTCTCTTGCTCTGTCATATTTGAAGTTCATCTGAGAGGGTTCTGCCCATCTGTTTGTGTGCATCTCGTGGCATACATGAGTTGAGCTAAATGCTCAGGTTGTAAGGGCCTATATTTGGCTTTTGGGTCCTCTGGTTCATTCTTCAACTACATTTGCTAAGCTGGGAGCCATCACAGTTACCTCAGCTGACCTGCCACTTAGTACCCACTGTTGAATCCACAATGAGCTTTAAGTACAACGATAAACAAGAAACCTTTCAAATATAATTTGCCATAAGTGTAGGTGTTAATGTGGTGAGCCATAATTGAAACTTAAAAGAACATGGCAATTACAGAAAAGTGAAATAGCTTATTTATAGGAATTGTATCTCAATTGTAGTAGTCACATACTGTAGGTGCTAATCCCTTCCCTCCATGGAATCTCCTATAAAGACAAAGCAAAAAGATAAAATGCTATCCTTTATACAATTAAAAAAAAATGTGGACTTAATTAAAAGGAGGCACAGAACTGTTCCATCACAGAAAGAGCCTCGTGAGCCATCGTCATCATTCTGTTTCTCCACCCTACAGTTTTAGGGAAGAGGAACACTTTGATGCCTTTTGGGTGAGGGAACCCATTCTAGCCAATGAATATAAGCCGACCGAGGAAATCAAGGTCTTCTACTCACACTCTTTTTGCTGCTGGGTGTTTCTGCTGGGATGACGTGTGCCTCAGTTCAGATCACAACTCCACATCAAGAGCAGGGATTCAGCCATAGTCACTGACTTGTTTGTTGCCACACAGAATTTTAGTCGTTTGTTCAAGTAAGTTCTAGGTATTAATATTAATTTCTTATATAAATTTCTGTATTAGACAGGCACCTTGAAAATATTATCGGCATTATTACTAACCAGAATTACTTCAAAAAGGTAATTGTTATTTTGCCTACTTTACAGAGGAGGAAATAATGACATAGACAAGGTTCCCGAAAAAAATCCGTGTAGGAGAAAAATTGTAATATCCCTCCCAGACTGACTTTCAAAGATTAATTTTGTCATTGGGTCCTTCCCCGGATGCGTATCTTCATTCCTGTCAGATAATTTTGCAGCCCACAGAACACTGGATTGTAGATTAGGAGTCACTTCTCCTCAGATGATTGTTTCTGCAGTGAGATTATTTCCTTCCTAATTTATTAGCTACTTCACTTTTGATTATAGGCTAGAATCTCACTAACTCAAGAATGACAAAATCTGGGTCAAAGTACCTAGCAGATACATTTCCTTCCACTTACCGAAGAGGAAGAAGAAGCCTTCATTTACTTTGGACAAGAACTGAACTCGTGGGGCCCTGATCAACTTGATTAACACCAATTGTTTCCTTTAGATCACTTTGTTCCTCTCAGAGAGAATTTTTTTATACGTTTCTATTATTAGGTGTCATAGGTTCAGTTTGTAAAGTATGTTTTCTATCCAAAACCAATTTCTGTGCCACATTTTTAAATATTAACAAATAATCTTTGTCATCCTCACTCCTTTTGTAAACCGAATACTAAATGGCATCCGTCATGAAAACATTATCATTTGGTGAGCAGTAATTGTCTTTCCCATCACAAGTATATTTTGTTAGTTTGGACAAAATTTTCTACAGCAAGTCTGAGAAATCCTTACAGCGTCATAACAAACAATTGAGAATTAGAGCAGTGTAAATCTAAAACAAATGTGCCATTCACAACATCATACACATTTGTTATGTGCTATAATCTATTTGCAGGCTTTCTCCACCCTATTCATCACTATCATCTCCTGAGTAACACATTTGTCAAACCCACTTCTGAAGTCCATACTGGGCTTTTAAAGGTTTGAACAAAAATTAATATTTTAAATCTCAGAAGGGCTTATTTTTTAGCATGGTTCTTTCACATTAAGCATTGTAAAACAGATGCTTTCATCTGAATTATGAATTGCTCATTCAATTTTATGCATGTCAAAAAAAACCCTGAAAACAAACAAAAAAAAACCACATTCTTCATCCAAGTCCCATTTTCGCCGTAGAAATCATAATGAGGACTACACCTTGAATTTTTTACTAGAAACCTTTAAGTAATCAATGAAGGAAATAAGTACTGAGGAAAACACATGCTCATCTAGAAAAGAAGCTTATGTTAGCACTTCAAGAGATGTAGAAGTGCAGTCAGTACTAATATAACATCTCTTCATACGTGTCACTTGCTAAATCTGTGCCAGCACAGATTTAACCTCAGTTATGTTGTGAGCAAATACAGTCCTAAGTGAATGCTAACTCTTCATGGTGTCTTCTGGTCTGTCCTAATCCTTTGTACCATACAGAAGCTTTCTGATTCTAATTACTGGGTTTTGGATCTGGCATATTTATCAGGATTTTCTTCTGCTTGATCACACCAGCACTTCCCCATGTAAACAAAGCACACAGTGGGTGATGACTATGATAGCTGATTAAAATAAGTAAACAGATTGGAGAACATTAAAGTTTTATGCATCCCTGCCATCTGCTTTCTCTTCACACTGTACATATTAATGTACATATTGTACACAATTGATTTTGTTTCCACTTCAGTAGCAACAGGCATTGTGGTACACCATCAGCGGCTTGAATAATTCACACAAATGACTGCCATGACTCCTCTAGATGGTTACATGTCTGATATTCTGTTTGTTTCTCTTATGATTCTGACATTAAACTCATCAAAATTCATCTGAATATAGTCATTGAGAGGAAAACGAGAGTAGAAGAGCAGTAACCTTTTCCAACATTGAGAACTTGTTCATATTCCAAGTAGACCCATGCATGTAAGGACTTACTGCATTTACTGGTGTAAAGTTATTAACGGCAAAATCAGAGCCATATATGTTTGCATTTAGCTTTGATTTTGCATGCTTTCTAACTCTTTTAAGTTACACTTACAGATTAATACAGATTTCCTATACAGTTTAAGAATTGCAAATGAACAACATAGTGATATCAACATGTTGAATAGTACCTTGCACATAAAACCACCATAATGAAAGCATTATCTTGCCTGAGGAAAGAAGCACTAACTAACCTGAATAAAAGAAGTGCAAAGAGAAACTTTATTAAGAGGCTGTATCAGAGAAGTAAAAGAAACCAGCTTCTGGGATATTCAGACCTCTTTCATAATATCTGGGAATGATTGATTTCAATCAATTGAAAGATAAAATTATCCAAACATATAAACTTCTAGGACAAGGACATTATCAGTATGACCAATTTGCAGGTAGACTAATTACCGAGATGGTAAAATGCCAAAAGGCACCAGCATCTCAGTGTTTGAATTGTAGTCTACAAACTTTTTTTTCACATTGACTTTCAACCATAGAATCACAGAATAACAGGTTGGAAGAGACATCAAGGATCATCTGGTCCAGCCTTTTCTGGTAAAAGCATGATCTAGGAGGATATTCTTGTTGTGAAAAAGTTTCCTTTTGTGCCAACTGAAATCTCCCCAAGAGTAATTTGCACTTATTACCCCTGGTCTTTGCCATGTGATTCCTTGTAAAAAGGGAGTCTCCATTTTCTCTGTAGATACCCTTTAAACACTGGAACATGGTGATAAGGTCTTCCCTAAGCCTTCTTTTCACAGGGCTGAACACACACAGTAGTCTCACCCTTTCCTCATTTTTCAGCATTTACTTCCAGCCATTTCAGTGGAATGTAAATCAGAGAGAGGATGTATAATCATGCATTCAGGCAATTGACTGAAAAAACATGAGTTTTCTTAGTTTCTCAGGGAATTTCCTGAATGAATTTAAGTGGTCTATCACAACCTTCTTTACCAGTACAGTGATAATAATATTTTCTCAGATGTTATTGTAAATACAGTTCAGTTAGGTTCCCAATATATAAGTAATAACACAAAAAATAATTCATCCTTCAGTGTTGACCTTATCATGAGGAAGACCCAGGGACTGAGAACCTATCACACCATACCCAATCAAAGCCTTTTTAGCTTTCTCCTTTAATTGGTCTTAGTAGGGCGGGCACGTGGAGCACAACTAATTGCCAGAGTTTAAAGTTACCCTTTCCTTGGAGAGCAATCTCCTATCAATAACTGTCTTTTCAGTTTCAAAACATTAAAATCCTTGAAGAGTGAAGCATAAATTGTAAAAAAGTAGAAAAGATGAAAATATGTGATTTTTACTTTAATAGCAAGAATCTTGGTTAGGAAGCTCCAAACCCTCAGTTTGTCCGTTTTACTCATGAGCATATAAATAAAAAAGGGCATACCCTTTAATCCACATAAATAACTTGAAAGGCAAAAAATAAAATAGCTACTCTTTTATGAAATCTAGAATATTAAGAAATAATTAAATAAAGGAATAATGTTTTTATAAGGTGTGATATTATTTTTTCCTTTAACATATTTCCAGATTTTTAATCGGAATTATCTACCCCACTTGAGAAATTAATCAAGTTAATAATTTTAACAAGAATTTATTAATTAGACATTTATAAGGTCTTATTTTTAATCTACTTGAAAGAAAATTAGTCTAATCATAGCTCATCTTTTATGAGTCATTAGGGCACTTTCACACATGAATTAAAACTAGTAATTTTTTAGATCATTATTCTACTAGACTTTCTTGATACAGATTATTTCTACATTCACAAGCTAACCATTCAGCTTCAGTTTATGGACTGCCTGAAGATTTGAATGGTAGCAATTCCAAAAGATTATGACAAAATTCACAATCATCTTTTATTTAAAATATAGCTGAGACTTTGGTTCTGGAGGGATCTAAACTGTACATGTGGTCATATTCCAAAACTACAAGGCAAAGACCCAAAATTTTGCTTTAGAAAAAAGGCAGTGGATTGTAAAAGATGAAGAACTACTATAAATTCAGATTATAATGAATTTATTCTTTTTTCAGTGTGTCTAACATCATAGTGGGGCTACCACAAAGAAAATTGCTATTAGAACAATCTGTTTAATAGCTACCGTATTCTGCAGCATATAAATATACTGTAGAAACTGCAAAGTTTTATTTCTGTTGACTATATACTCAAAAGTGTGGGTCTCTTAACAAAGCATTTGAAACTTTTCCAAAAATAGGTCTGCAAGACATTCTTGGCCTGCAATTATTGGCTAGCATTTACATATATGGATTTCTTCTCCAGTTTCCAGGACTATTTTTCATTTTTTCCAAAAATAAAACAAACAAAAATTATCACAATAAATTTTTATTCCTTGTTTAGTATCCAAAATAAGTGCTTGAAAATTTACTGCTTGAAAATATCTTATATTGCAGAATAGATCAAGTGGCAATGAAGAAAATTACTTGTCACATAAGTCACATAATAGATATAATTTAGTACCTCTTAATTTTTTACTGTCATTTTATTGTGACAGAAAGGAAAAATAAAAAATCCACTTGATCAGAGGCATAGAAGTGATGTAGTAAATATACACTTCAAAGAATCAAATTAATTATCTCATGGGAAGAAAGGAAAGAATGTATCAGTGACCATAGTAAACGTGAGGTCTCTTGGTCAGTGGGAACACAAATATCTCTAATATTTGTTATAGTACAGCCTACTGCACTATATAATGTTGTCTTTAGGGAGTCAAGGTTCTAGGCTTCTAAATGATGGAAGCATGAGCTATGGAGAATAAATAGTGAAATTCTAATGTTTGCAATCAGCTGTGTGTGTTATACATGTTATAACCCTCTGGAGCTATACAGACTGGACTTGCAAAAACCTCATCTTACTGAATCTCGTCAGAAGACAGTGAAGATGTTTTGAAATTATGATGTATCTTTTTGTTAATACTTGTTAATATTGACAATTGCATTTGAGCAACATCTTGTTTTCATTTTCGCAAGTGACCAGTGTTTGTTTGACAAATATTCAATCAGGTGGGGAAGTGAATTAAGCCTTATCAATCTAAGTTCCTAAAAGCAGACACTGATATCATTGACTTGAGGAATGTGTGGTATGATCCACACAGTTACTGATACGGGAAATAGAAGAAAATGCTCCATGGAAGATGTTAGTGGGAGACAATTAATTGGACAGACATAATGCTCAATCCTTGCTTCAAAGACCCCCTCTGAAAAACCAGAGGAGGATGGATTTACAGCTAGAGTCCTCCCATCATCCTGATAAGGTGTACCTCCTGTGCAGTTCTCTGAGGGAGAAACAGTTAACACCTGCATGCATTTCCTAAGTATGTACAGAAATCTGTGAGCTGGGCTTGCACGGTTGAAAGGCAGCTGACCCCCATATAATACCAATGCCCCATTTTCTGGAGGGAGAACAATACTTCATATCCCTGAGACTCATTAGTTGTGCTGAGCCTTTAGCACAGGGCTGTTCCACAGTGCCGTGTTGACCTCAAAATAAATTGCTGATGTCCCATCACGCATACAAACCTTTTCCTAAAATGCTGCTCAGTGTACACCAAGTGAGGCAGAATCAGGCACCAAGCAAGGAGCTGAAAAGAACCCAGTTCAAGAGAGTGCTCAGCACCTAAAATGCTGGGCATCTTTTCTACTTTACAGATAGTTATGACTCTCCTCATCCTTTTTCAAATAAAAGCATCCACAAATATTGAGGAGAGGCTTTGTCTTGACATCTGTATGTCTTCATTCCTGTAGAATTCTGAAGGTCATAACTCATTGAACAAGCAAACAAACATTCACGTTGTCATCTCAAAATAGTCCCATCAATGCACTATCCTTACCTTCCTACTCTTCTATACTTTCAGCTGAAGCTCTTCTGATGTTATGACAAATGAATAATATGATATATCTGTCAGTTGTTATTATACCTTCCCTTCTTTGGTATATGAATATATCTGTATTTCCATTTTCTAAATTCAATTGGAGTGTGCTCCAGGAATAAGCTACCAGTCAACTGTAATAAAAATTACAATAATCTATGCTCCTGTACCTTAGCAAAACTATGGAATAGAAGGTGGCCTTGAAATGAAGTCAGCTTCATGAGAAACAGTCCCAGGTAATTCTTGCCTCATATACAAGTTTACCTTGTGCTCACCTCCTACTCTCACTCTGGTCCTGTTCTCATAATCCTAGAACACAGAAAATTACAAACTAAACTAAGACTTAAGGTTATTTATAGATATCCTATTTGCAGACTACACAAGGACACTAATCCAAGTTACTTAAGAGTCTACCCTAATCTTGAATATGGCAAAAACAAAAACAAGAAGCCCAAGCATGCTTTCTCCTCTAATTCAACTGAAGTGTAAGTAGCTATCATAATTTTAATTTTTGACATGATCATAAATTACTTTTATAGCACCTTCAGCATAAATTTGTAATTTTGAAGAGATTGTTCCTAGTGATTTGTGGTGTTGTCATATAATCTATAACTGGATAAAGAGTATTTCTTAAAGTGTACCAGGGTCTTGTGTAAGAAACCTTGAAGTAGGTAGCTAATCCAGTCAACGTTCTCATACAGATGATCTTAGTCAGGTGACTGAAACTCCTTTTGTTCTAGCAGCCTTGTAAAGAAGGACCTGTAC
Organism: Lepidothrix coronata; assembly: GCF_001604755.1. NCBI lineage: Eukaryota > Metazoa > Chordata > Aves > Passeriformes > Pipridae > Lepidothrix > Lepidothrix coronata. The sequence continues at coordinate 4,415,309 of NW_016690246.1, read as the reverse complement.
ACTAAATCAAAACAACTAAAATTGGGTCACTGATTCACTTCCTATTATTTGTATATAGATGCACTGTTCCTCCTGGGACTCTGTGGCATTTCCAGCCTGTACTTTGCACTCTATGGAGGAGCTCCCATTGTCATTCCTCACCTAGTCAATCAGTTTCCTTTTTGTGGCTACAATCCACAACACAGCTTGGAAGAACATATGACCCTTGAACATCGATTGTGTCATAGCTGCTCCCTTTGCCCTGCTCTGATCCCTGCAGCCTGCCTCATCTGGCACGTCTGATAAAACCTGCAGATGCTAAAGGTTCAGCTTTGCAAAGATCCATTTACTGGGTATTTAGATGTGACTTAGAACCCAGCTATCTCAGGTCTTATGTTGTTTTTCCTGTTCTGCCTGCCCATTGCCCAAGCCTTTAAGCTTATAGGCAGCTTCTTTTAAGAACCTCTGTGTGTCTGACAAAACTAATCCGGGGATCTTTTACCCATATACTCCATTCTTCAGGATCTTAATCTTATTAGTTCTAGTTATTTATTTAACGATTTCATCCTATATATGTATGTGTACAGTGAAAATAACTTGCATACTTTTTTTTAATGAAGCCATGAAATTTTGGAGGTAAAAAACCCTTTAATGATAAAAGTGTTGTTTACATTTACAAAGCTGATATCTCATTCTAATACTCTGCTAACATCTCTAAATTACAGCAAGCATAATCATGTAATTTTAAAATCTACCATTTGCACATGCTCTATGTATCACTTAAGCATTTATTTAATGTCTTTTCTTTAGTAAATGTGTTTAAAATTTGACTATGAAGAAAAGAAAGTGTTTTCTATACCATATTTTCAGATCTAGAGTAATCTTCAAAGTTTTTAATTCTTCTGCTGTGCTTGATGCAACTTTTCCTCTCTTTTTCTTTTTTTAATGGTGGCTCTTCTGGCAAGTAGTCAATGGTTTATATAAAGTTTATTTGAAGTTATGATTTGGAAGAGTTAGAGAATAATGGAACATTTCAGTAGTAGACAAACAAGTAAAAGGTCATTCTAGATTTCAAGAAAGCAGTATATTTCTGTCCTGTGATTTTAGTGGAGGCTGAATATAGCTGTAAAAGTGAAAAACACAGAAATATTGCAATCTTCAAAGGAGTGAAGCTGTCACAGAAAAAAGCTCCCAAGTCACTGAATTTCTTCATTCTTGAAAAAATCCTGCCACTGTATTTCCAGTAAATTGAACAAACTCATTACCCCTCTTTATGTATTCTGCACAAATTACTAAATTGCTAGATTTTCAAAGCTGAATGCATCACAACCTCTGACTGGTAAGCAACAGAACTCTCCTATGGAAAGCATTATCTCTTTCATGACTTATTCATATTACATTTAAGTTTTTAAAAATTCTGACCTCCCCCCCAGAAAGGGTTTCCCCAGTATGAGCCAAATAAGTTAGTGAAAGATGAATATTTACCCCCTATGTGAAAACATGTTCATCTTACATCCTTGGGATGTTAGGATAAGATTAAACCTGAAATCAAAACAGAAATCCCATCTTTCCCCCACTTTTAGAAAATGGCTGATTAGTACAAGAAAACTTAAAATGGATTATTTGACAATAATCCAAATATCTGCAAATTACTGTGCTTTCCTGAGTAGAAGACTGAATTCCTTTTAACATAAAATAAAACATCATCTGTAACAGATAGGTATCCAATGTACCTTTTAAAGTGGTGCACAGAACATAGTAAATGAAGCAATAATGTAATAATATGTTGGGGAAGAGATTTTTCAAGAGATGTCTCATAATTACTAATATTACTGGATTACCATTCAAAATTAAAAACCATTTTCCATGTGCCAGAGAGAGCATGGGACCGATTCTGAAGACAGTAACAAGTAAGAAGGAAGACAAAGAGGCAAGAAGAAAGAGGAGTGTAGTCCCATATCATTTCCTTTCACGATCTAAACACTAATCTTAGCAAATTCTAATGACTACAAGATATATTTACACTTAAAAAACATCACATAAACTTTTCATATCTGGCCCCAGCCATAGGAAGTTTAACTTGCAGGAACTGTCCCACCGACCTCAACACAATGTTTATTTAAAAATCATTGGTCATTTCTTCATTATGTATCAAAAATTTAAAGAACAATTCTTTGAAAATATAACTGAATTGTTTGAAAATAAATTATGGTTAAGAATGCTCATTTTCTAATTCAACATAAACTAACACCAATTACATGCAAACTCTTTAATTCCATCTAATGATCTTTGTTTTCTGGCTTGGTGCCTGTTTTCATTCCTCTATCATGGCATCTAAGGACACAAGTGACATACTACACCATGTCATGAAGCTTTCTGAAAATTCACTGATACTGATGGATTAAAACTAAACCAGAAGAAGCTTAAAAAGTAAATAGATCATGGTAATGGCAATCTGTAAACTAATTAAGGTCTAACTATATCACTCAATTATAAAACTGAACTGCATACTTTATTTATGGATTGATAAACTGACTATTTCAGCATTGTAATGACCAAATTTGTGAAGATTATTCCTAACTGAGCTTTTGATATGCATAATTCATAAGAAGTAGGGCGTGTAATTTATAGGAACTAGGGCAAATATATTGGGTGTTGAAAATGCTGTCTTCCCTGGTTGCTCACCGCTGGTTTGCAAATCCAATGCTCAAAGAGCTTTCCCTATGGTAGCTTTCTCAGTAGGTGGCTTAATTAAACTTCATTGCAGAGTGCTGGCTTGTTGGGCTCACACTGCATGCTTGGCTTTTCCCAGAAGCTGTGGCAATTCCTGAAATGTCAAAGCAGATTGTTTCAAGCAGGTCATAAAAACATAACTTGTCAGTTCCTCTAAAGCTCCAGCTGCTGCTTAATACTTTCTGCCCACCCTGAAGACAGACAATTGTGTTTTGGCTATTGTGCTAGCGGTGACATATTCCTTGCCCAGCCTTGAGAACCACTGGATACAATGTTGGTTATTTACATGCAGGGAAAGAATACTTTCCATAATAGCTTTAAGTAATGGCATAAAAACTTTAATGTGAATGTCAGTTCTTTTTAAAACTGCTTTACGCACTATCAGGCTGAAATGCCCAACCGACTGAACTGAGGAACATCTTGGTATTTGTTTCAATGGCTCCAAACTGTCGAGTGTAAATAGTTAATTAAATTTCTCCTCAAGGATATAATGTCAACACTACATTTTGATATAATTTTCATAAACTGTTCAGCAAACACTTAAACTCTGCTTTAGAGGCAAGATGTGAAATAGTCCATGTTTTTAACTGCTTTATAGCTGTACTTATTCATAATTTTACTCTAAAGTTTTGGCTGTTGACTTTGGTTGCCTGTAAGCACTTTTTTCTGTTTTATGTAAACACAAAAAAATATATAGCTATCCCTAAAGCCCTTGTAACTACCTGTTATAGATGCTTTCCACAGTACAGAATTTTTCTATTAAACTTTCCCAGCTAGAAAGGAAAAGAACTTATATGAAATCAGTTTTAATTTTTCTTATTACCCATGCCACCTTTCTAATCCACGTTACAATGAAGCCACAAATGACAAATTACTTAATTAAAAAAAAGTGTATCTCAAAGATAAAATTGTGAGTTCCTCTGATTTCATTTCCATTCTTTTAAAGTAAGAAGAAAAGGAAATAGACCTAAAAATCCGGTCAAAACATCCTGTCTTTTTACTTGTGAAAACCTCAACTAGTTTTACCCACAAGATTCTGTATCCGCAGCGAATGATGAGACCTCCCAGTCTAAAGCTGCTTTTTTACCTCAGTATCTTCCTTGGTTAATTTTCTCAGTCAATAGAAACAACTGCCCCACACAAGGGAGTTGGAACTACGTGCCCTTTAAGGTTCCTTCCAACCAAAACCATTCAATAATTCTATGATTCTATGAAATCTTCTCAGTTGGACAGTTGAGAGTGATTCTATTTTAAATCACCTTAGTCACTCTCTGGAGAGCCTGTCTACACAGACATTAAAAGAATATCACCTCTGTCATCTGGGATAGTGGGTCTACACCATACCAGGCATGAGCTAAGAATTAAACAATGGAGTCTTTGCTTTCTCCCTGTTTTGTTTCCTACAGTGGATGTAGTCATTTGGTTAGTTAATCTGACTGAATAAGGCGCCTGAAGTCAGGCATTTTGAATGCTTCACATATCTTTCTGTTATTCATTTTTAAAATGTTTCATGATTAAATACTCTGGTCTGTCTTCGATGAGAAATTGCTACCAGTTATCAACATTACTAAACTGTCCAAAACATCCAAACAAGATAGATGTGCTATGTATAGCAGATAGATATTTCATCCTAACTAATAATTCATCATAGAAAGGTCCAAAATCCAGTAGCAAAAATGTCACCCTTAGAAAAATATAGTTAGTAACAACCCAGCACAAAGTTTTGATGGTATTCAATACACCGCAGTTGTGCACAAGAAACTATACAAAGGTAAACCTACCTTGAGAAAAGTTACTCTGTACTGAAAAGCACAAGTAAACCTCAGTAGCCAAGCAGTTAGGAAAGACCTGGTGACATTCACTGTAAAATTTCCATGTCTCCTGCTACGTTTTACCTTTATAATTTCTTTCCCTGGAATGAATTTATTCCAGGTGGTCCTCTAAATACTTACCTGTTACAATTTCACTGATGATCTAATTTCAACAATAACAAAAAAAAACCTTTAAAACTCTTCAAGATAAAAAAAAAAAAAGAGTAGTATATTTCACCATTTGCTGCTGAGAAAGTAAGTTTCCATTTTTTAGTAAGAGAGTAAAATACAAGCACTAAAGGCCTTTTGGAGAAGATAGAAGAGGATCTGATATTTATTTATCCAGAGACTGAGATTTACTGCAGAGTCCAAAGGAATTTGCCTCACCAATATCTCATTGTGCCTACATGCTTAAACAAGTGTGGGACCTCCTTCCTTTCCATTGTACCCCAGCACCTCTTCAACTCTGTAGGCCAATGGCAGAAGTGTTAAAGAAATATGTGCAGTAGTAAGAGGTATAGTGTCCTCCCTATCCACTGCCCAGCAGACTATCAACATGCCAAGCAGAGAAGGAGATATTAACATCTAATCCGATAGTACAGTTCAATCAGATATAATCATTCAATGTATAACTCTGAATCTGCATTATAAACTATGCTTATTATCCTTCTTAATTATCAGCACCTGACTCTGAGAATTACAGACATAGGTAGAGAGAACTTGCTTCCCTGGATTCTGCCTGTATGAAATTTTACACTGATATTAGGTTTAAAATGAAAAAAAAAAAGTAATTCTGTGTATGAGGATATTATTATCATTTGTCAAAATGTGGTTAAAGTTAAAAATAGATTAGATATGCAATTTTGTTAAAAAGAAGTGCATTGTTACCACTCTCAGATGTTGTGACTAGGCACTAAAACACTGACTCATTTCAGCTTCCACAGCAACACTTGCTAGGAGAGAGAGGAACTTGGGTAGCCAAGACACTAATCGTGGCATGTTTTGTTGATGAGAATGAGTAGGCAAGAAACCAATACACTTCAAAGAAAACTGATACCTTTTATTTTGGCTCATCTTGTTTGACAGAAATGTGGTCACATTTTGTAGAAGCCTCAGAAGGATATTCTGGACACAGAAGAATTAGAACTATTTTAATGAACCAGAGTTATAAATGCTGGCATAATATGATGAGTCCTGACTTTAAAAGAAATCATAACTCATGCACAGCTCAGTGCAAAGAAAGACTGTCCTAATTAAGTATTACCTAATACAGTTACAAACCATAGGTGAGGAGGCAGCACAGGAAGGTTCTTCCTCCCCATAAGTGTTCTCTCAAAAACACTTTCTGCATTGTGTCATGTTTCTGGATCCAAAAGGGAACTTTCATCCTCACCTGAATCCCTACTGGCAAGAACTTCTCACTGTTCTGATAATTACACTGAAGAGTTGCTATGATAGTAAATAAAGCAAGCAACAAAATATCTAAGGATACCTGACCTGACTGAAGCTGGCATTCCCAATGACAAAGTTAAGCAATAACATAGGAGAGGTCAACAGCTGCTGCCAAATGCTCTGATCTCTCCATAAGCATTAAAGATACTTCATTAGAAATACTGAGCCTGTCAGCTGGCTTTTACACTGCTGCAGTTTTCTGTTATGCAGCTTGACTCTCAAGGAAGATGAGAACAAAGTTTTTTGGAAATTATACTGTGCAGTCTAGGCAAGGCTGGGAGAAGACTACTGGAGAATCAAAATCTGGACCATATTTTATGACCTTCCACTTCAATTTTTAACCTTTTTTTTTTTTTAATTCCAAAAACTTAAAGGACTTCAACAGGTGGGGTCAATTGTGCCAAGGTTTTGTCTTTTATGAATAAAGCCAAATCCTCTGGAAGGGTGAAATGTGAATCTTGCATGGAAGAAAGGAAGAAAGGTTGTGGTACAACCACCTGCTAGCACAATATATATCTGTTTCTGGTTTAGCAATCCATCCTCGTCCTCAGTCCCAGGAAGGATAGGAAAGTGTATCCAGTAATTTTTGTGTTTTACCGGAGTGCAGCTGTTTCCTTTTAGAAATTTCAAGCTAGGTTTAGTCAACTAAAAGGGAGAGGGCATTAAATAGGCCACTTCCTGTACAGTAGACTAAATTAAAGGCTAGAACAGCAGAGGCAGATATTAGTGTCTGAGACTGGTACTTAAAAGCAGCAAAACAAGGAAGTCTGTGTTCACATTCCATCATAATAACATGAGGAAAATCAGATGAGAGGAAGAGTGGTTGGCATAGTCAAGACACAAGGCAATCTAGGACTCTGCTGTGAAATATGACAATAAAAGATAGAAGCTCTCTTCTCTAAGGACTTGCAAATGCCATATTTGAGGGCTGTTTAGTGGGGTTTTTTGTATTCATACTGTTCAAATACATCTTCATACAAAGTGAGATGCAGTCTAAGCAATATAGTAACACACTTAACAGGAATTACAATTATTGAGTTCATTCAAAACATATTTAGATTGTTAAATCACTGTTCCTCTCAACTTATCCAGAAATCATGTTTTGATTGAGTCATAATGCAAGAAATACAAATGTTTTGAAAATTAATCTTCACAGTGACCAGCATGGCAAAATCACTCTGTATATCTCATTTAGAAATGTCCTGATTATAAAAAAAAAAGCATGCATTTCTGTTATTAACATTGTAATCTACTCCTAGGTTTATATACATATAAAAGTGTATGGAGAGAAAAAAATCAGGGAAAAAAAAAGAGTATTCCTCAGCAGTCCTGTGAGATACTGCAGTTTGTCATAATTTTGGAAATTAGGAAAAATTTCTTCGTCAAAAGGGTTGCCATGCATGGGAACAGGCTGCCTAGAGAAGTGATTGACTCACTATCCCTGGAGGTATTTAAAAGATGTGTAGATGTGGCACTTAGGGACATGGTTTAATGGTGGACTTGTCAGTGCTGGGTTAACAGTTTCACTTGACGGTCTGAAAAGCCTATTACATTCTATGAAGCTGTTACTTAAAGATACATAAAAATAAAATAATAAAAAAAAACAACAGCTACTACACTTAATTTTTTGAGGTTTCTGTCCTTGAAATATAAATTACGTTGTAAGAAAAAGAGAAAACTGAGTGAGACAGCTGTTTTCCTGGTTCAGGCCTCCAGTTCTCCAGAATTTTCACTTGCCAAGTACGATGGCAACTAAACTGACTTTTTTAGTTGTTTTCCTTGGAATTATACTTGGACTTGGAAGAGTCCCAGAAGTAAAAAGAGAGAGTAGTCCAAGAAATGTTTATAAGAAATGAAAAACTTTAAGAGATGAGCACGTAAGAACAATGGTGTGATTCTCATTACTTTTATTTAATCTCATTTTAGTAGGACTTTTTTTCTTTCTGGTACTGTACATGCATCACCAAGAGAGCATTCTCATAGAAAATTTGCATGCAAACAGACCAACTTGCTAAATAACTCTAATAAATAGGTATTTTCCCAAAATAAACATGGAATGAGAAACAATCCAAGGTTTACGTGTAATGAATGTTACTGAATTTTTCTTTATAGCACCTATTACACTAGATAGACAAATGAAGTGAAAAAAAATTATGCAATATTAAATAATGGAACAAAAGCAAAACATGTAAAAAGCTGAAATAAATCTCATTTTTTGTTAAAAAACAAAAAGACTGCTAAGAAATTATAATGACATACTGCAAGTTTGTTTGGTTTGTTTTTTTTTTTTAACTCTGGCAAGATTGACAACACTTCAGTTTATCTGGTACAATCATCTTAGTAAAAAGAATTTAGAAAAGCAAATGCAATATATACTTTTATTTAATGCCAAGGGGGTTTTTTTTAAAAGTTGAAAGTACAAGTGATCAACTTGAAATACTAAGAACACAGATTTTAGAACAACAGAATTATAGTGCATGATACTGACAATGAATAAAATAATATTTTTTATTCTTATGGTAACTTATGTTTCAGCAAAGCATAAATAATCACAAGTGGAAACCAACTCGTAAGCAAACAGTTCTGGGGAGCATTGTAATTCAAACAGAAGAGATTGCTATATAAACTGATTGTTCAAGAGTAAGTTGCATATTGCAAAAATTTACCTGCAAAAATAACCATTGTGCTTCTTGTGCTTCTTGTGGTTATAAATATAAATTGTACTTATATTTTTGTTTGATTTTTTGCATTCCATGGATTCAAGAAGCATGACATTTCCTCTGTTTTCCTACTTCCTAACCATTAAACATTACCATTCTCCTGAATGAACTGTGGCAGAAGTAGCTCTTGATAAGGCACTGAAATGAAGAAAGAATAAAGGCTTAAGGGCCATTCCAGGGTCAACATTTTATAAATAGGATTTTCTGGAAGAAAGGTGCAGTCAACAGTCAAGACTGATGTCAATACCAAGAGAGGGAGTCAGTGTCTTCACCGTTGCTCCATTGGAGGGAAATGTGAGGACATGGCAGTTTTTCAAAGTAGAGAGAATCTGGTGCTTGATTTGATCTAACCTGATTGAATGGGCTCTCAGAAAACACCAGGTGCTAGTGTTGCAGGCCTGGTTTTCTTATGAAGCAAACCTAAAGGCAGAAAAGTATGCTGGCATGAGGTTTGGCAAAATACATGTGCAGGAATGGAGGCAACAGTTTAGCATTTGGTTAACTGGAATTAAAAAAAGGCTTTGTAGAGGTTAACTATTTCTGATCCAATCAATAATACGAAGAACTGGAACAGAGTAAAAGGGCTGCAAGAGTGTTTTGCAAAACATTATTACCTCCAACAGTACAGAAAGTCTCTTACTTTCTTCCTTATTCTGTGGAGAAGGTGCACTCAAAAAAATCCACTGGTTGGAGAGATTTTGATCATTTATGGCTTCATTTATCTTTCAAAAAAATTTTTGATCTTCTGAAAAAAAAAAACATGTAATTACTTTGCTATATTAGTTTTTTCATAAGACTGTATGAGATATAGGCTTGAAAGTGATAGCAGTATTAAAAAAAAAAAGAACCCTAAACCCAAACTAGACAAGGACAGATCAGGGAAATACCTCAGCTTTGCAGAGGAGGAATCTGTTTAGGTGTTTGCCTGCCCCCAGTCATTTTACAGCTTAAAAGACCCAGGCCTTCTCAAAATTCAAAGTTTTTTAGCAAATCATAAGTCTCCAGTTAACCTCAGAGTTTAATATATAGCATGGTTATGTACTTATAAAAATGCAGATATTTAAACAAAAATATTTATTCATTGGAACTTTGAAAAATTAAAGAAAAAACCTTAATTCAGCTAAAGAAAGCAGAATACAGAAAAAAAAAAAAGTCAGGTGTCAAGAAGTCAAGGTTTTGAAATGTTCTTACAAAATATGTAAGCTATATCAGGATTTTTAACTTTAAAGGGGATGCTTCAGAAGAAATAGCATTTCCTAAACTTATCACAGAGTCATTTATACTTCTAAAAGTATTTTGAGTTCCTTGTCCAGAATGCTGAGAAGAAGTAAGAGATTATTTATTTTTCTTGTAGGATTGGTGAGTAGTGGTTTCTACTTTTTTCATATTTTTTTTCTTTTTGATAGTGTAGGAAAATTTGCAACTAGGTGGTATCCTTTGCAGAGAGGTATGCACATTTCTAGGAGGTCTTCCACCTCCTAAGCATCTGTTAGACAGCTATATTTTCTTTTTGAAATTCCCTCTCTCTCTTTCTTGGCAGCTACAAGAGTTAGAATAAAAGCCTAATTTTTAGGGATCTAATATGAAAAAGATTAATCCTGTCCAAAGAAGAAGATTCTAGATCAGCTGTTAGGTTGTTCCTTACTGCATTCAACATTCCACCCACTCCACCGTTTCTTTATTCTGAGAGCTTCCTATGCCCAAAGGCATGACATTGCATCATTGAGGTTCAGAGTCCATGACATGTTGTAGAGACTTAAAAAAAACAACAGGCCCACAGTAAGAAAGAGCCCAGTGTGGGATAGGACACTGTAGGGCCAACTGCACCAGGGTGCACCAGAGTGATGGGCTCCTCTCACCACCAAGCTGCATTTCTGCCAGGCCAGGTGATCTCAGATGGTGCTGCCTATGTTTGTGAGCAGGTTTAATTGCCAGTTTATCCATCCCTCTTTACCTTGTCTTGGAGAATCACTGCTCACACTGCTCACAATAAGTTAAAATAGCACATATTTCAGTGCATCAGGGGACTTGCGCAAATACATCAGCAACATCAGAGTATCATTTGACATGTGGCCCCTCCAAAGCCACGTGTAATTACATCTCTAAGGACTGGATTTTTCAGTGGGGGAGAGGAAGGGATTCTCTGTTTTCTATGGAAAAGACTGGTGTTTGTGTTATCTGATGTACTTTCCCCCCTTTTATTGTTAATGTAGTGTTATGGATTCTTAATTCTTAAAACCAGAGAATAGCATTTTTTCAAGTTGCTTGAGCTATAAGTAAAAAAACTCACATGAAACAAAATGCTTTCCAACTTTCTCACAAATTGCCAATAAATCACTGCCCACCATAGGTAGCAGCAGTCATCTATTCACCCAAACCTATCGATTCTCATATGAAAGAGTTTTAAAAAGACATATTGGTTCAGTGGTTAAGCATACAGTAGGGATAGATTTTTATTATCTGATGACTTCATGTACCAGCTTTCCATTTCAAAAAAGAAAAAGTCCATGGTCAATGAAAAAAAAAAAAGTGTAATCCTTTTTTATGTGGAACAAGGAATTTGCCTATCTCAATGGCTGTTGGGCTGTAATTATGTACTCTGATGTTATCCAAAATTATCAATAACATATCAAAGTAATGATATAAAACTAATAATGGGTTAATAAATAATAGTTATTTTGTAATTCTATTGCAAGAAAATTTAGCTAACTACATCTCAGTATGTTGCCATGGGTACCCTGCCTCAGTGTCTTTATTCAACCTTTGCTAAGTAAAAAATTAAGATCAGGTGGAGGGCATCGAAGAAGAAATAACCTTAATTATTAACCTAGTCAGCTTGGAATCCTTTTTCTAAAAGTACCAGGCTTTTTGGGCATGATATAGCTAGTTTATTTACTGAAAATTACGACTTTCCCAGCCCCTGCTAGGGTTTTTTTTATGTGCAATGCTTTTCCCAGCTGTTTTTAGCTGTGCTTGTGTTTGTCATAGAATATTTAATGCTATTGAAATGCAACATTACTGAGGGTAGAACCAAGAATTTAATCTGGAAGATGTGATACTCAGGGCAGAATTCTTGCATGGATGTTAAGCAGACTGTGTTTTCATCCCCTGCTTTTCATTCATGTCTTTGCCATGGCAATCACTGAACGCTGCTTTTTTTTTTAATGCCCTCCTAGGCGAAACTCTAACCGTTCTCCTTTGTGACAGCGAACCTGTCGAATTCCTGCTTAATTGTCTCAGGGATCTCCTTTCATCCACCTGTGATCAGTTAGCAGATCAAAAAAGTCAGACACCACTTACAGACCAGAGGGTCCTAAATCAGTCTTAAGCTGCCGGTTTTAATGGTTTGTTTTGACGGCGGGGCGGGAGCACGTGGTCCCCGTGTTATGTCTGGCTGCCCTGGAAGTAGGTCACGGCGAGCGCCCCACGGGAGGCACGGCCGCCACTTTCATCTCCCGCCCGCGCCGGCCCAGGCTCGCTTGCGATTGCATTAGCAGCCCAGATCTCTGCAAATTAAAACCACAAGGAAGAAATATGCAAGGCATGAACTGCTCCAAAAGCTCAAAATGTTTAAGCTGCCGACAAGGAAAATGAGCATCTGCAGAAGGAAAGGCGTACTAAACCCGGACTTGTAGCGAAAAATTATAGGTCTTTAATTTTACTCTTTTTTTTCTGATTATTTGGGACTACAATTTTCTTCAGATACTCATTTTCCCTTTTCGATTTTTTTTTTGCTTCAGACATATTATTTGCTTTAAACAATGACAAGAAAGATTAAAATAGTGATATTTTTCTTTCTTCAAAACATTATTTTTATAAATAATTTTTGTTGCTGAAAATTTACTTTTCGTCCAGCAAAGTACATGAGGAGAAATGACAGCCAAATCCCCACTTTTGTCTCTTGCAATTATTGAATAATATTTTTTCAACATGTTAAGAATCTCACATGGAATTTTATAAAACTGTACCACAGGAAGTTCTTTTATTGTAGTCTCTGATCTTGATTCAAAGGCAGTTCAAAGAACTGCAAAGACTACAGAGGTGATTGTTTATGTCCTCTAATTAAAAAGAATAAAACTCAACAATTGAGATAAATTTCCAATATGGATCTTCTTTAAGAAAAAAAAAAATTCTAAAGAACAAGAAAATAAAACAATCCTCTGCTATAAACATTTAAAAATGTCTTTAGACAGCTGAGTAATAAGAAAATATTTTAAAGATGATAAAAACGTAGGTCATGTTGTTGTTACAGCGTATTCATAGTTCAAGAACTTGATTAAAAATCCTGTTTTTATGGGGGACATCTCTAGTGTTGGTATGAATTTGACCTGTATTGAAACTTAACACAAGGAAATATTCATTCCTAATTCAATAGCACTTCCTTATTTGAAAACTGTTGTAGGATCAGCCCAATACTATGAAGGATTATACTCTTTTCTTATCATATATTCAATCTTGCTAACATGAAGTCACTTCATGGTATAAGGAAGCACAGAAAGTGAACAGGAGAGTAACACTTTGGTACTACATTAATTGGCAAGAAATATGAACTAAGTCAATACTTGGTGATCTATTAGGATAGCTGTAGTAACTATAAGGGGGTTACTCCTCACAGAGAATGCTATCACTGAAGCTACAAGTCTTACAGGCAGTTTGATGGGCGCAGATCTGGGATGCATACTACTGTAAAAAAATATTTTACTCAATTAGAACATACAGAATTGGTATAATGGAAGGAAATGATAAATAGAGTTGTACACCCAAAGATATCGATGCTGGAAGACTGTTACGTCAGAAGGATCTGATCCAAATTTTCCTGAACTGCATAGGAACTCTCTACAGAACAACTGGACTAGACTCCAGTTTGTTGTGGGATAAATTTTAGCAAATATAGTTTGAGATATTACATTCATCCTGTGATTTTGAATTTTCTCTTAACTTGGATTTGGTCTTTCTAAAGCATTACCTAACTAAAGTGGGCTTAGTCTGCTAAATTTCACCCAGGCATTTAAGAAGTGGTAGGATTATGTTTTCTAGATAGACTGAAACAAAGTTATTTGATTCAAGCTAAAGCTTTACATTTAAAAGAATTATAGCTGCCACTCTTAATGGAGCAGATGTAGTATTATATATTTTCCTTACGGTCTGATGATTTTCTGTCATTAGGGAGGTCTTCAGCAGTCTCTTCAGTAATGAGCCAAATTCAGTGGCAGAGAAATTACAGCTTACTTTTCTCTGGAGGAGATAGTCTTTATTCTATTGTTTGTCTTCCTAATTGTGTGTGTTTTTTCTATACTTCATATGTTGTTCATCTGTGTTGTCAGATGACTGATTAAACCAGTAAATTTTATTGCCTTTAACTTCTGCCTCTAAAAGATGACATATATTTACAAACACAGGGCTAAATTTTTTCACTTTCTCTGGGCTGTATTGTGGGGTTTTAAGTCTTTGTTTTGATTTCAGTAAGAAATTTGTACATAATTGAAGAGATAAATAGCAATGAAAATCACTTCAGTACCTGCTGAAAAGAAGGCTTAAGACTAAATGTTGACTAAGCCAATTTGTATATTTCAGACAAAAGACATAAATATCTTCCCAAAAGTCTATTTCAGCATCCAGAACCAATACTCATTAACTTGGAGAAGAAATAAAATTATATGCATAATTAATAATTTAATCCTAGTCCAGTTAACAGTTTGCCTGCTGATGTAATCTGTATTTATTACATGTATCTTCCTAATATGCCACAGGGACTATGACATACGGATCAAAAAAATTGGACAGTCATCCAGTGCTGAATTTGTATATTTGTTCATTCTTATGTATAATTCAAGTATATTCTTTCTTCTTTCCTTGTACAGCTTTGTCTAATTTCAGCATCCGCACAGAAGACTTGGGAAGAGATCTTAATTTTGTTCACTTCCATTAGTCTTTGAGGCACAGTGTCATTTTCCAGTAATCAAGTTACACACTAACCTTAGGCAAACACTGGAGAGCTAACTCAAAGAAAACAGCAAGCAATTCAAGTCTTCTGTGGTGGGCGAAGCAAAGGAGGCAAGCTGCATTGCCTGTGATATATCCAAGGGTTGTAATTACCTTCCAGAAGCTCAATTACTTCCCTGTTCTCCTGTTGCCCGGGAGAGGTGCAACACTGACTATGAATTTTACAGTGCCTACTTTTCTGTTTATGTTTGACAAGGCTTTTGCCATGATGTGCAAAGAATGTGGTACCATTTCTTTTAAACGTCTGCTGAAATGCAGCTTCTTCCATCCAAGGTAACAGGAGAGGCTCCTCCTCCTCAAATTTTAGCCATCTCACTGTATTTGTGTACACATCGGGCACATCGTGAAAACTGAGAACACCTGTTATCTATAGATGCAATTTTTGAATGAATCGGGACAACAACCTTCCTGTCTTTAGCCAGTGTGCTGTATGCAGTAAGGCCAGGTTTTTATTCAATTACTGTTGTAAAGAAAACCAGTTTTAAATAAGATTATATTTCCACTTTGTCAGTGTTAGTACTATGCTATCAATGCTACTTGTGAGTGTCAAATGGGAACTCACATTACGAAAATGAAATAATGATCACTTTTCTATATCTTGCCATATACACTTTTTTGTATTTTACATGTTATCCAGAGAATCATAAAATCATAGGATAGTTTGAGTTGGAAGAAACCTTTAAAGATCACCTAGCTCAGTCCCCCTGCAGTGCACAAGGGTATCTTCAACTAGATTGAGTTATTAAGAGACCCATCCAACCTGACCTTGAATGTTTCCAGGGAAGGGGCATCTACAACTTTCTGGGCAAGCTACTCCAGTGTTTCACCATCCACATCACAAAAAATTTCATCCTTATATATGATCTAAATATACCCTCTCTCAGTGTAAAACCCTGACCCCTTGTCCTATCACAACAGGCCCTGTTAAAAAGTTTGTCTCCGTTTTTCTTATAAGCCTCCTGCAATAATGTCTCCTCTCCAGGCTGAACAGCTCCCGTTCCTTCAGACTTTCTTCAGAGAGAGGTGTTCCAGCTCTCTGATGGTTTTTGTGGCCCTCCTTGGGATCCTTTGGCTCCATGCTTTTCCTTTTCTGAGGATAACAGAGCTGCATGCAATACTCAGGTGGGGTCTCATCAGAGCGGAGTAGAGGGGCAGGATCACCTCCCTTGACATACTGGCCACACTTCTTTGGATACAGCCCAGGATACAATTGCCTTTCTGGGCTGCAAATGCACATTACCAGCTCATGTCCAGCCTCTCATCCACCAGTACTCCCAAGTCCTTCTTGTCAGGGCTGCTCTCTATTGGTTTGTCTCCTGGTCTGAATTGATACCACGGGTTGCCCTGACCCATATGCAGCACCTTGCACTTGACCTTTTTGAACCTCATGAGGTTCCCATGGGCCCACTTTTCAAGGTAGTCCAGGTCCCTCTGGATGGCATCCTGTTTTTCAGGTGTGTGAACTGCACCACTCATCTTGTTATCTGCAGACTTACTGAGGTTGCACTCAATCCCTTTATCTATGTCATTGATGAAGATATTAAATAACACTGGTCCCAATATGGACCCTTGAGGGACACCACTTGTCACCGATGTTCATCTCAACACGGAGTTGATGACCACTATCCTCTGGATGTGACCATCCAGCTTCCTTAAAGAAGTCTATTTCTTGTTTATAAGATATAATGGAAAACTTAAAATTTAACAGATGACACTCAAAACTTTAAGACCATATTTATGTCTGAAATCATGTCCATAGACCAATCCTTTGAGATATATAAAAAAAAAAAATATCAAAACACATGTGACTGGAATTTGGAACATGGCTTTCCTATTTACATAAAATAAAAGCAAAAAACAATATTCATGAAGCACATATGTGTATTCTCTAATTCAAAATATGAGAGCAATACAACCGAGAGTTATATTTGTATTGTGGTGAGTTTTTAATACATGATACCTCAGCTTTGTTTTTAAAAATGAAAAATAATACTAGGATTTTTTTGCAGTCTAATAATGTTTTACTTAAAAGAGATAATAAAGAAAAAATAAAACCACCAAACCCACAACAGATTATTTCTTTTATCTGAGCTTCAAATACTACTTTCTAGGATTCCATTGCTGTAGTAATGTCAGGTAGGGGAGTCTTTGTTAACTAAAATGATCTTTGGATTGTAGTTTAAGATATTTAGGTCACCTAGTTCACAATTTTGCAATTTTACACATTTTTTGTCTTTATTTCTTTGAATAGTACAATTATTATTAGATTTCAAATTCTGTCTGAAAGCCCCATTTCATCCTGGATGTAGAATAATTTCTATTCACTTACTTCAAGCAACCAGTAATTCACTGTCCCAATTCCATTCCAGACCTTGTTACTTGAGCTTTTCTGCCTTTTCAGGGATCAA
>NW_016690246.1:4222798-4396706 GCF_001604755.1 Lepidothrix coronata | reverse complement strand
CTTGTTTTTACACTAAACACATTAGCAATTCTGATGTCCACTGACATTGTGGTATCAAAGAATCAAAACTTATTGAAATATAGCACTGAAAACCGACATCAGTTTAATCCAAATCCTGGAGACTATGTCTGTTCAGACAGCTGCAAAGCATAAAGCTGAGATCTGTGTACTTTGAAAGAAAGGCTTTCCTAACATTAAGTCTCTACCTCTAAGAATAGAATGTTCACTACATCTTGAAGAGTCATAACTGTTTATTTTTCATGCCCTTGTTTTACCTCAACCTTTTCTTTATGATCACCTTGTACTTTTTCTGAGGTGATTAAAGCGTGCCAAAAAGTAAACTTACTGTACAGTACCTTGGCTAAAAGTCAGCATTTTGAGCCAAGAATTTCTTAGTTCCAGTCTTTAAGAGATTCATCAGAGCATCTTGTCCTTGGCTTTCTTAAAACTTTCAGATGTGATTTATATTGGTTTTGGTTCTTCTGGAGATGTCTGCAGGTGGATAGACTTCCAGAGTTCAGGACACTAATTCTGCTGTTGCTGGACATAGTAATACAAGAATGGCTAGTGTTTCTAGGGCATTTCCTCATTAATGCATTTGCTACACAATTAATCCTACTCAGAATAAGTGGCAAAAACAATACCTTTCATCAGCACCTTCTGATTGAGCCTGTTACAGACAATTCATTAACAAAGTCCCACATTACCTCTGAATTCTTTTCTCTACTTGTTATGAGTGCTTTCTACAACACAGCAGGTTATTTTTATTGCATAAAGAAGAAAACAAGGAGTCAAGAGATTAGACACTTTTAATAAAATTATGTGTAATTGGAGACATAACAACCTGTGTCTCAGGGTTTGAAAACTGCAAGGAGTCACCAACAGGAGAATTTCTCACAAAGGTGTTTGTATTTTGGAAAGTATAAATGGCGAACAAAGCAAATCAAATCTGTAGTCTATCAAGAAACTCTGGGAGGTAAAAGATATAAAACAGTCGTTACTGTGATGGCTGTTAGGAATAGAGAAAGTAGAGGTAACTCTAGAATACTGTGAAGAACAGGCATTTCGTAATTTCAAATGTAGCCTCTTTCTAAGTAACGGTAAATGTTGAAATAATGAAACTCTACAAAGCAATTTTGTATATCCTACCATGACTATATGTCAATATTTAGTATTTTTTAATGTGGTTGATAAAAGTTAATATGAAATCTAAATACCATTTCAGTACCAGAAGAATAAAAACAGTAGAAACTTTTACCATTGCTAGATTTTTTTCAAAATGTTGAAAGCGAATTTCCAAAAGTGTCTGAACATTGAAAGGTATTTCAATTGTCACAGGATTTAAAATTCTCAAAATTATGTTTATGTCAATTTTTTTTTCTTAGTCTATTAATGCCTTTTTAAAAAATTATTTTTAAAATCTGTAAATCTGATAAATGCTTTTAATTTGGCATGGTTTTTGTATAAGCAACTAAGTAGTTAAATCATTCAATGGTACTTAGTTATCTTAGGTATTTTAATTTTTTTTTTTAATGATCATACATTAAAACTTTTTGTGTAGTATCTATAAATACATTTGTAGATACACAAATACACAAAGAAATATATAAAATATTTTCTGTTGATTATTTTATACATATTATTCTAGTGTAAACTTACTTAACAATGTAGCTTTTTATAATAGACTGACATCTCACTGGCAACAAAGCTTGGCCAGGTAACCCTCTAAAATCCAGAACAGTCATTTTAGCAAAGTGTTTAATAGCAATTCCAGTTTTGAATCAGAAGAAATTATTGTCTTAGATGATAATGTTAGCAAGGCTACAGGCAGTCCGAAGGGATTTTGGTCACCAATTCCCACTAAACTATTTTCACCTCAGAAGCAAGACAGAGAGAATACCAAAGAGTCAGAACTCTTCTGTCCATAGGAAATCATGATACTTTGTTTTAAATTAACTGTGTGATCCTCAAATAGAGATGCCCAAAAGTGACCATATTTTTCAGAATGTAACGGTCATGGATTCTGATCAGTACTTCAAAAATATATGTGATTTTAAAAGTTTTTATTTGATCTTGTTATCTCTTTTCTCTCCCCATATTTCTTTTTCTTCCCTTCTTTCTTTTCAGCTTCTCTGTCCTTTCTTTCCTCTTTCTCTTTCCTCTTTGTCTCTCCTTTCTTTCTTCTCTATTTTTTGCCTACTTGCAATGGATGTGTGTCTTTTATTTTTAAATAGTATTTGGCAGAAATTCGGTATTAGTGGATTCCATTATTACCCCTAAATAGATATAATCTATCAGTTTTAAGGGGTTCATATTTTCCAAGTGAAGACATATCTAAGGAGCTACAGAAAAGCTATTTTAACCCCAGTAAACATTCTCCATCATTCTTGAAAATGTTTTTAAAGTGAGTGCCATTGAAACACTACCATGAAGTGTTTCATGCTAAGATTTTCATACCATGAATCACAGATTTATTTTTACATTGATAGTTTATGTTTATAATTTTTTTTGCCTTTTTGATGTACCTGTTTTGTTGAATCACTCTTAGCTAACTCCATAAACTTAAAAGAGAAAAGGACACTGATTATGAATTGTCTAGGTGTCATGGTTTAACCCCAAACAGCAACCAAGTACCATGCAGCCACTCACTCACTCCCTCCACCCTGTCCCAGGTGGACTGGGAAGGAGAACCAGAAGAAAAAAGTAAAACTCATGGGTTGAGATGTTTAATGACTGAAACAAAGTAAAATATAACAATGCTAATACTAACAATAATTTTAATAGAAAAGTAGTGGGAGAGAGAAATAAAATGCAAGAAAGAAGTGATGCACAATACATTTGCTCACCATCTGCTGACCAATGCCCAGCCTGCCCCCCCAGCAACGATCTGTCCCTCACAGCAAACTCCCTCCTATTTATACACTGGTCATGATAGTCTACGGTGTGGAATATTCCTTTGGCCAGTTTGGGTCCGCTGTCCTGGCCATGCTCCCTCCCATCTTCTTGTGCAACTGCTCACTGACAGAACATGTGATGCTGAAAAGCCCTGGACTTAGGGTTAGCCCTACTTAGCAACAGCCAAAACATTACTGTGTTATTAACATTATTCTCCTACTAAATCCCAAGCATAGCACTGTATCAGCTAGTAAGAAGAAAATTAACTCTGTCCAGATGAAACCAGGACAGTACCCACCCCTTATTCCATACCATTTATGTCATGTCAGGGCCCACACTTCCCAATACCCCATCACTTTTCCTGTCTTTTTTTAGATATACACACAGATATTACTCCCTTAGTCTATGGACTATTCCTACAAAAGTCCATTGAGTTATTTACTCCATGACCCTGAGCTCAAGACAGGAAAATGATGTGTGGATTGCTGCATGTTGAAGTCAATTCTGATTCCATCACTTCTGCACTCATCCAGTTTCATCAAAGTGCATTCTTCATTAATGTGATGATCAGAAGGGAGTCAGATTCAGTTCCCCAGGTCTAGTATGGTAAATATAGATGCTACAAGGTACCTGGTGTGCTGATGTGCATGTAGCTGCCATAATAGTGATAGTACAGGTTATACAGCAATTATTATCTTTCCCATTGTCCAGATTATTAATATATAGCTGTTCTTAAACATTTCAGAAATGAAAGATAGCTGCAAAAGTGCTTTGGTAACTGTCGATCTCCTCTAGTGAAGAAAGATGTGATATAAATATCTCTGATCATCACAGCTTTCACCAAAGATAATATAGCAGGAAATATTCATCAGGTGGCATTTTCTATGTTGAAATCTATAATGCTAATGTCATTAAATTCAATACAATAATATCATGTTTATACCCTGGAGTCTTTATTCTGAACAAAGACAAAAGAAAACCTATGAACAGATATTTATTATTTATTTATTTATAGTTGTAGTTTAAGTGTTTCTCTCAACCTCTTCACTTCCAGTTAAAACGCTTTTTGAGGATTCTTTCAGATTTATTTAGTTGAGTCATTAATTTATTCATTTGGGAGAACTGAATATCTGAAGAGGTATCACCCCATATTTGTCACAGGTATAAGGTGATATAGCAGTTAGCTAGGTATCACATTACTATTTTACCAAAACCTAAAATAATCCTACTGATCATTAATGTACTGAGCTATCTCAATAGATTTCGGGGTCAGCATTCTTTTCTTCTACACTCTGTGCTGTAAAATAATTCCTGTTTATAAGCTTTGCAATGTTACTTTACTTTCTTCAACATAAGTTTCTCCCTCAGCCAACAACCATAAAAGCTTGAGTTACAAAAACATATTTCAATTATTAAAATTGCAGATTTATAGGGTTGGAAGAGACAATGGAAGTTTGTTTAATCTATCCTTATGTGTCCAAACAGGATCATCTTAGGTCACAGAGACAGATGTTTGTGCAACTGCCAATAATAAAGGTCAGCAGTCTACTCCAGCTTTACTGCAGCCTTTTGCACTGTTTCACTGTCTGTATTGTTAGAAAGCTTTTCCTCATGACTAGCCTTAGTACAGGCTTGGTGAGGTGACATAAACTAGAGTTAAGAGCACAGTTCTCACTGAATGTTAGTAAGAGATGGTTATCTGATTTCCCTGTATCACATATGCTTTTAACCTCTTTCTATATTTATAATCATAATGATATATTTATTTGGAAATATTTTAGTAGGGTTTACAAATTAAAATATGGGTTTCTCCTGAACAAAGACATTCTTAAACTGTTTAATTGTATCTAAAATATTTAAAGTTGCCACAAATAAGTAACTGTGAAAATGATCCATCAGGCAGCAAAGTAGCAGGTATGAAGAGGTTCTAGTGAAGAGACAATGAAGCAGTGGTTTCCTGTCATAATACTTGGAACAGAAAGCAAACACGTACTCATTATGATATGCCAAACAGTCTTTGGGCAGCAATCTCAGAATTCAGAGGTGTCAGATTATCCATGGCAGGTCTCCTAACTACAAGATTCTAGCAAACTAATCATGACATATGTGAGATTCACACAGGAGAAGAATGTTACATTAATTAGCTGTGCTTATCCTCAGTCTGTTTTGGTCCTGAATCTGCATTTATGTCCAGTTTTGCTGCTGCTTTTCCCTAGGCTGACCCACCCTTATCATCTAATATGGACCTTTTTACTATCATAATTTGCATGCAGAAGCAGCACAGGATTTCAGCAGCAAAAATTGCACCATGCTTTTTTTCCATAAATTATCTTCACTCTCTTCACAATTTAAAATACTTGAACTTAAAACAAACACATTCAAATAGTTTATGTAGTGTAAATGTCAATACATGTGTATATAATTATAATTAAAGTTCATTTTTCTATTTTATATATAGACATTAGTTTTGCATCCTTTCCAATCTGAATGTCAGCAGCTCCAACAGTCATTTATATTCTCTATCAAATGTTTCTGCATAGCTTTCTACTATCTGTTTGATTGTTCTATTACCTTATTTCTATTTTACGCCACTTTAACTAATGTAATTTATTTATATTATGGACTTTATGGAACTATAGTCTGTAGATTACAACACAATCCTTACCCTAAACATGTTGAAAACCACCTCAGTCGAAATAAGATACAATATAGCTGGAATCCCCTTTTTGCTATCAAAATACTTACAGTAATTTTTCTACTTAATCTAATTTTCTAAAATTGTGAACTTCTTAAAATCGTCCCTTAAAAATGCAATGAAATAATCATATTATAAAATTCTGTATGTTTTAAAGCATAGTTTGTATAGAATTCTGAGGGTTTGTATTGGTTTTCTGAGGACTGGAGGATCAGAACAAGTCCCATCAAACATAGCACCTGATTGTACCTGTAAAGGGAGGCTTAGGAGAAAATACGAGAAATAAAATATCAGAACAGGCAGACCATACAGGAGTATTTTTCTGACTATTTTTCCTGTTTCTGGCGACTAGTGGCTCAATAATTTCTTGACAATGTAAGACAAAGCAGTTGTAAAACCCTGGACTTATTTCTCCTTTGTGGACTTGTCCAGCCTCCCCTTGAAGGTACGCAAGCTTTCAGCAACCACAGTTTTCTTCATTGGAGAGTTTTCATCTTCATTATGTAGTTTGAGATGCTCTATCTTACTCTCTGCTTTCAAAAACCTGTTTGTGATCTTTAGTTCCTATTCTTTTAATGGGAGAGACGGAGAACAGCTGATCTTTATTACACCTCTTAATGTCACTTACAGTTCCTCAGACACGTGGCAGATCTCTCACTTTCTAGCTTGGAGTCCTTGTTTATTTAGTCAGTCCTCCAATAGGAACACTATCGATGTATGGTGGTATAGTGACTTTTACTTTGTAGTTCTTTATTCCTATATCTGTAGCTTGCTACCTTCTTTATTGCTTTATTATAGGAGTGATCTGACATGCTCCGAAAATTTTCTACTGCAGGTCCAAGACACTGCTCTAGGTCATCAGGTTAAGGCCATTTTCCCCCCAAGCTTCATTTTATGTTCAGTTACAATGAATTCCATCTGGTCAAGCTCAGATACCCATTTTGCCTTCAGTTCTTAGAGGTAGCCCTCTTATTTACAATGCTTTCATAAACTAAAACAATTAACAAATATTTTATTTTTATTCTTGTAGATTATTTGTGAATATGCAGCATTGTTCCCAGTAGAGATCTCTCACATACTGCATGGGTTGTCTTCCTTCATTGTGGAAAATGACTAACCTACAATCAATCCCTTTCTGTCCATTAACCAATGGTTTTATGCATTCATAACCCTCTGTTATTCAGTTTCTTTACCAGATATTGGTATGGGATTTTGAATGATCTCCCAGAAATTAGAGTATTTTTATCACTTCTCTGTTGAATACTCTAAAATTCTTTCCTGTTAAATATCTTAAAATTTTGATTAATTTTGTTTTTATAATTTTATCCTTTTTAATAATTATACTGAAGCACTACAGATAGTGCTAAATGTGCAAAATACATTTTTTGTTGTAATTTTGTACTGGAAGGTATGTGCCAAAATCGTCTGAAAATAGGATTGTTGTTACAGAAGAATGCTGCTAGCATATTTCTGCTGAAAAACTAAAAATCAGGAATATTCTAGTAATTTCTTATTCTTAAATTTTCAAAATTTACTGGTATGTATTTTAGGTTGTTCTATGAAATTATTATTTTATAAGAAAAATATTAAACAAATAAAGTCTAAACAAGGTGTCTCACATTGTTTGTCAGCAACTAGGTACTTCATAGGATAAAAATAGCAGATCTCTATTAATGTAATCTTTTCTGCAGCTTTGACCTACCCAAACACAAGTTTAAGCTTTCCAGCTTCCATTGTAGTCCAAACAAATATCAGTCAAAGAGGAATCATCACTGAATACATTTTGGTACAAGGAACATAACCATAACTATAAAAATGGAAATAATTTATTGGAAATTCATGGTTCTGTAAGAATTTAGGAGGCACATTAGTTAAGCAACTCAATAAGAGCCCTCATTAGTACTAGTGGATAAAAAAAAAAAAGGTAATACAATTGCAGTGCATAAACAGGGCAGTAATTAGTAGAAAACACCTAATATCTGAAAAAGTTCTGCAGCTTATTAGTGAAATATGATTCATCTTGTTCTAACATAACCATTTATAGGATAAATGAGACATGGCCTGAAAGTGGCTGTTTTTCTCAGTTGTCTGTAAAGGGTTCCTAACCACCTCAGTTGTAGATGTCTGTGGAGTAGATATCTGAATTAAGTGCAATAATCCTTTTTGAAGAACTTCCTTTGCGCCTGTGCCAAGTATATTCTACGTGGGACAGACACAGTGCCCACAATTTAAAGGAATGTTGCAAAACTGGGTGAATTGCTGAAAAAAATTAAAAGATTAAGAATTTGTCTTTCCAGGAACTGTGAATGAAGCATGACCTAAATTGGTCAAGACGTACTTCAGTCAATACTGCTGTCGGGAGGAATCCAAGGGTTAACTAGGAAATATAGGGGTCAGATGAGACAATCTAATGATCCCTATGGACATTATACTCTTAATCTCTATGAGGAGAACAAGGAAAAGAAGAAGGAAAATAAGATAATACTTTTATATTAAAATGTTTTGATATTTTCTAGTTAAGAGCAGAAAATGTCCCCAACAGAAGCACTTATGAAATTAGCTTTGCTTGGCAGAAACCACTTCAGACTGGTAACAGAAGTATATCTTTTTTTATTCTCCAGGAATTAACAGAAGAAGGTGAAAAAGTTCACTTCTATGCATAGCAACTAGCACTGTCAAAAATATGTCTCTCTCTTTACTTCATGTATTCCTTGGGGAGAAAATCTCTTAGGGAATATGTAGATTTTATAGAAAGAGCAGATAAAATTCTTGCCAAGAACTCCATGCCATTTTATATTACTGAGTCATGGACAGACACTTTTTATGATGTTATATGGCAATATAAACACAATGGGTACCACTGCTAGAACAAAATTGATCTATTCTTGGTTCTATATTTACCTTTCAAGTATCTCTACTAGTTCATCGTTCATGTGAGTGCTGTTGCAGCCTGCCTGTGTCTACTTCGAAATTCCATACCAGAGAGAGGCACTGAATTGCCAATTTCTCACCCATAATTTCTGCTGCTTAATGACTGGATGTAGCTCCTTCTCTTAACAGTTTTTAAAGTATTAAAAGAAAAGCAATAAATAATCATGGCACTGCACTCTGGCTTTACTTTCTGAAGGGAAAGAATAAAAGATTAACCCTTTTCTTTCTTAATTTTCCTTTAAAATTAAATACAATGGAAAAAATCTAACAGAAGAAATTATGATGAGGAAATATTGTTTCTGTGATGAAGAGATCTAAGTAATTGAAAGAACTTCACAGAAAGATTTGAAAATTATGCCTAAAAGATTCTCTGATAGCAATTTAAGTAAATATAATGTTCTGTTTTAAACATGAGAATGCTAACTAAAAGGAGTAGCAGATGAAAAATAGACAAATAGATAAACAGAAATTCAATAAAATTTTTAATCCTCTGAGCCTTGAAACTGAAGATTCATACAGAGAGCACAATAAAATATAGTATAAATAAAACCTTATTTTAATAAAAGAAACAGAGAGAACTAGATGAGAGGACTAGGTGACAGTACAATAGTTTGCTTTTGTGAGGCAGTATTTTCTTCTTACTAGGAGAAAGGGAACGATGAGTACAGCCAACATGAAAAATTTGTTCCAGTTTCAGGATGGAGAAATGCCAAAAGCTTTACAGACTACCCCTTAAATTAAGTGCAGAAAAAGAAGGATTAAAATAAAAAGATCCTTCATCACTGACAACTGAGGAGTAAGAAAAAAGTGTAAAATTATTTTTAGAAGTGGGTTCTGCATAAGGAATATCTTGTGATTTTAGGCTGAATCCTGAGTCATTCAGAAAGGTGACATGAATCAGATATATACCTCCAAGATCGTTGTTGTGGAAAGAGGAGATAGCAGATTTACTTTGGTACAATACCAGAAGAAATTACAATCTCCTCCCCTTTGACTCAGCTGTATTCAGTAAATCTGCTGGTAAATCACATGTAGCCAAGATCCCACCTACACTGAAAAAAAAATAAACAAATTCACAGCTGTAGCTTCTCCTGAACCCCACATAGAGCTGAGTGAGAGGAACTGCAGATGAGTTTAGGGTGGGATTCAGCTCAGAAAAATCCAGCTATCTAGCTGCTAAGCTTCTGATGTAAGACAACCATTCAGGCTCCTTTCTTTGTATGGGGAAGGATTATACCTCTAAAAGGAGATTTATCTCCTCTGAGGAGACCATGCCCAGGTTGAGGTGGCTATCTCTCTCCACTGATGGTTTTAACAGTTTCAGTGTCTAGCATACAGCAAATCCCACTTGTCAAAGTGGCATAAAATGCAGAGACTTCTAAAACACAGGGTGAATCTTTTACTGAGGAGGCTTAATGCTAGGTGTTCATTTTGTGAGTGTATTTCAGATACTTTAAGAGTCTTTGATTTCTTTACTTACTTTGCATCTGTAGACATTTATTATTAAAGAAAATATTCCTTTCTATAGGTAGTCACTAGAGCTGCTTCTGATTTAAGTGCTTCTATGAGGCGTTCATCTCACCCTTTCATCCAGGCATAGCTATACAAATCTGCATCATTTCTCTCTTGCACTGTACTTCATCCAGCCCTATGGAGCAACTCAGATCTACAGGATAACTAAAGCTGTTGCAATTTGTCTGCACTGTCACACTGTTAATAACACTTGTTTAGTGCTAGAGTCCTATGACTGCATATATGTTAATTTGGATCAGGTTCCTCTCCAGAGTGAGCTAAACCTGTCTCTGGTGGGAATGGAGAGGGGTATGCTGGTTCCCAGTCCCTCGATCCGGTAAGGTCTTACCCTTAAGATGATCATGAGTACAGAATTCAGAATTCAAATCATATTTCATTCTTCTGGCTTCCTACCAGTCTAACACTCACCTCAGAAAAAACCAAAACCAGACCAAAACCAAACTACCTGTTTCTTAATGTGTGCTATAGGCAAAGGCTGAGCTGAGCAGGAGCCCCAGCAGACCATTTCTTTGTGTGAGTCGGACACAAGCTGAGGAATCTCCTCAACTCTCTGAGTGAACAACCACCTCTCGTGCCAGACAGTGTCAGAGCACAACAGGCCTTTGAAAGTCAGGACCTTATATAGCACCCCATATCAAACCAGGAGGCAGTGAGAAATGCCAGACATTCCCAGAAACATGTACTACACAGCGAGCAAGCTGCCAAATTCCACACCAGCTATGTGAATTTCCGAGACATCTTGAGAGAGTCACATACAGACTGTACTACAGAAGTCTCATAGGGAGGAACTGAAACAACATTCTTTATCTCTTATTCTAGATGCTTACCGTTCTCTAGTTGAAATGGTATGGGTATTTATTCAAATAATAAGCCTCTCAAGAATCACATATAAGTGGTGGAGAGCTGGAATTTTCGTGGTAAAATATTTTACTGGACTGCAGAAATCTATCACTGGAAAAAAGTGTTCTTAAACTTTTCCTCATGTGGTATTCCAAGACTCAAAGCTTGGTTATTCATTTCAATTACATTTAGATAGGCTTAATAGCGTGAATGCACAGACTTTTGTCTCTATGGAGAACCATAAAGATTGAAACAATAGCACTAACATATTTCTAGACATCCCCCTTAATTGAAGGAGTTAACTTTGAAGATTAATTTAAATGTCAACATTTTTAACTATTTCACTGCTGCTTGTCATCTCATCACTACCAATCAACTGTACATAAATGTACCTGTCATGCTATGATGTTTTATTAATTTGAAAGAACATTTCATGGAAATATGACAGTAGGTTTATTTAAAATATGCAAAAAATTATTTTATTGCATATTCTTTCAATCTCTTGGATAATTGGGATTCTTCTCTTGCTCTGAAAAATTAGAATAAAATGGTTCTTATGTAGCCAAGAGCTGAAAAAATATGACTCCTGGAAAGCAGCTTACTTGCTATGGGGAGCTATTTCTGCAGTGCTTGTCACCTGCTTTGGGCTTACAAACAGTGAAAAATTTTGAGAACAAGATGAATCATGCATGCTAGAAATATTGGTAGATATTTACAAGAAAGTTAATTAAAATATGATTTTTCTGCCAAAATTCCATTAAATAAATTTATTAAAGGAAAATTAAATTTGATCATTTTAAGTGACTACTGTTTGAGGAAAACTGGATTAGAGCTAAGTGTCAGTGCTTATTTTTAAGCTATATTTTTTTATTTATTGAGATACCTAAGATGTGTCACACTTTCACTAAGCAGTCATTTCTTACTAAAAGATGCCATCAACATTTAGAAACTACAGGCTTTTATCTCTGGACCTTAAGGTTAAGAATAATTTTCTCCAGACTGAGGGTGAAAACTGAAAGAAGTTAATGTTCTGATATTCACTGAAAAAAGAACATGAAGTTGTTCACATGTGTTTTTCTTAATTTGTAGACCAAAATTCATCACACTTGCTAAATGAATGTTTTAGTTAGACATCATTTTTCAAGAAAAAAAAAGTATTACTCTGGTTAACTCTGAGTTAGAAAAAGTGTCCCTCTCATGATAGTTTTATGTCTTGAGTGGAAAAAAGGGGCATCAGATTCCCTTAGTTAAAGATCCATTTACTCAAAGTTTCTTCCTGTCTTTGGCCTTGGGTGTCATTTTCAAGAGCTGTGTCCCACTTCATACTCAAGGAACATCACTCTTCTAGAATAGAAAGCTGATATTCACAGACAGATGCGTTGCTTTTCCACATCTTGCAACACTGCGAGGTAGTAATGAAAAGTAGCTTTTTTATAACTTCTCATGCTTTGGTATTTTAGTAGCACAATTTAGTAACTTAGATATTTTAGTTGCACCTTTACCTGTTGTCATTTTTTTTTACGCTGTTCCATTACATTCAGAAGACTGTTGATGAGACTTTAGTGACTGTAAGTTCCACAATGAAAGAAGCTAGAGTATTCTCTCAAAAATGGGCTATCATAGCTACTCTTAATATGTTTGCATTTTTGAAGCCAAACAAAAAGTAAAAAAGTAAAACAAAAAAGGCTTGTTCAAAAGTGACCAATATTGCTTCACTTAATTATTGCCACCATGTGTTCTGGACATTGTCACTCTTCAGTGTCCTGCTATATCTCCTGTATCCACTTACTTGGCTATGATCATTTAAAATAACAGAGCTGTCCTTCCACATGCAGATGTGTTGATGTCATCATCCATCACAATGAGAAAGGACAGTCTTACTCTCTTGTCCCTTTTTACCTTTACCTCTCCCCCTCTACCTCTATATGTGGTCCTACAGATTCCCCTCCTCTCTTGCGCCAGCTATAGCGCTCTTCCCAGTTTCTTTGGACTGTTTAACTAACCAGGCATAAAACTAAGCTGTTTCTGAATTAAATTAGCTCTTTGAGAGGTCCAACAAGACCAGACTCTTTTCCTAGATGATGGAGAAGCTCATCCAAGGACAGGGAGCTGACAGGTTCAAGACCTTTTCCAGTGGCAACAAATTGCTATATTTCTGTTCGTCCCACCATATAAAACCATAGTCTTGCTTATCGGAAGGTTGTATAGACAGGACTATTGATGCTGAAGAGCTAAAGCCCTAATACCAGTATGGATTTTGAAAAGGTAGCTCAACTGTCTTGGAAAAACCTGCTTTGTTTGTATAAGATTGGGATTTGAACTGAAATGCTTTATTGGTACAGTTAGGTCAGTATAGCTTCACCAACACAGTTAATAGGATTACTTGCTTATGTAGCATTTTAACAAAATGGAGTCCAGGTCTGCCTGAAACTAGAAATATTTCTAATACAAATAAATTTTAACAAATTCTGATAAAGCTGAATTTTTTAACATACTTAAACGAAATTAGGAAAAATTCTGTCTAGTGATAACAGCCGTGTATATATAGATGGATATATCCTAATATATTTTATATTTACAGGGTTGTGTGTATAAAGAGGGATATACTGTAACGTATTTTACATTTACAAATATATATGTTGCTTATATATGAACACTTCATCTATATGAGGAATACAATATACTCAAATAATTTGTTTGATGTGCTTCATACAAACTTTCAAGTTTAATGACAGAAAGAAATTAATCATGTTGGCATAAATGATTCATCCTGCTCTATATGGAATTTCTCTTTTTATAATCTGTTACTTATATTTATTGATAGGGAAAACAGCAGGCAAGTGAAAAGCTTAAATAGGTGAAGCAGACTGAAATTAATTAAACAGACAGTGCTAGTTGAAGCATCTGCACACTGCAGAGGACTCTGACCTGGGAACAGCGCTTACCCTCAGGCCCCATGGCACAGACCCGCTGTCAGATCTAAAGGCCTTTGTTAACAACAAGCTTATTGGTGAGATCAGTCACAGGGAATCAGTTTTGGTTCATTCCAAGGCAGTGAGGTTTTGTTTGTAGATGTCAGGAGGGATTTAGCAAAGGAGAGGTTATAGAGAAATATCCATAGGATAACTAATTAAATTGAAAGATTTTCATCCCAAGTTGGAGGAAGATGCTTAAGTTCAAGGGACTCACAGCCCTGAAAGTCACATAGATTTTTCTGAGACTTTCCCATCACTTCAGAGGAACTGAATGCTCAAGGTGTAAACAACAACAGATCATCAGATGTTTGGCCTCATCAGATGTTCCACTAGCCTAACCTGGAGAGAAAAACATTTTCTTTCCAAAGTAAACAAAAATATAGCATGTAAATATGAAAAGGTTCCACCTAGAGTTCAGAAAATAATCCGGCAGAAGTTGTTAGCGGAACAATTTTGATGAACATGGACTTGTGGGCTGGTAGGAGTTATGCTTGCCTTAGGCTGGTAAAATCATTTAATTAAAAACAGAATAACAAAAATAACCTTGCAGAATGATGACTGAAAATCCCCAGCAAGATTATAAAACATATGTAGTGGTAAGAACCAATACACTGCCCAATAAAACTATGACATTTGCTGCTCCAATGCATTGTTTTCCAGAAATGTAGAAGAAAATATTGTTCTTGATAATTATTCCTTTGCTTTCTTCTTCAGCGGCTGAAAGGGAGCTTTACACAGCTTGAAATGCTGGAGTTTTTAAATGGGGGGCAAGAAAACCAAAAATTGCCGTGAAAACTTGAATCAGTACCCTGGAAGACTGGCGAGCAGAAAATGGTGGAGAAGAGAAAATACAGGTTTGAGAGACTCAGCTGAGGCAAGGCAAAACACTTCTGGAAACAATGGAACTGGTAAAGCCTGTCTTTTACCTGCTTGGTTGGGTTCTCTGGAAAAAAATCTGGAACTCTGATCAAAGCTTTTCCAGCATTTTCAAAACGGAATACATCTTGCTGCCTTGTAAATTTTCAAGTGTCTAATAAAGAGTGAGTTCGCAAAGCAACTTCAAGTTACTAATGAAGTTACTTAACTTTACCAAATTTCTAAGAACTTAACATTTTTCAGACCCCATCCCAGCTGACAAAATTTATAATCAGTGAGCAGGTTCAAATGCTGGACAACAAACTTTGAACACAACTGTAATGCTTAATAGTTTTCTTTTTACAGAAACAAATGAAAAAGTATTAAATTTTAAAATCAAAATAATACAGATCTCAAACCCCAGTCTAATTAAAAGATTAATAAAATTATAATTTCTGAGGTTATTTTGTCCATGGTGCTTTTCATTAATAAATTTTACTAATAATGATGTGCGATAATTAGCATAACAAATAAATTATGCATAAAAAAGCTATTTCAAATCTATGTGTGACAAACACAATGTGTTGGGGAATGCAAGAACAACCCTTGACATTTTCAAAGTAAACTTGTCCTATATCATAAGGTAAGTTAAATGCGAGAGCTATTTAGCAAAGTAGGCGTGTCAGGGTTGGCTTAGGTTGTGTATTAGAAAGAGGTTCTTCACCCAGAGGGTGGTTGTGTCCTGGAACAGGCTCCCCAGGGAAGTGCTCACAGTACCAAGCGTGACAGAGTTCAAGAAGCATTTGAACAATACTCTCGAGCACATGGTGTGACTCTTGGGGATGGTCCTGTGTAGGGCCAGGATTTGGACTTGAAGAACTTTGTGTGTCCCTTCCAACTCAGCATATTCTGTGATTCAGTGAAAATTTAACAAAGTCTTAAAGGATGTTTTCTTCTTTTTTTTTACTAAGGAAATCCAAATTTAAATGATTTTCCACAGACATAAGTAAAACCTGCCACATTTCGAAAGTGATATATTCATCTTAGCAGCTGAAGAGACAACTTCACAGGAGAGTCTCTGAGAGCAAGAACTGCTCATATGATCAAAACCGGCATTGTACAAAGATACAAGCAGTTACAAACACTCACTAAGAGATAAATCCATTATTTCATGTACCAGCAATGTCTTAACATCTATTCTTGACCTTCCAATTTATGGTTTTACTCGTGGACAAAATTATTTGATCAGGTTTCATTTCAGTTGTTGCTGTACTTGGTTTTTAGTCATCATTTACCTATAATGATACTGTTAGAATTTCAGTAAAGGATTTACAAATCCAAGAATTTATTCTTTCATCAGCAGAGTATTTTAAATCCCAAGAAAACTCTCTGCCTGTAACTTGCCTGTGTCTGTGGAAAACCTGCACAAATTTAACCAGATTCCTACTGGCAGATTTCATTCTCCTGTACAAAAAACATACTACTTTCTTTATGCCATATCTAAAGCATGCTTCTTCTTCATGCATTCTCACTGTGTGTTACTTTTCTAATGAACATTTTGACCTTTCATCTCGATATTCAGTATCACAAATACAAAACTAAAAACATGGGACATCGTTGTCATGCCTTTCCCACTTCCCTCCACACACTGTAATCACAAGATTGTGAAGTACTATTTGCAATTCACATCAGTTGCATTTTATATTAGAAGTACTTAGACCTCATTTTGAAAATATGAGGGGGTTATTTTTATTTTGTCTTCTGTTTTTTTTTTTTTGTTTGTTTCATTGTTCTTTCTAATGAAAATGAAATTCTAGAGACTGAAGGATTTGCTTTTGCTTTTTCACAGACAGCTCTGAGGTTTATTCCTCACTGTACATGGGTCCAAGGAGAAGTTACTCCTTTAGTAATGCTTTCTGGAATGTATATACATGATCCACTTCCTCATTCAGCCTCTTCAATTTCACAAACAAAACTGATCTGCATAGTTAACAATACAAGGGAATTGATTTGAACACAACTTTTCTCACAAACACTAAACCTCCAACATTCCTGCTTTTCATTCTATGAATAAAGGCAGTTATGAATATAACAGAAAGAAACACAAGTAAGTTGTTTTAATATGTCAGCAAGGAAGTGATAAAAAAAGCAGATGTAACTCCAAGCACAAGTTGATAGATTTCTTTTTTGGTTTTACACTTTTATAATCCCTGTAAAGATCCTACATAACCAATTAATAAGCTTTTAGAACGTACTCTCTTTTTTAGATTTCCCAAGAAATATCTTTTTTTTAATAAGCATATTAAACATATTATTGCATTCTCTATGTGCACACTAAAGCATGTAAGATACTGGAGAAATGTCCTATTTTCATGGAAGTGCACAAGCTTCCTCCAGTGGACAATACAGGATGTTCTGTGACATCACAGTAACCTCTATCAGGTTGGAGACTTTGAAAATCCAAAACCTGTAAAGTGACATTCCTTTAATTCAAATCAGTTATGCATTTTGTTTTTCTAGTCGACTTTAGATTCTTAAACTAATTCTAGGGAAATTAAATGATAATATAATTCTAATATGGTTGTTATAATAGTATACCTTTGAGAAAGAGAGGATGTGGAACCTTACTGAATAAAAAATACGTTCTGCTGTGAGTATATTATGCAACTATTCTCGCAGACCAAATTGCAAATCAGACTCACTGTTTGTCCAGAAAGAGAATCTGGCTCATGCTATGTCTTTTTATATGCTCCAGATATTTCATACCACTTCAAATTACCAGTTCTTGTGTACCATTTCATATTAGAATCCTCTTCGTTACATGTGCATAGCATCAATGTTCAAGTAACCTACTCAGAAGATATTTCATTTATCTTTCTGCATACAGAATTAACCATTCCCAAAATCTAGCTCCAGCTATCTTTAGAATGATTTTGAAAATCTTATGATCAATAGCATTCTTTAGATATAAATTACTACGGAGAGAATCTGCATGTGTATAGATTTCTCAGAACACTTTAAAATCAAGACATTAAATATATTTTATTTCATCTTGAACTTTATATTTTCCTGAATTTTTTTGATTTAGGATTTTCCCAGTAGTTTTTGATTGGCAAGACATGAAAAAAACAGCATAAGTCTTTACAAACAGCAAAGTCTGAATAAAACTTCTACAGGCTAATTTCTTAGAAAATTTGTAGGACATTTGCTTTAGAGTGAAAAAAAGAGACAGGGAACTGTTTTTCCTCTTAATTGTAAAGGTGAGATCATGCACTGTCTAGAGCTTTCAGTGTTAGTTCTATGATTTTCATTATTTGACTACACAGTTTGAATGATAATTTGTCAGGTTAAACAGAAGAGATGTCAACATTTTCTTTTGTATCTGGGTATTTCTCATAGCAAAGAGCCAGCACAGACTTGAATTTTGGCTGCCATTGGAGACTGGAGCCTGGAAAAGAAGAGAAAACCCTGGGAAGTAAATGGTATTGATTTTTCTCAAGAGCTGATTTTGACCCAGTGACCACACTTCAGTGTTCAATTTGCCAAGTGACAAAAGATCCTTCTCTTTCTTTTTTNTAGGAGTGTTGCTTTATTCACCTTTTTCCCCTCTTCAGTGCTCAGTGCAAATCCTAGGAATCAGGGTAACATGATCACAGCCTATACTGGTTAAAAAATATACAGAAAAATGACTTTTCTGGACTTTATATAGTTAAATCCTCTTAACCTTTCTGGGAATCTGAGGTTAAATACCTTGAAACCACTAAGGTAATTTTTATTGGTTACAGGACAGTGCCATGAATTTTTCAACAAGAGCTGTCTTAAAAATTGTAAAAGCAGTTGAGAGTTTGTACTTCATCAGTGAAGGAATAAACATAGTGGGAGAAAATGCAGAACTAGATTAAAGAAAATGTTTGGACACCTAACTCTCAATGAAGTAGATGACCATTAGGTGGCAAATAACTTTATGGAACATTGATGCTGTCAGGACACCAAAAACTCACTCATTTTACAAAATTAGTCATATCCACAAGAAATTCATGCTTTCACATGGATTTCCCAT
This sequence comes from Lepidothrix coronata, assembly GCF_001604755.1. Taxonomy (NCBI): domain Eukaryota; kingdom Metazoa; phylum Chordata; class Aves; order Passeriformes; family Pipridae; genus Lepidothrix; species Lepidothrix coronata. The sequence continues at coordinate 4,377,922 of NW_016690246.1, read as the reverse complement.
CAGAAGAAGGATCAAATGAAGCAGCTAACATTTCTGAACATTCCTAAAATGTTTCACTGCTCTAGCCTGGATGGTTAAGAAAATTGAGTGATTTCCATTCCTTTTATTTATGTTGGGTACCCTTTGGAGTAGACAGAAAAATACATGCCAGTGTTCTACTCTTATAGTAACATAGTCAAAGTTAGGGATAGCAAAGTACCTGTTCAGGGAGACAATATAGGAAAAGAAATATTGGCTACTAGATATTTAACAAGTACTGGGTTTATGCTCTGCTTTCAGCCTGAGTATACAAAGGAATAAAAAGTCTTGTGGCAAAATTGCCAAATCTCAGGATAGTCAAAGTCCTTTTGAAAGACTGGACACTGCAGCTACTTGAATATAACAGAGTCTATAATTTCAAAATAAAAAATACTCTGGTTTTAGTCCTGAGAGGCAAATTTAAGAAAACAAGAAAATGAAGGTTTAGGAGTAGTAGGAAAAACAAAAAATAACAAAACTAAGTAAATCTCTGCATGTACTATTTTTTAATATCACAATTTTTGGCTTATTTCATAACATTTATAACATGACTCATGAACATTGCATGCTAGTAGCTGCATCACAATACTATTCTGGTGCTTTTTGGTGAAGATTTACTTGAATTTCACTCTATATAAAATGTGACTAATTGACTGATTCATTTTGGCATAAATGTAGCAGTGTAATGATTCTAATGTCCTTAAAGTTGAATGTGAGTCAGACTGAGCTTGGCGTAGAATTTCTCTTCTGTAGGCACTGCATTGGATTGTCCTACACAGCTCCATGTGGGCCTCTTTCCAGGTTCCAGCTCAAGCAGAGCAGGGGGACGAGAAGATTGGTGAAGTAACAGTGTGTGGTTCTGAAATACAATGCTTGAGCCAAAATCAACAGAAAAATATACTTTGTCCATTTCTCCTTGAACTGGGTGTTCCATGTTACAGTTCACAGAAATACAAAAGCAGGAGGAGTGCTGAAGTAGAAAGGCAACAGAGGAAAAAGTGGATACAGTGAAGCAAAGAAACAGAATGGGAGAGTGTCTGGGTGAAACACTGAAGGCATTAGGAAAGGGTATCAAAGATCAAAGATAATAACAAAAAAGCACCACTAGCCTCCTAAGATCTGTTAGACAGAGCATTGCTGACATGTCAAGGGAGGTGATTCTTCTCCTTGACTCTGTACTGGTGAAATATATCTGGAGTGCTGTGCCCGGTGGTGGACTCACATGTACTAGAGAGACATAGCCATGCTGCAGTGAGTTCAGTTAAGGGCCATGAAGACGATTAAGGGACTGGAAGATTGGAGCTACATGTAGAAGCTGAGAGAGTTGTGACACTACAAACTAGTAAAGAGGAGGCTCAGGGAAGTGAAACGGAAAGAATGTAATGGGACAGAAAATTTTGGGAAAGAAATACAGTAGACCATTCTCATCCCTTCTGTTTATTGCATATAAGATTTAAGATGCTTTACAGAATAGCTAATGACTCAAATGAGAATCCATTCAAGCTCTCAGAAGAGAAAGGACAAGAAAACCTACCCATGTTGGTATTAACTAGGAGTACACTCCCTATGATGGGCTGTTTTTTGAACTTACCTTTTTTCCAATATTATTTCTTTAAAAAAACACTGATAGCAACTCCATTTGAAGTGAATGTTTCCTGGAAGCTGCATTTAAACTCAAGGATATCATTGACACTTGTCTATCCTCATTCATCATGACAAGCTATTTGTTTTAGTCATTTTCTGAGTCTTGCTGATACATGGAGAGTGAATCAGCATTTTCTGTTAATGACAAATCAGAATCTATAAAAGAATTCATTAGGAAGTCACATAACATTAATAGAAAACACAACCTGGTAAATATTACAAACATTTTGGAAACTCTGACCTGTGCAAATAGATTTTAATGCTTATTCAAAATTCAAACATTTTTGTGGACTGTATTTTAATACGTTTTGCAAGTGATATGCACTCTTTTCTTTGTCCCTCTCTCCTTCTCTCTCTCCCTCCCTCTCTCTTTCTTCCTCCCTTCCCCTATATTTTCTATCTCCGTTTTCTCTCCACATTTTCTAATTAGAAATCTAACAGTTACCTCTTTTTTTTTCCCTCCCTCCAAAGCCCTCCGATACAAAATATGTTGGATTTTCTTAGTTTCTGAGTTTTAGAATGGGTTAAGGAAGGAATTTTATCCAAAATAATTTTCAAAGTTCTAGAAAAAAAAATAAAAATAAGATATATTTTTATTCATTTTGAAGATATTTTCTGAATTACTTTTTTTTTTGAGGTGATTTTACAATCAGTAAGTCCTTGCCTTTACATTGAATATGTTTCACACCCAGATAGCAACAAAAAGCCTACCTCAAATCTTTAAAGAACATTGATGTAAAGCTCAGATGGATGAGACAATCTTACATCCATCAAAGGAATGGTTTTCTAAAATTGCAATAATTTGATTTTGTCAGAGGAACTTTATCAGTACCAATTTCATCTTCCTAGGCTTATATGTAAGGCAACCCTGTGGAGATTTTGTTCATTCTCTTCTTCTCTAATCAGTCTCCAGTCCATTGCTGTATGTTTATAAGGAAATGCAAATAGTTATATATTTTCCACAATTCCATACCACTAGAAATCTAGGAAGGGTGTTGTGGATAGGTGGTAGGTTTTGATACCTCTGACCCATATGCTGGAGTATCTTTTGAGGGCTAGACATTATGATAAATGGATACTGGCACTGACTAAAATTAATTCCATTAAAACCTGATGGTTTGCTAACAACTTTAAGAAAACTTGTGATTCATAACAGTCATTTTATGCAGTAAAAAGCAAACATTTCCCCCTCTACTTTTTAATCTCTATATATGGTATATCTTCAGTCTGATTTAATTCACTGGGTAAATAGTAGGAAATACGCTAGTCCTACCTATGTTTCATTGGTTTTCCAATGTTCAGAAATATCCAAATCCCCTAAGAGTCATCTAGAATATCACTCTCTAATAAATTTTATAAACATAAGCTTTGTAAGACATGTATGACATTTAAATTGCATTATTAAAGAATAAAGTAGTGTATATTCTCAAACAACAAGGGGTTTTATCATGCAATGCAATAAAAAAGACAGAAAACTGTACAAAGTTGATATGCTTTGCATGCATGATTTCCTCCCATTTTTCAGACTCCTGTAGGTATTGTGTGTCTCATTCCAGAGTGCAGTAGTAATAAAAATACACAAAACTTCACTAACTGCTTTCTAATGAACTCCTTAAAAGAAGGCATTAGGGACCTTTTAGTTTTTACTTCTAACATGAATATAGAAAGCTGTGAAAACACAGCTTCAGAATAAAGAAGATGAAAAAAGTCTAAGTTGGTTCTTTATCGCAATAATTTCTTTGGTCTTGCAATTCCTTAGATTTAATTTTGTTTCAAAATGCAGAAGTGAAGCTGACCTCCATTTTTATCCTATAATGAATACCTTAATTATTATCAAAGCAATGACCTACTGCCATTTACAAGAGCTACAGTGGCTGATAATCACCATAAATAATAGATTCTAATCTAAGTAGGTTAACTGCACAGATTGAAATGCGAGGGCATTCCTGCCTCCTTAATTCCAATTGGAGGCCTGAGTGACTGGTAATAATGCTGCAGTGATATCTGTCAGGCTCCTTAGGTCAGACACTCCGTACCTGAAGAAATTATCCCCCAAATTGTTCCATTAACTTGCATGTGGGGTTGTTTTCATTCCACCAGACTTGATGTGTTAAGAAAAAAATGAAATCTTCACAAATCCCTTTCAAATTCTATACATTACTAAAACAAACAAACAAAAAACCTAGAACAGCAGAAGAAAGAGGAAAAACATCAGGATGCTGAAGGCTGAGTCTCTTTTGTATTCATATACACAGAAGAAGTATGAATGAAAAATTAATTTAAAACACTATCAGAAACTCCTTTAACCTTGCATGGTTTCAAAAGACTATATGACATATATAATGGGACAATCAAGTCCTTAGCGTCCTTTTGATTTAATTTACTTATCTTTGACCAAATAAAAAGGACAAGTATAATTAATTTTATAAGTTGTCACTAACACATGGGCATGTATATATGCTCAAAACCTGACGGTCTCTAGAATAGCCAATGAGTAACTCCTAAATGTTTCTTTGTGAAAAAAAATGGATTTTAATGTTATTAATAGAAGCTAGTTGGTTTCACCAATTTAAGTAAAGAAAATAATAGTGTTAAGATGTGAAATTCTGTCTGAAAGCTCATTGGAACAGTGCTGTTGTGAAATGATTCAGTGATGTATCTAACACTTCCGAGATGTGACATGGTGTAATATTTAAAGGGCTAACAGTCCATAAATATCCTCCTCTTTTTTGTCATATGAATATATGGTTTCCATTTTGCTTCTAAAATACAGTGTAAACAATAATTTTAGTGCCCCAATTTTTAAAGCTAGAATGAATACAGCTTTCAAAAGAGGATGATTTGCAATCAACTATTTGATCATCAGTCTTCATATCTGCTAAAATAATGTTCATAGACTTCTTTTCTTAGCCATCAGGTGGACAAAATAACATGCCCAGGATTTGTGACTACTGCTCCTTTTCTTCTAAATCATCATTTTACCTTTTGTCATCATAACAATTCTGGAGATACAGATAAGTACAATGACACTAATCAATCCCCAAAAATGTCTATTAAAGAGCACCAAATTGATAATTTTAAAAATTGGGGGGGGGTGTGTATTGTGTCAATAAGTCAAAAGAATGTTTTGAAGGGAATGGATTGTGCTACCCTGACTTTCCTAGCTTATGTTGAATGTCTGTCTTATTTCAGTTTAAGTTCTCCTGAGCAGTAAAGGCTGGATGCACCCATATAAATGCAGCCAAGGCCCTTACAGATGCCCTAGGGTACCCCAGACAATTCTGTAGGGCTAACCAGGACAGCAGGTAAGGGGTAAGGTGTGGGAGAAGGCTAGAAATAGCAGCAAAAGCCTAAGCAGAAAATCCCATTTTACCCAAAATGACACCTGCTGTATGTATCTTTTACACTGAATGAATGAATAAACTTCTTGTGTGATAGCTATCACCATTCTTTCTAAAAAAGCCACACTCACTCTTCCCTAATATATAATTTACCTTTGCCTCTGAAGTATTTTTTTTTTTTTTGATCTGGTTAATTGTCTTAGTAGGAAGATCAAAGCCTCCAATTTTCTAGGCTCTTCTAAAAAGGGATTTTTTGGAAAACTAATAATTTACTTATATCTGTTTTCTTCTGTCCTTTTGGCACTGAGACACCATTACATGAAGCTTCATACATTAAGTCAATATGTCCATACTTTCTTATCTGAGCTTCTTTGAACTTTTGACTGAATACTACCTATTCATTGTAGCATTTTACACATCATTTAACAAATTTGTTTTACAATACCTACCTTGACACTTTAAAAGATGCCTTTAGGACCATACAGGTAAGTCCAATTTTAGAAATCATGAAATCCAGTGCAAATAATTCATTTAAGATTTAAGCTATGGATTTATCAACCCAAACTCCTCCTTTGACAGTTTCACCATCTGTAACCCTTAAGTTCATAGAAAAAAAAATTCTAAGTTACTTCCAGGTGAAGTTATTTGTTTTCCATATGTAACTTTATGTTATATTTAATGAGTGTTAACTATTTTCCTGTTCCTATAAAACTGATAACCTAATATTGAAACACACAAAGGTTATTCTCTTTCAACCGATGTTCTGAGGCAACAATTGCAATGATATTCTCAATTAACAAATACCCATCCTAATACCTTATTAGATGAAGTTCAGAAGTTGTCCATTCACATTAGCTAAACTTACTCAGACCCTCATTTTTTTCCTAAAAGGTGTCCCTCTAAACTATTTATGCTTCGCATGCATGGGAGGTGAGGCCAGAGAACTATGATTGCTACTATAGACAGGAAAGAAGGACCTTATTAATTAATCTATCTGCTTTGATATGAGTCTCAGCCAATTGTGATGCTCTTCATTCTCTGAGTGAGCATTACAATGGGAGTACCAGGGATAGGTACTAAATTCTTTGAGTTGGGATTATATGGGCACATTTGAATTGGGATTATTATGTCACTTTCTGCTTATGTATGCCTATTGTGCAGTGGCCTGTGGTCTTTGAATTGTTCAGTTATTAAAGGAAAGTGAGGACAAGAGGCAAATAAGACAATGGACCCTTGATATTGTTCGACAGTATCACTATTTTCCTCAGATTGGCAAGCTACAACACATTGGTATAGATGTAGTGTTTAACAATGTTACCTGAATAGAGATGCGCAAACTTTGGCTCCAGAGTTGTCACAGGGCTTTTTTTTAACTTCATTTTTTATGTTCACTCTTATTTAATCATTCATTTATGATGGAAAAAGCTTAGCAAGTTGCCTTCATAGTACTAAGAAATGTGGAAGACTGGGAAACTCCATGCCCACAAACTGTTGCTATTCTCTATAACTATTGCTATATTTTTTGTTGGATTAAAAGGCAATGAAAAAAGGAAAAAAAACCAAACAAAAGAAACACCCCAACCTGAAAGAAATTTAAAGCAGTTCAGAAGATTCGCATATGAATATGTTTGTGTGTGTATGGATATTCATAAATCTTCATGATGGAAGAATTCCAACAAATATTGTTCGTAGGTTTTTGCAAACCATTCACTTTAAAAGTAGTGTCAATATTAAAACAAGAAAAATTTACCTATTGTATTATTTTATGTTGCTCTAATGTGTGCCTTATACCTCAGGAAAAAGTAAGAGGCGATATCAGCATGGTGCTAATAATGCCAAGGTCGTGGGTTTGATCCCCGTGCAGCCCATTTGCGTAAGGGTTGGACTCAGTGATCCTTGTGGGTCCGTTCCAACTCAGAATATTCTGTGATTCTGTGATCATGACCGAATGATGAGAAATTATTATAGAGAAAATTGAGACAGAAAAAAAAAATGAAAATACTCTTGACAATGGGTGTCTGTACTTAAATAGCTTTTAATAATTCTGTGGCCAGGAATGATTAAAAAAAAACAGTGTTTCCAAAACTGTAGGAAGAGTGGCCACACAACAATTTTGGGAACATTAGCATATATGTTTGTTCTGATTCAATTTTTTTTTCATTTAACTATAAGATTTAAGTACCATTAGCAGAAAATATTCTCTTCCATGAACTATTCAGTGGCAAAATATGATGAGTCCCATGTTAGGCTATATAAGTTCTCTTCTAGAGGAAATCAATGAATCGGTTGCTTCTAGATCAGATTCGTTAGTGATTTTTATTTGATGCTCATGTGGGATCTTCAGAAAGTAGGGAAAGTTTCTCAGTATCAAATGTACAGAATTCTTTGCAGCTACACTTTTCTATCTTAAATATTGTTTGAACAGAAAATAAATAAGTTGTTTAAGTTGGAGTTAGATACAGAGCTGAAAACTGATGTTTGTACTGTTGAAGAGTTGGGCAGTAACCCAGAAGCCAATATCTGAGAGAACAATCACCCTTTCTAGAGCTTCATGTACACAGAGTTGAGAAAGTATTGGGTTTTGAAGGGCTATCTTAGATGTGATTTCCTGATGCACTCACACCTCTTGGTTCTGTTTCTGCTCTCTTACCTGCAAAGCAGACAGGTTATATCACATGACTTTGAAAGATCTACCCAAAACTTATAAGTCACCAAAGTTCTGGACTACTCTAGAGAATATAACTCATTATCACTATTGTATTTTTTTACATTTTCATTTGAATAAGAATTAGAAAATGCTAGTAATAAACTTGTTACAGAAGGCTAAATGAAAAAAAGCTGTAGTGGCAATTTTTTAAATAATTGCACTAAGAATCACAGAATCATAAAATATTGAGTTGGAAAGGACCCATAAGGATCATTGAATCCTACTCCTCACAGAACAACATAAAACTAAACCAGGTGACTCAGAGCATTGTCCAGATGCTCCTTGAACTCTGACAGGCTTGATGCCATGATTACTTCCCTGGGGAGCCTGTTCCAGTGACTGACCAACCTCCTAAATATGTTTTTCTAATGTCCAATCTGAACTTCCCCTGACACAGCTTCATTCCATTTCCTTGTGTCTTATCACTGGTCCCCAGCAAGAGCAGATCAGCATCTCCCCCTCCACTGCCCTCCCTGAGGAAGGTGTCAGCTGTGATGAGGTCACACCTCAGCCTTCTTTTCTCCAAGAAGAGGCAGTACAGGAGCATCATGTTTCTTAGAGTCTTAGTACAAAGTGAAAAGTGTGATTTTTTTGCTAAAAGCCTGTGATTCCATAAATGTCCATGTGTTAAAACAACAAATGTTTACCCCTCACACTAATCTCTTCCTTTGACCAGCTGGCTTAATCCAATATGGTGAAAAACACAGCCGTTTCTAGCAGTTTAGATATTGTTTAAAAGTAATCATGATTTTTTCATTTCTGTATTCATTTTTATATTTCATAGCAATATGTAAATTGATGACTATGTTTTATAGAATCATATGCATTCTGTTGCTGTATGGAGCTAATTATTAAGTCTCGATTAAGAGTAAACATGATGGCAGTTTAACTCTAGAGGTTATAAAAGCTTTGGAGAGATTTTTCTCCAACCCAGTTTTGAGAAATTTGAGGCAAAAGACCCTGCATCTACAACTGAAAGATCTATCAGAATCTGCTTATTTCCTGAAGGCAAAAGTACCCTTGGGAACACAGTTAATACAGTGTGGAGAGAAATCTCAGTTCATATGAAAGGGTAGAAAATCTGAAATCCCCATGGTGAATGAATAGACATTTTACTGAAAACACATGCATTCATTCATGGAAATAAGATGAAAGTAGGATTGTGGAAAGTGCTTAGCTATGCATTCTGTAAAGATTTCATAAGCATTACACATGAAAAGCATGATCCAAGGAATTATAAGCAAGTTCCTAACACAGCACATTTCTAAGAGAACTAAGTGCAAATCAGATTCCTGCCATCAAACGCATATACAAAAGCTCATTTATCACAAGAATTACTTGTTTTTGATTAAATCTAGAACTGAGAAATACACACAAACCCAGAGCAAGGCCAGAAAAAAGAACCATTTAAGACTGCCTAAATATGCAGGGATGGTAAAAGGCATGTTAAACATGACACTTTTCTAAACCTAGTGCCAGATGCATAGGCTTCATGTAAAGATATTTATGTTTCCATGCTAACAATGGTAAAGTTGCTATATACATATCTCATCTGTTTGTGTAGGCTGAGATAAATTTAAGGGAGTACTTCTGAATAGTTCAGTAACCAAATTATAGAATTACTATGATTTCTCTGTATTATAAAATTACTTTCACTCCTTTTAGGTTTATTGTGGAAGAAAAGAGACCAGAAAAAAGATTAAGGTTGTATCGTTGATCTATGCAAACAGGACTCACACTCTGTGAAGTGACAGATGTAGGCAGTATTCACTCCTGAGAATCACTCCTGTGATTCTCACCTGGTACTGAGAACAATCAATGGAAATACTTGGAGTTCTTCACATAAATACCTACAGTTTGCGAGGTCAAGCCCTGGAGAAGTAGATCAGTAGGCATGGCTTTCATTAATGTTAATATAGCTTGTAGCAATCCAAAATTTGGATACCAGAAAAAGAAACTGCTGGGCCTCAGCATAAAGCCTTAGCTGGGGAAAAAACCTACATTTGAGGACCAGACAGGATGTCACCTGTTTGGAATGTCCTGCCAAGATACAGAGACACTGTGCTGTGATGTTATCAAGTCTCTACATAAAATCCATTGTTGTTTTCCCCTCTCTGTGTATCCTGTATATTCTGTAAACTTAAATATTTCTCCCCCATGTAAATCCCCAAAAATGTAATCCTAAAATAAGTGGTTTTTCCCCACGATGTAAGTGCTAAACCCAAAAGGTGTAATTTGGGTTTTTCCCTTACGTCATCCTGTAAAACCCCATGTTTGTAATAGCTTGGCCCCCCTATGAATATGTAGACCCCAGACCCTTAAAATATCAGCCTGTATGTCCGATAGAGGATTCCAGTTTTCGCCCCCATAACTGAGATTGTGTTAGCTTTATTCATTCCCATAATAGCTGACATTTTTGTTAAAAGCTAAATCGAGTATTGTACACACTGCTGAACTTGTCCAGCATCTCTGTTGTAGTGCCTCCACAATGCAAATACTCTGTGAATTACAGTTAGTAAAGAAACTATTTTCTGACAGGAATAAAAAAACATAAAGAAAACCAATAAAAATGGAGGCAAATCAACAGCCCAAATATTTGCCTTTGTGATATTTCAGTTGCCTGGAATGTTATTATTTGATAATTTAAAAATCCACACATCCTCAGGATAAAGCAAAGCCCAAATAAACCTCCTCAGTCTCTACTTCTTTTAATATTATGGAAAATAAAATCAAAGGCTCTGAATAGCAAATTTCTCAGAAATGATGTCATTCCTTTTCTGTAACAAAACTGTCTATAGGACAAAGAAAATAAACAGGAGAGCATTTGACAAGGCCTTAAAGCAAAAGTCCAAAGTGTCTGGGCTTTCTGCCAATAGTCCCTGAACCTAAAATTATGGGTTAACAAAACAGCTAAAATTTCACACCACTCAAGAGCTTTTTTTCCTTGACAGCTATAAATTATCAGTGCAGCATCACTGGTATGCTGATTGGTCCAAAAGATGCTATTTCACCCCCAAAACTGTACTTTCTAACTTCCATAGTTTAACTGACTTTTAAAATTTCAACTATAGAAGTACAAATGATCCTTTAATTTGTGAGTGTGTAAGCCACTGAAAAGCTCTGATTAGTGTGATATGAAGGGAAGAGAAAAAGAAGATTCATATTCATTATTTTACAGTATTAGTATTAGTTAATTTAAAAGCCAACAAATACTTTATTAAAATAAAAAAAATATTATTTCTAAAGTTTAGTTTATTCAGCTTCAATTTAAAGATGAAAGGTTGAAGTACATAGCCATATTGAGAATGAAAACAAAGTTATTGGTTTGTTAGAGCTGCCTGGGCACTTAAATCTTGCTGTCTATATGTCTTTCAATAGGCATCAAGATGTTTAGAATGTGTGCTTATTTTTTATGTACTTAATCTATTAGAGATGAAAATGGCACAAATTGTACGCCTGAATATGTAAGTGCCATCTATCATCATGACCCTAATTTTATCGAAGTTGTGAGAAATAGCCTTAGGATTTTCTTTCATCTTACTGCTTGTTTGGGAAAGGTTAGTAGGAAGACAAGAAGACAGATTATTCATGGATAGAATATTCAGGGTGTTGCAATATGGTTCAGATTTCTTGCTCTGCTACAAGTTTTGTATGACTTCAAGCAAGTCACTCAGGGCTACATCTACAAATGAGTTCTAGGTATGTTGTTGCAACATGTGACAAGAATCTTGACATGTGGTGGAATCCATCCAGCTGTTCCCATAGGGAGAGACAGATGCTTACATGCCAGATCCAGAAAGCCATCTTGCTGCAGAGGGAAGTCTCTTGATATTTTGCCAATAGCAAATATAAATGAGAAGTGTTATCTCAGGTGAGTATATGAGTATCATAAGCAGGAATATTAACAATAATTTTTGCTTACCTTGTTCTTTCAACATGTTAATAGAATAAATGTATTCAATAGGTACCTTCTAAATCACACTTTGTGGATTACATATGCAAAGAAAACCCCACTCATTCAGTTACTGTGGAGTTCTGTTATTAGTACCTCAACATTATGGAAAACCTTGCTGGTAGAAATTTTGATATCAAGGGAGATTAGACTTGAAGAAAACCATATTGTCCCTATTGCTTCCCAGTATCTAAGACTATAGAATCATAGAATCTCATTTACCCCCTCTTTCAGGGGCAGGTTGTAGTATCTCCTATACTGGCACTCAGAATAGAGCACTAATTTCAGTTCATATTGTAGGGCTACAACCTTCTTCCTGCCCGGCTCCCCTCCAATATCATCACCTCACATGTCCTTAAAAACATACATGGAAAACAAGTTGTTTTAATTCTAACTGCACAAAGGACAGAGAGCATTATCCTTACATATCTATGATAGGAGAACCAATACCTGTAACAATGGTTGCCACAGCTCAAATTACTGTACACACTAGAAGGAACTTTCAAGTCAAGAAAACTGTGTCCCGAAGTCATTCACAGGCTTTCAGAATTTAATTTCCAGTAATTAGTCCTTCTTTTATGGAGAGTGATTTTGATTTTCCTGTTTAATGATTAATAGTTAACAGTCTGTATCACACATTTCTACCTATGAGGGCGATATGTCAGACAATTATCCAAGTTATAGCACAATGAAAGATCTGATCCAATTAGTGTACTGGGGCACTGCATCATTATGGATTTATAACTTGATATTTCTCATTCTTTTCTATAATTTGTTGTGGGTTGGCTACAGATTTCTGTTTCCAGCTTTTAAATTTAGGTGACAAAGTCCAGGTCTTTTCAGACCTGGACTAGCCATGCAAGTACGTTCAGTTATCCACAACTTTGTGAATGAGGTTATTTACTAAATACACCTGAATGTGTGTGTTACATACCCATGACTGAAAAATAGATCCTGTATGTTTATTTTTCACTACATATATATTCAAACCATTTTGAGTGGTTGACAGCTATAATCAGTCAGTCAGAGAAAAATCAGGAGGATTTTTCTTGTGTTTTCTACAATAAATCCTTTAGTCTTTGCTATTTTTTTATATTTTCATTGTTTCTCGAGTGGGTCAAATTCAATTCCTTTCTTTGATTCTTAACATTACATTACAAAGCAGACATTTATTCAGAAGGAAAGAGCCAAATATTCTCCTAAGAGAAAATTCAGAATAATCTGAGGTCAGACTGGAGAAAGATGAACAGTATTAATAAGAGCAAAGAAAGTTAGGGTTATCTAAACATATGTTGTAAACAATTATCCTTGAAGTAATTATTAATATACATATTTTTGCAACATTTTTCCTCATATTTAATGAAATGTGACTGTTTAATTGAAAATGTCATGAAGATAATGACAAGTGGGTTATTCTTTCTAATTCAGTATCGCTGCTAGCTAAGGCTGAGAGTAATCAATTCAATACCTTTGGGCTAGGAGTTTATTTCTATAAACACTCTTACTTTGCTTTTCATCCAATGACAAGATTATTGCTTTGTACTATGAAAAGAATGATTAAATTAGACCTTTAGTGATTAATGCGTTTTGATCACCCACTATCATGAAGTCTTTTATTATTTCTCTCTCCCGTAAGTTATATAATATCTTACTGCATGTTCCATTTCATGAGTCCCCACAAAAGAAAGGAAATACAAAAAGAAAAGCTCAAGAAAATACTCTATTTGTTCTTTGATTTCCTTGAAGTTGCATATCACTATTTGGGACCTAATAAGTATGTTCTAACGTCACCAATAACTTGAGTCCAGATGGACTTCTGACTAAATATGGTGTTTCAGCACTAGGAGCTGCCTTTCTATATTTAGTTTTTAAATTGAATTTCATTTTTGGAACCTGTAAACAGCTAAGTAAATAAAAAGACTCTAAGTTGATAGAAAACTTACATTTCTGTCTGTTTATGTAACTGAGCATCCCATTCCTGACTTTTGCAGCATCTTCTTAATGCCTCTTTTTTGATATTGGGAAGGAAGCAAAACAGTATTGCTACCTGACAATCTTATTCCAGATGTTGCTGTACTTAAACAGTTTCATGAGGTGCAAAGTGCAATTTTGAAGTGCATGCCACTCTATAGAAAACACTACTATTACTCAACAAAGGTACCAAGTTGCAGAAACACACTTTTTGGGTGTAATTATTAAAACCAATAACAATAACAACTATTATTGTTATTATTATTATTATTGTTATTACCTGGAGAGTAATTTTAATGCAACACGCTTGCAACAAACGTGGGTAGAGCCCTTCCCAAATCTTCGTTCGCGAAGCCCAGCCATGAAAATTTTAATGACAGACTTCATAACCAATCTTTTAGATATCATCTGTTCTCTTGAAATCAGTGTGAAGTCAGTGTAAAGTCAGCAAACAACCCCCACCATTGTCATATTCTGTTCTCTGAACTAGAACAGAAATACTCTCGTGTGCTCATGCCTTTTCTGAATAAAATAGGTACCATATTAACTGGCATTGATTAAAGGTATTGATGATTGTCAGTGTGTGCTATTTGAACACTGCAGTACTTATTTATATAGTAAATATTGTGGTTGTGTAGCAAAGGTAGAAAACATTAGTTTTGAAGAGTAAAAACCTAGAAAGCAAATAGAATGACCCAGTGTTTGATTTTATTTGTCTCCAGTTTCATGATCTATTTTTAAGAAAGTGTCACTAAGAATGCTCAAGTGCCTGAAGAAACAAATACACATTTTTTGAAAACTCTTAAAAATATCATGTTTTCTTTTTCCAGTTACAGGATAAGACATAATTAACTAATGTGTTTGTCTGGTCATTGGCTACTGAATTGCTAAAGAAAGAAAGGAAAAGAGAATCTGAACAACACTTACTAAAAACGACTACAAGTTTTGCAGTTCATTTGAAGAGATTATTTCAGGCTTATTTCTCTATTAAATAAAGCAATAGCAAATAAAATTCTTTTATTTTGATTCATGGTTTTTACGTGTAATGCTCCTGAAAAAAAAAAATGTTACTTGGGAACCCTTCCCTTATAGATTAAAAACCAGTTCTGGTTTATAAATTTTATTTTATTGCTTAAGCATGAACACTGTGGACAGTTGAAAAAGTCCAGCTGAACTGTAAAAAGAAATAATTTAGTTAGAAGTATGATGTCAATGACACACTGAGACTTCTTGTTTTGCCTCTGTGCTTAGCAGTATCAAAGTAAGATGATGTACCTCTGTCACGTGAAAAGGAGTTATTTTCTCAGCCTTTAATGTGGGACGATTTCCTCAACTCTTAGTGTTTGATTTGTCTGTCAGTGCCCTAGGAAAGCCAAGGCCCTTGTACCCAGCAGTCTGTCAGCATCCCATTGTGGGGACCCTTCACTGAACAGTCCTGCTGAGTCAGAGGGCTGTTCAACTGACTTGTTCAGGGACACATGCCAACAGCATAAGGGAGACCCCCTTTATGATCTTCCCACTCTATGGCCCCTTGGTGGGTCTTTTACTGTATTTGAGTTTGTTACCTGCTGGCAGTGACTGCCAGCACCCGTGAAGGACCTACACTAGCAGTTTATGGAATAGCACTCTATTAATGGAAAATTGTGACATGTTAAGGTTCAAAGACTGCTGGTGATAGTATCTTACCGTAAAAGTGTATTCAAAGCAATACACAGACAAACCCTAATCCCCACTAAAATTATTCAACATGCATAGAGTATGCTATGCAACGTGCTAAGTGAGCGGTGATCATACCTAGGAGGAGGGTAACTTTGGGATGGAGTTGTGTATTAGTATTACAATTAGGTTATAATGAACCAAGTTCACCTGAGGAGAGAGATTTCACCTGTTGGCTCAGCAGCAGAACATCTTCTCCCATCTCCCTTGGCTGACAAGTGCTGTGTGATTTCTCAGCTGCAAAGTACCATAAAGTTTCCGTCCCTGCAAGGATCTCTACAGAACCCAGCTGCAGTGTCTCTGCTCTGCTCCACCCTTCGTTCCATCCCCCTTAGCAGCTGCATACAGTTGTAGATTGTGTATATGGGGAATCATCATGGAATAGGTTTCGAGCATGCCAACTGCATTTCATCAAGGGAGTAGCAGCTGCATTTTACCCTATAATTTCTGTGCCATTATAACTTCTGCTAGAATGTGAATATAACTTCTCAATTTCCTTTCACTTTACCCCCAGTCATTTTTACACAGCAACTCAGTCTCAAAGGTTGTAGATACCTGTTATAAACTAAAATACAGCAAAACTGAAGATAAAATATAACTGAAAAAGAAAAATCCCAGTAGAATCATGAATACCATTCAGATCATAAACACCATGATCCTCTTAATGGATTTTCCCAAGGTTCTTCATTTAAATTGAGAACAAACCTTGAGAACACACTTTCTACTTTTTGACAAATCATTTAAATTCTGTCACCGAATAATTAGAGTAGCAAATGCAAATATTTCTGTAGCAAATATATGCAGGTTCATATTATGGAACAATTATTCTGGGTCAATCACTGAAATAGTACAGCTGGCATAATACCATTTTGATGAAGGGATGCCAATTTACCTCATGCAAATACTTGGCTCTTTTCAACAGGAATTAATTTTGTTACCCTTTCTTTTTTCCTAGTAAAATGACTTTGTAGAGGTTAGTTCTAAAGAAGCTTTGCAGAGACCAGGGAAAAGTGTGAAAATAATGACATGTGAAAAGCCATATTCTTCTGTGCTACAACAAACAGTTCTAAAGAATGTGATCATGTTAGTCCCTGAGCACAACACAGAACATGGAAGACATCTGGACAGGAAATAAAAAAAGTAGAAAAATTAACAATATTTTTTCCACATCTCACTTTCTTATTTATTTCCTATTTCTACAAAATACTGGTTTTGTCATTCTTCCAATGCATGGTAGCAGAGCTTTAATGTGCAGCCATTGTGCTTAAATTCTTGTTTTCATCACTAGATTTAATAAAATAGCTTCATATCAAATGACTTTTAAAAATCGGGGCCTTGTTCATTTAGGTTATTTCTCTTTCATACTATGAATTAAATAACACACGTCTTACTGTAACCTGACCAAAAGCCTTGTAAGAAGAATTCCACGTTGACAGCTGTATAACGTGGTTTTGCCAGTTTAGGCCTGAAGTACATGAAGGAAACTACAGCAGAAATATAATGAATAAGATTTTGAAGAAAAAAAATATATACTTGATCCTTAGCAGATTTTTTTTTCTGTCTTATACAGAGACCATAAGAAATAGCTATATTTTTTTGCAAAGGATCAAGTTGAACTTTTGTTTTTAATTTCACAATAACCATGACATTATCATATGTAATTACATTTTCTTGGCGAGCTTATTAACAGTAATCTTAACATTTCACAAGTGTACATTTCATGCCGTATTAGCATTAGTTCACGTGCTTCTGAAGCGGAGGAAGTTTCTGAATTTAAATGTTTTCTCTTTTTCAGTTCTTCTTTTGCATTGTAAATAGCAGAAAACAGCAAGCAATTGGATTAAGTGCTGGGGTTTCAGAAGAGGTAAAAGTATAAATAGCAATGTTTGAACACGTTTGCAGAATGTCAGTGAATAGAGTACTACACACTGCAGAAAAACTCAGAACTAGAACTTTATCGTGTGTACTAATAAAAGATAAAGGGAGTCTGCTGTAGGCCCCTAAATCTTCACTTTGGGGAAAGGGAGGCACAAGGAACAAGGCTCTAATAAAACAAAAAAGATGAAATCAAGTAGCTTTTCTTTTTTCTCATTTATTTTTTCCCCTCTTTGCCATTGGCGATAAGGGTCAACAATGCAAAACTCCGACCAGCTGGTCTTTCACAAAGAGAAAGCCCTTGGGGAAACAGGTCTCCTCCTGATAGAGGCAGCCTGGAAGCTCTGCAGCAGCAGCCAGTGCTCTTTGCATAAGCACATAAAGGTAAGTCACAATACAATTAGCCATATCAGGATCACACCAGAGAACTTGAGGGTTCTTTACAAAGGTTCCCCTACACACTGTCATGATGGTGCTTTATGTTTTTAATTAGAAGACTCTGTTATTGACTTTAAGACATTCATTCTTTGGGGTCTAGTGGCAATGAAGTTATGACAGGGGTTTTTCTATGTTCAATGTCTTCTAAGTTACATTTTACTTTATGTATATTATAATTTATATATATTAAAAAAACCCCAGTCTTTAGGAAAAAAACCAAACCACCTCTCTATCTATTTTACAAAAGGGAAAAAAAACATTGGTGCTTTAGAAGTACAGTAATACACACAGGCCCCTGAAGAAAAAATAGTAATTTGGTGTGTTAAAAGACGTTATAAGTGTCAAGCATATTTAAGTTAAACAGGAATCAGATGAAAGTAACAAGCAAAAAAGTGAAACTCAACAGATAATTTTGAAAAAAAAAAAAATTCCAAACAAACAAAATACAAAAACAAACACAGAAACAAACCAACCAAACCCAAATCAACTAGATAGTAATTTATTATTTGATTTTTTTTTTGTTCACAAAGTAATCCGATTGCTCTGATTAATAAATCAAATCTTTGAGCATTCTATCATGCCCATTGCATAGTTTCACTGTGACAGTTTTTGTTTACTATGGTTTTTATTATTTGCTTTTAGTGATGTATTATTCCTTTTACTTAGCTGAGAACCTGAGTTGTGTTGTTTCTGTTTTCTGACTGACTGAAAAGTTTGGAATGAGGAATAATGCAGATCAGCCAGGAATAATGAATGACAAATAAATTAGTTCATCTGCAATTTTTCAAATGCTAATTACTTGTTTCTAAATTAGGAAAGCATTGGGGATTCCTGTACACATTCATAAATATTCTGTGATTTTTCTTTCCAAACATATCTGGATAGAAATGGTATTATTCTATCAAAAGAGATTTGCAAAAATAGGAAAATTCTTTAGGGGAAAAAAAAAAAAGTAGAATCAGGTAATTTAGTAAATACTTATCTATAATGGGTGTTAAACAGCTTCTGGGTAAATCATGCTTTGTCAATATCCAAGTGAGCGAAGACACCTGGTTATCATTTCCCCATCACAAAGCAGTGGAAAGTTTGTTTTGTCTTGTGTTCACATTTCTTTCACTGAAGTCTTACTTTGTTTTGATATAGTGGGAAAACAAACAGTCTAGATGTTGCAAAGCAAATGACACCCTAGTGTGTCAAACAGGAACACCACATGAAATAACGCTGGCAAGGCCAAAATAAAGGATTTTTTTTTAATTCCTGACAAAGAATTCAGTTGTGTAACTCCTCGTTTGGGGAAATTATAGATGGGAAAAGTTTACATGGATCCAGAAGGTGATTAGATAGGTTAATCAGAGAGAAAATCTACTGGGACGCTAAACACAAACCACTTCTGGCTCCAAATGTATGTGAGCCATAGATTCTTGGAAGCAGGAATAAATACAATATTTGCTACTGGATATTGTTGGAGTCAAGGTACAGGCTGGATAGGCTTTCAATATGTTTTAGTGTAGTCATGCTTTGAATGTCATTCTTACTTTGAGACATCAAGGAAAACAGTGAATATGGGAATAATAGAGAAAAAGAGAGAAACAGGAGAATATAAAGATAGGGTGTGCAACAGTATAACATATGGGTTGTAATTAATGGCAGTCATATCAACACTGAGATTTTGATCGCTGTATGTAATGCCTTCATAAACTGCTGCTATTGCAATAAATATGATGAAATAGAAATTGATATCCCAATCTCTAAACAGACTCATAGTTTAGACTACATTGTGTTTTCATTTGATAGGATTAAATATGTTATTTGATTTTACGGAGGGAGCAATATCTTTCCCAGGCAAAAATAACATTGCTATGGATGAACACTTCTTTTGCTAACTGAAGTATCATTTTTCTATAAATGACCATTAGCATGAACAATTTTACTTTTCATGGACATATACCTTAGTTAAAAGTAAGAACCTGAAACATAAAAAAGTACTTACTTTTTTAGCTACAACAATGTAGCGGTGTATGTTTCGATATGTAGTAATTTATTTGAAAATATAATTTGCTAGGTGTTCATAATACTTATATTTAGATTTGTATTATCAATAAATCACCTTATAAAGATGTAACCTTGTATTCTTTACAAAGTTACTAATAGGATATTCAGTACAGTCGACTTAACTTGTTGAAATACATTCAGTCTGGACACCATTTTGTTATCAATAAAAATGGAACAGAATGGAATAAAAGCCTTCACAGTTCCCAACTCCTGCTCAATAAATACTCCAATATATTTACATGCTTCTTAATATGCAGAACAAGTCCTATCATAACCCATTTTTTGTAAGAATGCTTGATTCAAGAATAGAACAGAAATTCTTCACATTGAGTTTGTCAAGAATGTCCTAATTTTTTTTCTTGTTATCACTCCTATATCAGTCACAACTATCATATAAAATAGACTTCTACTATTCACTGATCTGGAGAAGTCTTCTACAGTTGCAATGGGCTTTTGTAAAAAAAGCCAAACAAATTAAAGGACTAAACATGTCAAAAGAGTGCTTTTTCTTGAAAATGTAAAGTTGTGGAAAACAATTGCCCTGGTTAAGATAATTTTCACAGACAACGTGGATTTTCCGATCAAGAACGGAGGTTTTCACTAATTTTAGGCATTTCTAGCTGTGTATGTATGTTGTATATGTATGACATTTAATTACAATTTTTCAACTGAAGTATTAACAACCCACTTAAGTTTCACTTTGAACCTTCCCTTAAGTCATTCATTAAACATTATGCATAAGACTGATCCTGAGAATAAACCAGTTTGACTTTCTCATACATTTGCTCTTCTGAAAGTTATATTGATGAAGTTATATTGATGAAGTCCAGATATCTTGAAAGAAATAATGGCTTTTCTGTTTAAGATGTTATAAGTGTTATAGTTATTGTCAATCGTGGTATAACAGTAGCTGATGAACTCATGGTTAGGCTTCGCGAACGAAGATTTGGGAGAGCTGATGAACTGATCACAAGGCAAAAACTTAGTAAAGGCCAGATCCCATTTTATACTTCTTCAGTAAGTTCATCAAGGCAGTTAGTGGCAGATTTAAGAAGCTCTCTGAACTACCAGCCAATGGTAAAGACTCTTACACAACAAAAATACATCAGGACTTGCAATCTCAGTTGTTTTTATATATGCCAAAAGCTGACAGGCATCCCCTTTAGGGCTTCAGATGTATTTTTAGAAATGCAATCTACAGTATCTGTCAAGCTACTATATTTAATGCAGATGTAGTAGCAAACAGGGGCAATAGAAGAGTGTTTGCAAGTGCTAACACAGTATGCAGCATCTTCATCATTCTCTTTGTACATCCTACAGCTTAATTATCTAACAATCTTTGTATAGACCTCTCTCTTTCCAAAAACCCCCTACCCTGTCTGTTTAGGTGCAATTTTTTCCTTCATCATTTTGTGAGATTCGGAAAACTTTTTTTTTCTTGTTATACAGGATTTGTAATCTCTTTTTTTTTGACAAATATTTACTACTTTCCAATTATTTTACTTTCCATAAGTGTTTTTAAAAACCCTCTTATTCAGTACTATTAACATTTTCTCTGTCATTTTCTGAGAATGATGTATTGTTGGGAGGCTGCCCAGTCAAGCTGTGCCATCATTTTATGTTAAGCAATGTACTGAGAGATGTCAAAACCACTTGTAAAAAATCACATTTAGATCAACAATCAATAACACAGACAATAAATTATGGGAAACCAATCAAAATACAGGCATACAATGCAAATTGGTATAACTTTAATTACCTTTTTGACACCAGCTGAGTGCCTAGCCAATACCTTTCTAAAAGCTGCAGCATACAACTGATTTGTGCTATTACTCCAAAGGTTCTGTGTGTTAATATCTCAACTAAGAATTTGCTGATGTCTTCGTAGAAGTGCTGGAAGTTCCTGATACTTCCATGTAAAGTGTCAAAATCTTCTCTGAGCATGGAAACTTCTCTCCAGATATTTTTATAGACCTGGATGACAACATTTAGAGCTTCCCAACCATTTTCACAACAGTCGTCTTCTATGTGGACATTTATTCAATAAAACATGAAATGAAATGATGATCAGCATTCACTTGAACAACCTACCCTCTGCAGTCAGGCATTCTGAGCTATGGAAAAGATATTATATGCTTTATCATGAAGAACTCAATGTAAGAAAGACATCACAATCTACTACAAATGAGCCTGCCTAGTTTTCTCATTCATCTCTGTAAGGACACCAGTCATATGCTGCTTTCTGTTAGTGTGTACAGTGGCATTGCATATTGTCTATGAGAAAAATCCCTCTTTTTATGTCACTCAGTTGCAATGCACTTCAATTAGAGCTGACTGCACACCCCAGATCCTTCTAGTGTCAATAAAAAATGCAGTACCAGAGGGTAATTTGTATATCACACACCCACCAGTGTGGCTCACCTCAGTTAACCACAGCTCTAACAATAGTAATGTCCTAAATTAAATGGGGAGAAGCCAAAACTAAGTCAACACTTTACAGTGACTAAATGGAGCTTTTTTAAAGTCAAAAAGCATGCCAAAAATCTAAAAAGGTTTCTGGGAAATCTTCTTCACAAAGGGCACGAGCCTCCTGATACAAATTTTCATTTGATTTTTCTCCATTCCTGGAGAACAATGAAATCTTATTTAGTAAATGTTCCAGATCTCTGATGTACTTTAGTGACAAAATTCTTTCTGAAGTAATGAAACTTTCAGGTCATTATCAACTACAAAACACTTGAAAAAGTCTTTGATGTTGTGGGGGGGAAAATCATCTTTCTGACAGATCTTTCTTTATTTCTAAACACATGAATTTATTACTGCTCCTATTACTTCCTTGTTAACCTTATACCATTAAGCTCTTTACTATTAAGGAAGTGGTCTCAAAACTGATGGCATTCTGCTTAAATGCTTTTTTTTGTATTTGGACTTTAACATAGAGTTATTTTCTTTTGAGACAAATTCTTTTGAAAATTTTATCAGTTAGAACTTGGATTACAAAATAAATAATGGAGACACTTTTAGGTGGAAATTGTTACTATTTAGCTGCAGAATAAAGAATAATATGGAATTAATTCATGACATTTACGAATGTTTTTCCCTCTGTGTAACAAAAACAAGAGATTGCTTGACAACTAAGGGACTGCTTAGTCTCACTGAGGAGATAGAGGGTTTGAGGGCAAAATGACACAGAAGAAGATCTGTTTTGAGATTAGGGAGATATAAAGAATACTTTAAGCAGATTAAAAAAGCACAGGAAGAAGGGAAGGCTAGAAAAGGAGCAATAAAATAAAGGAGCGAGTTCAAGGAAAATAAAAGCTAAAGAACAAAGAGAAAGAACTGCTCTTGGCAATACAGTTGCTCTGATACATTATTATGAAATGTAGCTTCATTGAAAAACACTGATACATATAAGCACCAAATGTTTTGTCTGAAACATCTCAGATTTGATTAACCTTCATCAAATCTAAGCCCTGAACTCTGTAAAGGCTGCCCTGAGGCTGCAGAGACTGGGAAGTGCAGATTGCGTTCCACCGTCCTGGTTGCTGCCCTAGACCCAGGTGCCCAAGGAGTCCCAAACACTGCTTGCTATATTATTCTTGTCCATTTTCCTGCTTATATACAGAGTCTAATACAAAAGTCAGCTTCAAAGAGCAGCTGTATGAGCTGTTCAACTCTTATTTTTTCCATTATTTTTTCACATTTTTGTTTTCTAGCATTATTAAGTGGTTTGGAATAGTCCAAATTAAAGTATGAAACTTTGACACTTCCAACAAATCAGAATTTCTTTGTAACCCCAGCTAGTTGGTATATCTTCAACACTTCTAATGTATATTCTGGAACTTTGCAGGGATGGACTGTGAGAAAAATATCACGCTATTTTCTTGTGTTTTTTTTCAGTTTCTGACTACATGAGCTAGAAAATGGGTCAGTTTTATGAGTAAGGCTTTCCTTAGAGGTTTTGTTACAGCAAACCATCATTACAGTGTAAGTAACTGCAAAACATGGAAATTTTACTTCCCAAATGGTTTACTGCAGACCTGCAACATCCTAAGACCGCAGCTTTGCAGAACATCCCTATCTTACTTGTGTATTTTCCTATTCATGTTACAAAGAGACTCTCACAGAGTTCCAGGGAATACATTCCCTACTGGTGCCTCCATCACACATCTCCTAGTGTGCTCACCTCAGCAAGCCATAAATACATTCACAATACTCTCCTAAATCAAAACTAATTTCATTCACCCCAGTTAATGGAAAGAAACTGTTATCTTTCAGAAAGCAATTATTTCCACTGGGAGGTAGTTCATAAAGCAGATGGAATACATATTTGTCTGCTAATTTGTCTGTTTTTCTGCTTAGGCTATAAAGGCGGGCTTGGCAAATGTGGCAAACATAAAAGTATGGGTCAGCGGAGCTAAAACCTACACCTTGTGTCTCCATCACTTATAACTATCTACACCAGAGTTGAGTCTAAGTCTTCTAGACTAGAGTGATCTAGTGACCCAGTAGAGTGATCAAGTGATCACTCCATCAAGTGATTTAAGCCAACGGGTGTTAAAAGCAGCATCAGTTGGTCAGTGCCATCCTGTCCTCAGGTTTCTGCTCAGATACTATTGTTTCCATATGTGCAAGATCCTCCCCTCTCTGCTTGACTGAAACTGTTGCTACTGTGTTTTAACAGCAGACTCCGCAAAGACACAAAATGGGAAATAGCCTAAGTAAAAAAGCAGTCTCCCAAACCTATTTTTTCTTTGGGTGTGACAGTAGCAATGACAGGGCAAGTGACTGTGCAGGACAAAACATATAATTATTTATCTTCTTGTTTACATGGCCTAGCCTCTTTCTGGTTTTTTGCTCTATGCAAAAAATAACATGAGGGTAACCTTTTCTTTGAACCCATGCCTCATTTTTACAAATACATATACTTTTAGTCCGCTCCAGTCAAGGAAAAATCTGCAAAACCCCAAACAATGTGTCAGTCATAGTAGAACTGGAAAGACTTTCTCAGATACCTGACCCTTTCACTCCATCATATTCTTTAAATATTTTGAAACCTGATTGAAAGTTTTTTTAGCTATGTTCATATTTTCTTAATTCTATTTTTGACAACACATTAAATAAGAACCAAGCACTTGCACCTTGCAAAGTACAACAATTTTGAATAAACAATAGAAACTTTTAAATGTGCCATCTAATCTTTTGTGATATGGTTATATGTTCACCCAGAACCTGCCTTATCTAAATTAACAAAAGAGGATTATGTTCTTTGCAAGCAGATCTCCACTTTTATACTGTGCCTTCTCTTTAGTAGCACTGGACAAGCAAACAGTGAAATGACAGGCTATTATAGAACCTAAAAGATAGGCCTAGTTAAGCTAATTAAACAAGTTCTCCTGGATTTTTAATAAACAGTTGAATAGTTTACAAGTGCATCTTTAGTGGTAACTAGAAGTTCATAAACATAAATTGAAATTGTTATATGTATTTATAGCATATATACTTTGATTAAATGTGTCTTTAATATACAGGAATGTTTACTAGGAAGTTTCAGCTTCTGGTGTTTGTGCTTGACTATTGTTTTCAAAGATTCAGGCCAAATGGATCTGGGTTGCATTTTTTCTCTTCCATTCTTTTTTTCTCACCACTCTGAAAAGTTCAGATTTTCAGTATAGGTTACATGCAGTTCACACCCATATTACCTACTCACTCACCCTAACTAGAAACATCTTCCCTGATATTAGCACTCAGCTGTATAAAAATCTCTGCTGAACTTATCTCTATCCCTTAAATAATTTATCCATTTTTGCTCTCTTTTCGTTCAACCTTTCCTTTGCCTCTTTCCTTACAAAGATTTTGACATCACATACTTCTGCTACACAACTCTTCTACTCACAAACACAAATATGCAAAGCAGAGGCATTTTATATGACAAGAAAAGCTTTATGTGTTTGTAAAAGACTAAGTCAGTATTTCATTATAAGTGATTTAACACTGCATAGAGCCTGTGAAAACGAAAGTGGGTACTGTTAGATTCATTAGTGACTTCTGTTAACTCATGCTGGGATCGGATAAAACTTCCTTTCTGTTCATATATTTTCTCTAGTATCCTGGGATGTTCCAAAAATCTTTCCTAGAAGAGCCAAGAAAGTGTCAGAAGATTGTCAGAAGCTGATCAGAGATTTCTTCTTCAGAAAGTCTAAATCACAGTGAAGCCTTGCAATTGTAATCAGAAAGTCTGAATCACAGTGAGGCCTTAAAATTGTAAGGCAAAAGTAGCCTTACAATTTTTCTGATACCTTGGATACCAAGATGGTCAGCACGGAGTAAGTAGTTGTGCATTGTGCCCTGCTTTTAACAAATGGCACACTCACAAAGATGCAGTGTCTCTTCGTCAGGAGTAATCTTATGTCAAAGTAAAGTTTAAGTGCAGAATGGTGTTTATTTAAACTATGATTTCAGATAGAAGTCATGAAAAGATATGACAAAAACATCTGTACTGAGGTTATATTTAACAATATGGATTGTCTTTGGGTGTTCCAGCAGTTATCTGATTGTCACTGCTGCGTAAATAGCTTATACAATGCATGCTTGGCTCAAGAGAGTTCTTCTGGCTACTTCATTCTTTTTCCTATTGTTGAAGAAGACTATCTGCTGCATCCAGGGCAGCTGCCCTGAGTGACCTGCCCTTTCTCTAAGCCCGCCTCGGATAACCTTATCTTTCCTCTCTGCTCATGTTTACCTACCCCTCATTTCATGCAGTTGGGCACTGAGAGATCACAGGGTAACAGAAGGGATTGAATAATTTCCTTTCCCCCTCTTTTAAAAATAATTTTATTAATATTTTTGTTATTTACTTTAATTATCACGTATCTGTATTTGGAGTGACTTACCCATTTTGCAGTTTTCTCTAGAATTCATATAAAGCTATTCCTGGTGTATCTTCAAAAGATAAAATATACTCTCTTCTTGCTAGATTTATAGCTTCTTTTTCTCTAGGGCTCTCTACGAAAAATGATTGTGGCATAACAAGGACTGGGAGTTGGAAATGTAATACTATGTCAACTTAATGCAATCAAATTTTTAACTGTACAGTCAGCCCCACAAACATTCACTGGGAACCCTGGAACACTATCTACAGATTTTTTTCCTGCTTCTGGCCAGAAGAAAAACAATACCATGAACTTACAGGTTGATAGACTCATATCAAAGCTCAATATGGCAACCGATCAACAGAAAACTAGAAGAACCACTCCAAAGCTGTAGTTTGTTCTGCCAGGGGAATGAGAGAAAACAGACAACAAATGTATGTTTTGTGGGAGATGGAAAGGAATGAGGGAAGTGTGGCTATCCTTTTGTTTCTAGATAGCTGTTCACTGTTACCAGTATCTAACTACCTGGGCAGATAACATTCAGGCTGTGTTCTGTGACCATCAGCTTGTGTCCCACAAGCACAGTTCCCAGAGAAGTTTGTGATACTTTCAACAGAAGAAGCCTGGATTTTTTAGAAGTAGCATAAATCCTCGTTTCCTCATATTTTGGTGTCCAGAGCTGGGGATCTGCCATCTGCTAGTCTGCAAAACAGTCACATTTTTGTAGAACCTCCACAAATTGCAGGACATAAAAAACAATCCCGAGCTTTTTAGTATAAAAAGTCTATTAATAATTTTTTTGTCCACTTACCACTCTCTTCCAGGTTATAATGTATGTTGTATACCAGACTTTTCCTAGATATATGTTGTTTAGTCTAATTTGTTTTTTAATTTTTGTGTGTATGAAGTTATTGACTCAATACTGGACATTTTTCACTATTCACAGGTCCATTAAATTCAATGTTCTCTCCTTTCACAGTCAAAGGAGAATCTCCCAGTCTTCAAATCCTGACAAAGACAATTGCTGTCTGGGCTAATTAATGTGGAATGGTATCTCAAGGCAGAGTATCTATGATTTCTATTTGTTATTGAGATTGGCAGGCACATTCAGACAAAATACTAGACACTTAACCAGGCTTTAAATAGTGGGGTAATCAAATCCAGTAGCTTAGGGAATCATCACAGAATCATAGAGTGCTCTGGGCTGGAAGGGACCTTAAAGATCATCAGGTTCCAACTCCCCTAACATGGGCAGGACACCTTTCACTAGAACAGATTGCTCAGAGCTCCATTCAACCTGGCCTTGAACAACTCCAGAGATGTGGATACTTGTGCCTTTAGATTACCTATAATAAATTTATGTCATTTGAGATGGCTGATTAGGTTTTTGAACCTGAACACACAAAACATTCTTTTGTTCTTGAGAAGTACATAGGGTCAGACTGTATTTAAACTTTCTAGTTTAAATATTATATTTGAGACCAGACTTCTTGTTCATACTGAGGAGAAATTTCCCCAATGTCATTAGTATGAGAAAATAAGAGCAACACAGGACGAAGTTTCATTAGGTGTAAATGGAATTTTTCTACTTAGATAAGTTTGAATTTTTATGTAACAATGAAGGGGTTTGATTCTTACTGTTTTCACAAACTGTCTGAGCAATATGAGAATTAAATGCATTTGCTTTTAAAAAAATATATTCTTTAGCTCTATATTACAATTGTACATTTTTTTTGCCATTCTTATTCAACTTTCTTCTTCTGTGACAGACACAGAGTGCACATCAGCTAATCTTGTATGTTTTGGCCTTTCCTCTCTGTAAGATGTAACAGACAAAATACTTAGCATATTCATCATCCTCTGCCTATTTAAGAATGGTGGACAAAGCAGGATTTTTATTGTTTCTTTGTACAGAGTGTTAGTATTGAAATATCAAAGGGATGGTTTAACACTTGAAATGTACAAGTTAGACCTGTTTCTGAACAATTGGGGAGTTATTTCTTTTTGTCTATGGAAATGAAAATTAGGAACCATACAACCTCAGGTTTTAGTTTCCTTTATCTGTTTTTCGTAGGAGTTTGTTTCTTTGGGCTTTTTTTTTTTTTTAATGGAAAGTACATGAATATTAGTGATTCAAATTGACTATATGAAAGTAAATGTTGTTTTCACAACTTTTCATAAGTGAAGATTGAATGTGAGACTCTGACTTCTTATTGTACCAATAAGAAAATTTTTGATTGCTAGAGATGTTAATTAAATGAATTAACTTACAGGCTGAAATGGTGAGCAAGAACACCAGAATCTGTCCCTTAGGCTCTGGAATCACAAAGCTCAATGGAATTGGTAGACTTTTGTCCAACATTTTCAAAGACTTACAGTCATGAGATAATAACCAATAAGTATAACATTAAAAAATCCTTTAATTAAAATGAAAATGCATAGGTCAGTCATCTCATCATTTGAAACACTAATATAGTCTCAGGCAACCACCTAGAAGATAAAGAAAATTATCCACAATAAGTGGCAAAACTATGTGAAAGAATTATGCACATTTGTTTCATTATAATAAAGATTATCACAGATCAAGGTAAAGTGTTCACATGAAGGCAAACACAGGAAAAAGTTGAAACTGGTCCAATGAAAAATTGCAGTGAAAATAGAGTTAAATTTGTCTCATTTTTTTACACTGACTTAGTCTTTCCAGATTTGGAAAATAAATTTATTTTCCATTAAAAAATGCTGCTGTAACACCATCAAATGACTACAATCAATTAAAAAAACCCAACCAAACAAAAAAAAACCCCAAACCAACAACTGTCAAACCCCAACACCAAAGAAGAAGATAAAAGTAAGTTCTGAAACATTTGCTAAAAACATGTTTCCATAATTTTAAACCCCTAGAGTTTGCATTTTAGAATTCTTTAGGTACTTTTAGAATGGCTAGTCTTTGAAAATCCAGAACTCAGACAGTTGATAATATTTAATCATAATATTTCAGGAACTTCTGACTTTTTTTTTTAATTAAAAATATTGTTCCCAAAAACCATCTTCAAACTATTCCATAAAAAGTCTATAGGACTAGGTGACAACGATAGTTAAGTTCAAAATTTACAAAGAACCAACCAATGTTCTGGGTTATAAGTTGCAATTGAACAATGAACCTTGATCAAAGATCTTTTGATCACTGAAAATTCAGGATATGCACAATGACTGTATTAGGTTATCTGGAACCTCATTGAGGTGGAATATAAGTTGCAACTAATGTGTCTGAAAAAACTTTGAAAACCCTTTGTTCCCTTCAACACACAAAACTCAGAAAAAGTAATGCTAATAACTTGAAACATTCAAATAGTAAACAGCATTATAATTCAACATTCGTCTTGTTATCTCAGGTAATTTTAGTCCAAATGTGTACACACAGTGATCCTCAGTTCTGATATCTCTACTTCTGATGACTCGTATGCAACACTTGTGTTTAACTCATACCATTAGAATAAGATTGAATTATAACCGTGGTATCTAGAATTACAAGTACAATACCTCAATTTATTTTCAATTTTAGAGGTAACACAGTCATTTTTAAGTCCACAGATCACTGAAACAAACACATGTCTTGATTTAGATCAATCTATCTAGGTATCAATAAGAATAAATGACTATACATTCGTGAGGTCAGCTAGAATGGTGTCATTACCAGTTCTGCTGCTACAGACTATACAAGTGCCAATAGTAGTGGGAACGTGATTTATTTTTACTTCTCATTATGCTGAATGTGGTGTGAAAATATCTGTTGCTTATCCTGATCCATGTCTATGTCTTTAAAATTTGAGGACATGGTATTGGAAATATTATAGTGCTGACTATTTACTGGTGCGCTGAAAAATTTCAGAATGGAAAAACTCCTTTTTTCCAAAAATAAATTTTATTCTTGAAGCATATCTCATCAGTGCTGTAAGCCATAGCTTCACCAATTATAGCAGTCGAAAAACTTCACAGACAATACATTTAGTGCTTTATGACCTTGGAGAGGTTTTGCACTTCTTGCAGTGCTACAATGCACATCACTGTGCAATGGTAGCAGAACACCACAGATGGAAGTGATGCTAGGACTACTAAGAGATTACTTTTTTTAATATGGAAAAGCAGAACATGTTACTTGATGATTACAATTTTTACTGTCTTTCAAAAAAATGTCTATCACTTGCTGGCAAGATTTTCAACAACTTTGCCTTTAGATTTCATTGCCTATGTATACTAATAACATACTGAAATATAAAGACTTGCAGAAAGTGTTATTGTGTATCTTACCTTCAAGATCTGTTTGCTCATTCTAATGTATCTGAATATTGTCAGTGTTCTAATATTAGGATTAAGTGGACAATTCACACTTTTTCCATATTTTTTATATTATCTAAGCTTTCTGCTGAACTGTTTTTCAAAAATGACAATTAGTGTCCAACATTCTTTGGCACTCTTTCACAAGTTCTCATGAATTTTAGTCAGTTGCTAAGAACAACCATGAAGATCTTCGGAACTGTTGGGAAAAGACAAGTTACTTATAGATAAATTGAAATGAGAAATGTCAACTGACTCAAACTTAATGCTTTACAAACTGGAAACACAAGCAAGGCAGCCAAAAACTAGTCACGACTATGTACATGTATATATAATGGGTATAGAAAAGAAGTGCTGAAAATTCTGGGCGTAAGGGATTTATGGGTTACTTGTGCATCATTTTTCAGCTTTTTAAACAACTATTCATGATTGAAAAGTAGTTTACTGTTAGTCAATAATTCCCAATATTAGTGTGCCAAAAAATGTGTTGTTAATTTTGAAGGCAAGAGTTTTGAAGATTTTTCTTACTTCATTAAATGTCATGGAATCAGAAAATGGTAAAATAATTCCATCATAAACCATTGCAGATTAAGTAATAAATAATCTACATTTCACAGAATCAAAGAATTGTTAGGGCAGGAATGGACCTCTAGTCCAACCCTTGGCAGGGTCTTGTATAGCAGGTGACACATGAACGCGTTCAGGTGGATTTTGAATCTCCCTTTAGAGAGGGAGATTCCACAGCCTCCCTAGGCAGCCTGTTTCAGTGCTCTGACACACTCAGTGTAAAGAAGTTCTTCATTAGGCTGAGGTGAAACTTGCATTTTAATTTATGGACATTACTCCTCGTCCTGTCACTGGGCATCACCAAAAACAAACTTGCACCATCCTCTTGTCACCTGCCTTTCAGATATTTATATGCATTAATGAGATCCTCTCTCAAGTCTTCCCTTCTCTAGAGTAAACAGGCACAGTTCCCACAGTCTCTGCTCATAAGATGCTCCAGGCCCCTAATCATCTTTGTGGCCTCTGCTGGACCCTCTCCAGTGGCTCCTTGTCTGTCATGTACTGAGGAGCCCAGAACTGTACACAGTACTCAAAATGTGGCCTCACTAGGATCTAGTAGAGTAGGAGGATCATCTCCCTCAACCTTTGGCCACACCCTTCCCAATGCACCCCAGAATACCATTGTCCCTCCTGGCTGCAAGGTCACACTGCTGACTCATGGTCACCTTGTCATCCACCAAGACTCCCAGGTCCTTCTCAGTAGAGATGCTCTCTAGCAGGTCAGCCCACAGTCTGGTACTTGGGGTTATTCCTCCCCACATGCAGGACCCTACACTTGCCTTTGTTGAACCTCATTAGGTTTTTCTCTACCCAGCTCTCCGGGTATTAAGGCAGCACAGCCTTCAGGTGTATCAGCCACTCCCTCCAGTTCCATATCATCAGCATATTTGCTGAGGGTGCATTCTATCTCTTCATCCAGGTCATTGACAAACAAGTTGAATAAGACTGGACCCAATATTGATTCCTAGGAAACACCATTGACTACAGACCTCCAATTGGATTTTACTCTGCTGAACACAAATCTCTGAGCTCTGTTATTCAGCCAGTCCTTTATCAATCTCACTGTCCTTACCCACAATTCCTGAGCTTGCCTGTGAGAATGTTATGGGAGACAGTGTCAACAGCCTTACTGAAGTGGAGGTAGATAACCTCTCCTGCTTTCCCCTCATTGACCCATCCTGCCGTGTCATCATAGGAGGCTATCAGATTGATCAAGCATGATTTCCCCTTGGTGAATCAATACTGACTATTCCTGATGATCTTCTTTTCTTTTACATGCTTGGTGACAACCTCCAGAATGCCCTGTTCCACTACCTTTCCAGGGTGGAGGTGAGGCTGACTGGACTGTCATTTTCCAGGTTCTCCTTCTTGCTCTTTTTGAAGATGGGAATAACATTGGCCTTCCTCCAGTCATCGGGCACCTCTCCCATTCTCCATGACTTTTCAAAGATGATTGAGAGCAGCAGAGCAACAGCATCTGTCAGCTCCCTCAGCTCTCATGGGTGCATCCCATCAGGGTCCACAGATTTATGGGTGTTAAGAGTGCCTAGCTGGTCTCTAACCCAAACCTCTATGACCAGGAGGAAGTCTTCCTTTCTCCAGCCTTTTTCTCTTACTTCTAAGGTCTGGTACTCCTGAGAACCATCCTATTTCTTTCCACTATTGATAATAAGAAAAAAATGCTGGACATTATACATAAAATTATTTAAAAATTGTGAACATTACATTTTTGTCATACGTACGATAGTGTTTGGAAAATACAGCTGGGGACAGAATTGTCTCATTTTTTAAAAAAATGTTTTACAAAATTCATCTGTAACCAGTATAGTGGATTCAGTTAAAAGGAAACACACCTTGAAGCTCTTTTTCAGTTACTTAAACATTTCAAAACAGAGAATGGTCTTTTGTAGTGCAGTGCCAGCTTAGCACCGTTACTCAACTTATACAAATGTTTCCTAACGATAAATAAATAACACTTCAGAATGTTTTTTTTTCCTTAATTTAGACACCTAAGCTTGCTATGAACCTCTAAATATTTTGACCATTGACTTTTATTTGTTCTGAAAATCTCCAAAAGATCTAAGATTGAATTGGCTCTGGTGGGAGCTAAAAATTCTCATCATCTTGCAGAAATCAGCCTTAGCATGAGCTGTTATTATAGAGAGGGGGTTTTACCAAGCTCAGTGAAACTTAACATCACTCTCAATCCATGCAGTAGGGAACATTTTAAATTCAAGAACGCTGGCATTATCCTGTCTGCTCATGTGCTTGTTTTTTTCCTATATCTTCTAAGGGTTTCTAAATTATTTCCAAAGATGAGTCCCTAAGTAAAATCTTTCACATTTACATGTAATAGGAAAGAGTATTCTAAGTAAACTATACTCTATTTTCATCAAGTGAACATGACCATGATTTTCGCTGCCTGCATTCAAAAAGACACGGAATGATAAAAACACACACCAGATACGTTAGAGATGGTGAGAAATTAGAAGCAAAGAAAACGTTCCCAATATTTTTTCCTGTCCCTCATCATTTTATTAACACAAAAGTCCCTGTTGCTGTGTCTGTGCTCAAAGCCAGTAGGAATCAGGGTAGAGGTCTTAATTCTGCTAAAAATGAATGGTTTACAGTAGCAAAACAGAATACAAGGTAGTACAATTTAGAAGTTATTGCACTATGAAAGTCCATACTAAAGTCAGCTTGGTGAAGAGATGAATATCTATGCTATTTCAGTAATTCATAGTACATCTATCAAAGCAATACAAGCAGCAAAATAAAATACATTAATTGATGTTATCAGTTTATATTGCAAATGTAAGAGATTTTTTTGAGATTGTCTACAAGTAGCTTTTGATTGAAAGCTGAATTTGGATCTAGCTTTTCTTTATCCTTAATATAAGCCCAATTGTTCTCTTACTTATGCCATTTTTAGTTTTCAGCATAAAGAGGCCTTGTCTTGGGATGCTCCATAATTTAAAATTTTATTTCTGTCAGTAATACAGGTAATAGAAGTGTGTATATCTTAAAAAATAACAAGTCTTTCTAATTTATGTAGGCCCAATATATGGATTTAGTGTCATTACAAGGTTGGGCTAGGATTCCTATATTATTGCCTAAGTCTCCACTGTTTCTGGAGTCTGGACTAAATCTTAGGCAGTGTAAATCATTGGAAAGCCAAAACCAGAGACTTTTGATGTGTCAGAACAAAAATGTTAAATTTCCTTAGAAGAGAAGATAACATTTATAATTAATTCCTGGCATTGCGCTTCGTCTTATATGACATTGCAACTACCTAAAACAGTTTGGAAAGAGAAAAAGAATGAAAAAAAATGCCCTGAGGTATTAGTTTTATCTTAAATCAGGTAGAAGCTCATTCCTGAGTCAGTTTTCTTTTGACATTTCATTTGACAAAATAATTTTGAAATTTGGAAGAGTCCTTCATTAAGAAGCTGATAAATATTATTTTAAGTTGCAGTAAGTCATGCTCTGGACACTCCCTTCCAGAGCCAGTCTGATTTTTTCTTAGCTTTGAATGTATTTTATAGAATCATAGAATTTTTAAGGTTGGAAAAGACCTTTAAGATCAAGTCCAACCATTAACTAGCACCACCACCATGGTGGTAGACATAAATCATGTCCTCAAGTGCCCCATCCACACACCTTTTGAACACTTCCAGAGATGGGGACTCTATCACTTCCCTGAGCAATCTGTTAAAATATTTTACATCCCTTTCTGTGAAATTTTTTCTTAATATGTATTCTAAATCTTCCCTGGTGCAACTTAAGGCCATTTCCTCTCATTTTGACAATTTATTTGCATAATTGCTCAGAAAAGAAAAGAGGTTTACTTTAATTCTGTCCATTTTTCTCGTATTTTCTCATAGAAAGAAAAGACATTTTGCATGCCTTCATGCTGATAACTACATTTCTTCTTTCTAAGGGTCCATGTCTTCTGTTGTAAACTTAGAGGATTCTAAAGTGCACGATGGGTCTTGTGCAACACCATGTGTGAGTTTGCACTGGACTCTCTGTGAGGGCTGAGGGGCTAAGAGGTCTCCAGACTCTAGTTTTCAGGGGATATGGATGCACATATGTGGACATGTCAAGATATTCAGTTCCCACTTCCTTTAGTGACTGACTTGAAACCTCTAACCTCAAAATTCAGAACTGCGTCTTTCAGACTTTCATTCTGCCTTACCAGATTGTGAGGGCTAAGTCTCAAAGAACGTAGCTATTTGTAAAGGTTTTTTTGTAAAGTTTTACATAACTACTCATGGAATTCACTCTATATTGAAGTTCTATAGGGTATTTCAAAGCTTACATAAAGGAAAATGTTTAATAGACTTCAGTTATGTGGGAATTTTCCAAGAAGGCTATCTCATATCCTTTGACTAAACAGTTCTAATGCTTTTTTTTGTGTTACACATTTTGAAAAAATATGATAAAATGCATAATAATGCTAAAACTAATCTGAAATGTAATTTCTTGCAGAGTTGATAAATCCACGTTAGCAATAAAAGATTGGAGCTAGACCTTTATGTCATGTGAAAATACAGTAACGTCTGGAGACTCCAGTTAAAGGATAATGAGCATGACTCTTTCACTTTGAGTCCATTTAATAGCTAACAATTCTAATTCAAAAAATTAAATTTAATCTGCCCATAATGAAAGATTATTTCCTAAAATAAGGCCAGCTTGCTTTGTTTGATGCAATTTCTTCATCAGTATAGTTTACATTTATCTTTGGCTTAAGTGCAAATTCTTAAAAAAGCTTAACTTACAAGATATTTATGCAGAAACTAAGTATGTAAATAATCTGCAACAGAAATGTTAGTTTAAGATCAATTCAAACATTAAAAGGGCATTTAAAATTGATATGAAGAAAAATTATTGAAGAAACACTTCAAAATGTTTTCTTCAAGAAAAATTTTAAGACTTTAAGAAAAACCACAAATTAAGTGTCCCTAGAAATAACTCCAGTTCAAATTTTCTTTCCTTTTCTGAGCCCAAGCATTTAGAAATACACTGTGTTGTAACACTGAGCTGTATAAAGTCTACTGCCTTTGTTTCTTTTTGCAGACAGACCTGTTCATGCCACCCATTTTCCTTGTTACATTCTTGACAAAGTCAAAATATATACTGCCTACTAGCTCTCACATGTTTTTTTCTAACCTTTTTTCTTCTCCTTCTTGAAGATTGAAGAGAGTGTCCACTGTTGAACAGGACAGCATAAAGGGATTAGATAACAGAAATAAAATTTGAGGTTAGAAGAGGGCCTGACATATAGCTCTCATGTTACTAGAGATACATACAGAGCTTAATTCATGTAGTTATGTGATTTAAAAAAAAAAAAGAGAAATAAAAGGATCTTGTCAGTATACCTGGTTTATGAGGCCCAGCAGCATTTTGATAAAAAAAAGGAGATTCGCACTGCATAGTATCAGATGAAAAAAGTGTTGTAAGCTTCGAATGAGATTACTTTTCCATTGTTTGAAAAAGCCACCATCATACACAAGTACAGCTTTTGAAATATCTAGCCTCCGTACAGAATGTCACAGTGCTCCTGGTTAGTTCTTAAGAAAGAGATCAAAGTGAGATTTGCGGGTCTTGATGTACTTGTTCACACTGTGTTCTTTCTGTTCTCTTCACAACACTGAACAGAACTCAATTTTCCAAGCAAGTGACAAGAGAACACATTTGTCACTTCTTTGTTCTTTTATAAACCCTTGACTATACTCCAAAGGAGAAATCTGAAAAAATGTTTACCGACTATATGTTAAGGAAGCATAGTTCTCTTTAGTGGACTGAATTGTCCCTTAGTTTGTGTTCTCATAACCCAAACAGACTCATCAAGGGGTAAAACACACCAGGATTTTTTGAGAAGCTATATCACTAAATGTCAGCAGAGGATCTGTCCTACTTGTTTTCAAAATATAATCTGCATACTTACTCTACTTTCCTCTTTTGATACTCTTTAGTGTTACTCAAAATAATCTACATTGTTACATGAGAGTTTGACTGTTCATTTGCAGAGAATGGGTATCACTTTGTTTAATTTTATTAGGTTAACTAAATGACTTTTAAAGTGAACATTATTATCATTGTCCCACTAATAAAAATCTTAAGTAGTTAATGTTTCTTTTTGGCCAGTTATTCTGATTTTGTTTCCAATTTCTAGTTTTAATTTCTTGCTTAAACAAAATATTCTGTATCAGAACACTGGAAATATAGGCAACCCAAGAGTGAGAGACATTTCTGTCAAATGATAATAACACTGAGAAGAGACACAGAGAGGAAGAATAAAGAAGAATCATTTCATGTGACGATATGATAGCAGAACAGTAATTGCCTCCAAGTTTACAAGGCAATAAATGGGTCTCAGTGGCTGATGAACATCAAAGCCATAGGCATTAAGGGCAGGAGAGCCCTCTATCCTTACCAGACCTCTGAATTTTAGGTGTAGCATCTCAGAGGAACCAATATTAGTTTAAGCTTGGTAGTTTTTTTGGTTTATTTTTTATTGAAATTTATAATTTCTTTGGATCCAATCATATAAAGAGCAGAATAAGAAAAGCAGCATGTCATCACAAATGACACACTGCCAAAGGAGACTGTGGAGTAAGACCAAGGGGATGTGCAAGCTAAACTGATTGACAGCATTTGTGTTTGTCCTAATTCAAGTGAAACAGGACATCCTCATATTGTCAAAAGTGAGAAGAAAATCATAACCATAGTCATGTGCTAAAGGGGAGCACTGCCTAGAGGTGTCCCCAAAAGCAAAAGGATGTAAAAATAGTCTTGTTTCATGCTTCCTTAAAGATAAATCCTCAAAAGGTATACAGAATCCATGCTACAACTTCTTTTCCCTAACGGAGTTGACTTTGACAAAAAAATTAGGCATAAGGAGAATTCAAATATTGTCATCTGAATTACTTCAAGATTATTTCAAGGACAGTCAGACCAGATAAACTAATATGGTGGTCACTGTGAGCATTTGACCTCTGAAAGTCACATCATGCTAGTTCAAAACATTCTCTAGTTCAGCCTTTAGAAGCTGAGGATGAAAATTAACTCCTTCTTTTAGTCTTACATTGTAGTCCTTCCTCTTTTGGAATTCAGTAATACTTCTTTCCAAATCTTCTGCCTGAAGATTTGAGACATCCGAGGCATTTATCTGTTTGTTTGTTTGTTTTAAAAATAGTACCTATGTTTTGAGAGTATCATTATTTATAAAACTAGTCCCTTCTGTCTTATAAACCCCTCAACGAATCATCCAGAGAGTGAGAAATGATCATACCAATCATTAATCACCCTGAGGTGCAGGTTTAGAGTCACATATGTATCTTGAAAAACAACATCTATTTGTTTTACAAATTATTGAAGGATTTTTCACCTGTTTCAGCTGACTCCATTCAGCAATTTAACTGCTGCTCCAGAAAAATGAGAGGAAAAAAAAAGGGAAATCTTGTATTCTTAATCCTTTTAGATCCTAATGAGCTATTAGATCTGGAGGGTTTTTTTGTTGTTTAAGGATTCTGGGTCACAATTTTGTGTTCAATTCTTTAATCTATGTCAAAGACAAGCATTAGTATTTCACAGCTCTTTCAGTATTCTGTAAGTGTGGTATATTTGTGTGTCCCATCATTTCCTACAGACTTTGTCTAGCTATATTTTCGTTTCATATATTTGCTGTTGGGTTGTTCTTTAACAAAAGACAATGAAATATCTTAATAGTTTGGTCACAGATTTTTCTAACTGATATGGAATTGTCAAGATGACTATTTCTCACAAGCACGTTTTCACAGCAGTGCCATAAATGCAGAAAAGCAGAAGTTTTGTAGTTCAAGCACAATTTAATTGTCTAAACCAGGCAAGACTTGAGGGAGGTTCTAAGATCTGGAATATGCTGGCAGTCAGGGTAAATTATTAGAATGGTCCTTTCTGCTCCTTCACTGGGAAAGTCTATGAGTGACCTCAAGTACTTACAGAAAAACACTCAGGCATCATTGTTGCCAGGGCCACAGCTCCAAAACTGCCAGCCATTCCCCACAAAACAGGCATTCAGCAGCATGTTCATTCACATACTTTACGTGGGGGTTGCTATGGTTTTGTTATGAAGAGATGAGGAAGGCTACTAGGAAATCCTTTTTTTTGTAAATGGTCACAAAGGACTCTTGCCACCAAACAAACCTTATGCTGCTAATAGTCACTAACCATATTTTCCTAGGCCTTAGTTCTTTCTGAAAGGTACTACAGTTCCTTCCTTCCTGTTGAGATAATGTCCCACAATGCAATATTTGAATATCTTCCAATGGAAACAACTAACTGCATACAGAAATACTTTCTAGCAATGTCCAAAGTCACTTGTAGTTGACTCAGTTGAAATGCAGTTTCTACTATTGGTCCTTTTAGAACTGAACTTTCCTATGTTGCACAAATCCTTTTCAGAAATTGTATTATTATACTGGGACTTAACTGTTATTGCATGAATAAAATTATGAGCTTGGTCATTTAATGACAGAGTTTCTCTTTTTACAGTCATAAATCATTCTTTTCCAGCTCTAAACATGGACATATTTTTAAAAATTCCATTTCTTACACCCAGTTAGGTAATCTAATATATCAAAACATTATTATTTGTTCTAATCTGATTTTGATTCCCATAGTATGTTCACTATTGTAATCGTGGTCTGACTTGAGATGCAATGAGCTAGATGAAGATACTGTAAGTGTCAATACACACTATCTGGATCCTTAAGATTCTTTAGAACTACCTGAGATACCATAGGTGAGAAAAGTATCTGATAGTGGTCATCTTTGCCTACAGAATTATTTTTACAGTCAGATAACTGGCTTTAGTATGCAATATAAAAATTAACAATGCACAATAAATATTGCTGTCGACCATTTTTACTTTCTACAGGCTTGATAATCTGGATCACTGTCTCTGACTGCATGACTTGAGCTAAAATCAATGATGTTTTCAAACCTCAATATTTTCATTCAGTTTTGGAATCCAGGAGTGTTTTGTCCATTTTGGGATCCCCCGTGAAAGAAAGACATGGGCACACTGAAGTGTAATACAGGACCACCAAGATAGTCAGGGGCTGGAGCACATAGCATACAAG
Organism: Lepidothrix coronata; assembly: GCF_001604755.1. Taxonomy (NCBI): domain Eukaryota; kingdom Metazoa; phylum Chordata; class Aves; order Passeriformes; family Pipridae; genus Lepidothrix; species Lepidothrix coronata. The sequence continues at coordinate 4,337,306 of NW_016690246.1, read as the reverse complement.
GCAGAGGATGGGAAAACTGTATCTGTCCTTAAAGGAGGAGGCTAAGTGTATCTTAAGAAGTAAAGGTTGACAGGATCTCATCCATTAAGAGGCTATAGAGATGATGATGCACAGGGTTAGGATGAAAGTCAAGAGCCACGAGTTGTAACACAGGAAATTTCCATTAGATGTTAGAAAAAAAGAAGATTTCCCCATGACAAATAGGAACGGCTGTGAAATCTCTAAATCTCTGTCCTTGGAGAAGCTTAATACTCGTCTTGGTAAGTTCCTGTGTGACTTGGTCTGTGCTGGCCTTGGACTTTAGCTTCAGGTTGAACCAGAAAACCATAAGTGGTCCATTTCAACTCAGATAATTTCACAGTTCTGCAGTTCTCTGGCCAACATGGTGCTCCTCTGCCTGGCAGGCACTTATCACACTGTGCCCAGACACTGCTCCCTCCCCTGCAGTGACAAAATGGACAGAGACACTCATTCTCAGTGGCATTCTCCCCCTTGCTATATTTGCATTAATCTGACTGTCACAGTGCAGTTTGAACTTAAATGCACCATGCATGAAAAATAATACTCTAGGTATATGAAATGCTTAATAACCTATGAGTTATTTGCAATCCTCAATATAGCTGATACACTGAAGTTAAATACAGTATTTGTCATTCATTGCTATTTTCACCCACACATTTATTATTTCACAATCCATTACAGCATCCTTCTGAGCCACTGAATCGCATAAATTTTTCATGTATTAATATTTTGATTAACAGTGTAATAAAAAATTACTCTCTTAAGAAATGGTGGTGAAGCATAAGCATATATTTGTGAGCAATGCACTTGCTGAAAAAAATAATTTTGCTCTTTAGAAAAATACATGTGTGCCAGAGAGGGAATTGTAAAGCTGTATATATAGAATTGTAAAACTATGTAGATGCTGTTAGCCTCTGAGTCAGCAGCTCACATTTCGCAGAAATTAGCATCTTAAGCCTAAGTGCTCCCTCTGCATGCTCTGAGCTGCCTTTCTGCATAGCCCACTGCCTGCTGCAGTCTGCAGTGCCTCAGAGCTTACACAATTGAAAGTGTAACAAACTGATTCACTGTAAATTAGCAAAGTGCAGCCAGTCATGCTGAAGAGACATTTACCACAAGAGCAACCTCTGTCATGGAGGAGGTAGGAGGAGCTGACAGCACACATATTATTGCAGAGACATGAGCATTTTTTACTGAGGCTGAAGGTGAAGCACCTGCAAGTGGGTCAAATGATTTATTTTATTTCATTAATAAATGAGGGCAACCAACAATCATTAACACAGATACACAAAAAGAAAGGATTTGTTGGAATTACTTCATATTTACTTTTCATAATTTTAAATTATTGAAGCAGCACTGTCAGACTATAAAAACACAGTTGCTATTTCATAAAGAAGGATAGCTTTTCACAGTTATACAGCATTTTTAATAAAAGACCTGTTAGTTTTGCTCTCTGCTGGCTCTCTGCCAGCCATAAATATGGTCACAATGCCCTGGAAACTGTGTTTTCTTCTATGCCCAGCTCCTTTGATAACAGAAAGACACAGTGACACAGAGCTGCCCTACTCTTAAGAGCCTCTGATAAATCCAAACTGTCAGACATTGCTGGTCAAAGGTAAATGGGACATCAAGGGAAAAAAAAGAAGTACGAAAGAAAAAAAGAAACACTGACCTTTTTTCAGTATGCTTGCAGTAGTCAGTGTTCCATACTAGTCTACTTGTTCACATAGCACTAAACAGAAGAAAAGGCTGCTCTGCATACAGCTTGGCCTCTTAGTTATTCTTTTGTGTGAAATGGTTGCCACAGCTTTTGAAAATAGGTAAAGTCTAGCATAAAGATACATCTATAAATAATAGATAATTTTAAGCAAGCTTTAAAATTATTAGACAAAACAATGCAGTTTACAAACAAAACCTGATCCACTGAGTATGATACATCTGAGGATGTAAAAAACAACACCTGGGCCAAAGGATGCCCATCAAGCTCTAAACATAAAGCAGTGACCTTAAAACTCTGATAAGAAACCCAACAAGGACAGAGGTGAGGAAAAAAATGTTTATAGAAGTAAAATGTACTATTGCTGGACTCAGATGATCATATGTCAAACTGAGTCTTGGAGTTACAGGCTCTTTGAGGAGTAGAGAGAGGGTTGGTGCAAATGCAGAGCTAGAGAAAAATCTTCACAAAGCAGTATTTATTTCTTTGCTGACATCTGTGGCATTTTTAAGTCAGAATGCATGTAGGCAGGTGCCTACATGCACCTACTGGTGCATGTAGGCACCAGTTTCTCTCACAGGAGCAGAGCTTTACTCACTGTAAAAAGTGAAAGAGAAATTCTGTTAAGTCTCAAAAAAGGAGGCATCTTTCTATAATGTCCCTGTCTGCCAAACCTCATGTATCATTGCCATTTTCCATACTTTTTTCTGCAGTGGTTTAAATGCAAGGAACAAGTCTCTCATTATTTTAAAAGATACAGTTTTATCCATAATGCCTCATTGGGTAGAACGGCCCTTATAGTCCGGTTGAAAGAGGACTATAGAGGAAAAAAACCCCAAACAACAAAAGCCAAAAACCAACAACAAACAAAACAAAAACCAAATAACAAACAAACAAATGAACAAAAAAAAACCCCCAAAAATAATAAAAAAAAACCAGACTAAGAAAAACACTGGCTAGTGGGCAAGAATCAATTATTCATTCAGAAACATCTAGAGCTAGTCAGATGATCTATCTGCATAATAAATAAAACTGATGATTTGTCCTGTTTGTTGAATGCATGATTCATGATTATATGATTACTCATGAGGCTCATGAGAACATGATTTTATCCAATCCAAAAACAATCTAAACAAGAATAGCTGGAGCATTAGGATCCTGACTCAAGCATATGTGTATGTTTTAAAATATAAATAGACCTATTTAGGGAACTTGATTAATCCTGGTCTTAAAGTTATGCATGTTTAAGTACATTGCTGAACAAGAGAGATGAGACACTTTAAATAGGATGTGCAATAATAAAATGTCCTAGTTCTGGCCAGGACAGAATTAATTTTTTACAGTAACCATGAGGAGGTTTTTACAATAACCTAGAGCCATGTGGGTGTGGGTAAGAGGTTATTCTATACCACCTCACCTTATTTCTGGGGACAGGAGTAAGGCACTCTGGTGTGGGTTCTGGTCTGGAGCAAGCGTGGCGGATGGAGCGGTCAGGGTGTGGTGCCACCACCCGCAGTCGCGTAGTGCCGAGTCGGGTTCCATGTGCATTTTCCATATCAATCACCCTCTCTTTTATGCACTTTTGTTTTTAATATTGTTGCTGTAACTGTTCATTTTCTTCTCTCATTGCTGTTTCCAGTGAATTGTTCTTATCTCAGTGACTTGCCTTTTGTGCCTCCAATTCTCCTCTTTGGCCACCCACAGGGCGGGGGGTAGAAGAGCGGGAGAGGGGGAGCAAGCAAGCAGTGTGGTTTGGAGTCTCGGTGGGAGAACTAAACTGAGAAGTACCATTCCTAAACCATGACATAAAGCAAATAAGTGCAGAACTGTACAAGATGGCAGTGGCTTGATAGGGTAAAAAACTGCATTAATTCAGTCTGTGAACACAAACCATCTGGTAGCCAGTCAGATTGGACATACTGCCTGGACAACTGGGAGACCCGTGGTTTGAGGTAGTCGGCCATCTGGTCAGTCAAGGTGTCTCAACACAAACTTCTGTTTTCCATAGAATAAGGAATATACAAACAAATATGACATGGCCATTGAAAAGGCTTCCACATATCGAGTGGTGGAGTAAAGAACGAAGGAGGTGTTGAACTGCAGATGCAGTGTTGTGGTATGGCCTGATGTTGCTAAATGAAAGGTTTCACTGGCCAGCCCTCTGTTCTGACACAGGCAAATCCATATTAGAGCATGTTGTCACTCAAAAATTGTCAGTGCCCCTGTACTGGGTTTATGTGTTTCATATATCTTTTCTACTGGGAAGCCCAGAACTGGACACAGTACTCCAGATATGTCTGACCAACGCTGAGTAGGAGGTCATGATCACCTCCTTTGACCTACTGTCAATACTATTTCTAATGCAGCCCAGGATACCATTAGCCCTCTGTATTGCAAGGACACACTGATGGCTCATATTCAACTTCCTGTCCATCAGAACCCCCAGACCTTTCCTGCCAATCCAGTCAGTTCCCATACTGTACCAGTTCATGGGGTTGTTCCACTCCAGGTGCAGGACTTGACATTTCCCTTCATCGAATTTCACAGGATTCCTGTTGATGCATTACTCTAGTCTTTTGAGGACCCCTGAATGGTAGCACAGTCCTGTGGTGTACCAGCCATTCTTCACACCTTTCTATCATCTGCAAAATTCCTGAGGGTGCTCTCTGCCTTATTATCAAGGTCACTAGTAAAGATGCTAATCAGTACCGGTCCAATTATTTATTCCTGAGGCATACCACTGTCGACGAGCCTCCACCTGGACTTTATACTTGCTACCACAATTCTCTGGAACTAACAATTTAGGTAATTTTCAGTCCATCTCACTGTCTATCAATCTGCTTGTCAATTGGGATGTTAAGGGAGACAGTGCAACATAAAAGAGGCAATTAGCAAGTATGGATATCCATCATGAAATTACTGCTACTGCCAACAACTATAAATAGATCTAGTTTATGGCTTTTCTGACAACAGTCTTATTTTTGAAACAGAGAAGCAGCATTCTGGAGCATATCTTGGGACAGCTATAATAAAGAAACTGCAATCTACTACTGCATAGTAAATCTAAACTTTCCAATCTTACATCAGGGGAGATAACAAATAAATTTGGGTCAGCTAATTTGCCAGTATGTAAGTAACTGATAGCAAGATATGAGTTTACTCCTACTGTATATAAGAAAGTTTGTGAAAACTAAACTGGTACATCTGTCATTTTCTTTAAAAGAAACCTACTGCAAATAACACGTAAGAAAAATGTAATTCAGTCAGAAGGTAGCTCAACAAATGCAAAGAATCTACTAACTAATCTACTAACCCCAAAAATAAGTAGAACTTTCCTGGCACATCAGAAGGTTGGCTTTTCTTCTTATGAAATTTATCAATGATTTTTGTTATCAAACCATGATCCCTTTCACATCATGTGGCTGTTTTTTCTTTCTAAATAGTAATTCTTTTTTTATAGGCCTGGCAATTCCCTTGGAGAATGTCTTTTATGATTCATTTGTTCCTGATTTTGTCTTTTTATCTCCATTACAAAACCTAACATCACAGGTGACAAACCCAACATCATCTTTCTGGTGTTTGTTTCTGCTTTCTGTTTCTCCTTTACATGGGAGATCCATGGCCTTCTTTTGGGTTTATATGATTTTTGAATACAGAACCTACATTTTCTCCTGCTTGTGTTGAACATTCCGTATATCTTGTATCACCTAGTTTTATATTTTTACAAATAATTCTTTGTTAATTACATATACTGTGAAGAAAATGTCTATATATTAGAAACATTTGTAATCTTCCTTGAAGAATAACCAGCCAATGAAGTACAGTGCTGTATCTAACAGAATATTGGACTACAAAAACAATGAAAAGTACACAGAGCAACGGCACAAGTAGGAATATTTGCATCCTTAAGGATAATCAGATTCTTTACCATTTGTATGGGTGTTTCCACAAACCCTTTGATAAAGCTTTATAATGGCACCTCATGGCACTTACGAACTGATATATTGAGATTTACCGAAACAAATGGCTCATGAATGTTGATCATCAGATGAAAAATCACAGCTTTCAAACTATGATTTAAACTGGACTGTTAAATCACAAGTTCATGCTTTTCATAACATCTTTTAACAACTCAATTATTAAAAATAAGATCTCTGTGAATAGAAGAAGATATTGTTAAAATAAAAAAAGACTTTTGTATTTTAGTTTCTGCATATATGTCATACCACACACTGGAAGTTTTGATTTGTTCTTGGCCAGAATAAAACATTTTGGCCACTATGTGTACTATCCTCAGGTTTCAAACACCTCAAAACCAAAAAGATAACCATCAGTGGGTATATTATAAATATACATATATAAAAACATCAATTTGATAGAAAAAAAGTAAAATTTACATAATTTCATTTCCACGACAGACCTTCATCTCCTGTAGAAAACGAAAACATTCAAACATTTGTGGGTGGAGAGAAGGGTTTTCTTGCCAGGGTGTGGGGAAGGAGATTAAAAAATAATTGTTTCAAAATTACTTGGAAAATCTCACAGTCTTAAGTTCTCTTTTTTATCAGCTAGATCCCTGTCTTACTCTGTTCATGCACTTGAACTCTGACATATGGAAACATCTTCCAGAAATTAAAGATTAGTTTCAGTCTTCAATCTGCCCTTAAGCTCTCAGCTGATGATGTGAACAGAAGTGCCAATTAGTGCCAAACACAGTGATATTTTGTGAATTATTCCAATTAGAAACCATCAGTTTGTTTGACAGGGAACATTAGTGCCAGCACAAAGTACATTTGAGTTTCAGAGGAAGTTATTAGTGTGCACTGTATACCAGAAACTTCTTCAGAAGCCATTATTATAAACAGTATCAAGAAAATAGTGTAGAAAAGACAGATCAGTAGATTCAGATCACGAAGAACTACCCGTTTAAAGTAGTACAACAGTTGATTTGCTTTAAATAAGAGAAAGAAGGAAGTAGAGATAGAAAATAAAAAATAAATTATGAAGTAATTTGAAATATGTGTAATAATACAGATATCTATGTATGGCAGTAACTCGATAAAGATTTATTTGGATCCAATCATCCATTATTTGCACAATTTATAGCCATCCTTTAGTTTTACCCTTCCTCTGATGTGAATTGATATGTAAATATGGGAACTAAATTTAAGAGCTGATATTTTTTAGTAGATACTATACAAAAATATCATGTCTACCCCCAAAAAGCATATACTTAAGATTTTTGTGAGTTTAATAGTTTTTGTAAAATTTCTATCTGCTTCTTTTGTGAAATAGATGATCTGTCATTGCATTGTATATTATGCACTATCTTTTTATTCAGTGCATAAGAGTTATTCACAATTTCTTCACCCCTATAACACAGTCAATGATCACATATGGTACACTGAGAATGTAAATTATATATTCACTGCTAAAACAGCATGAGATTGGTTTTTACATAGTACAGTTTTCTTTAAAAGGAGAATCTGGGGACTAGAATCATTGGCAATAATTGACCTTCAAGATGAGAAGATAGCAAATCTAAGCTCTAACTTTTATACTACCGCATTTTGAAATAAAATGCTTTAACACGATTTTAGATAGTTGGAAGCTGAACTCAGTTTAAGTCCATTCATGGTTTATAGTCCAAATCAGCATTTTTGTACTTCTTTTTCAATGACACTTTGATATTGCTTTTGTCATTTTTGTCACTACTTATAGAAGTTAAGCAACTCTTTCGGATAAGTGAAAGAACATGCCACCTAAAAGCCATCCGCAAAGCAAGAATGGACTTAAACTTAAGATTTCATAAGTTGAAGTGAACCATTCTGGTAAGTAGATTGTATGACATTTTCTTATCTGCAAGGATAGAGCACCACTGTTGCTTACAATAAAGCTTGGTAAAGCAACGGGATTTGGGTGCATAGCCAGATGATGTGTCACCTTCAAAATTAGAAAGACTAAAAAAAAAAATTAATAACTTTGGTTAATGTCATCAAGTTCTGTCATAAGAATTAACAAGGTGTTTGGCTTCATTTACCCTCCTCTGTCTTATATCACCCCTTCCTCTCTCACCCTACTCCCTGTCCAGTATTTTCTCCTTAGATGTGTCCTCAATGCACTTGCTTTTGGCCTTTTCTTGCTGTTTCAAGGAAATAATGTTAATAATGGGTGCTGAGAAAACAGCCTCACCTAACGTGATTAATGTCATTCACAGAAAAACATACACTTTAAAAATTATAGTGAATTAAGATTTATTCGCTATAATTCACTAAGGAGTTCAACTTCAGCAGGAAACAGTATGTTGGTTTACAAATTAAATTTAGTTGTGAAAATAGCAAGGAAATATTGGTACATTCTACAAATGTTTGCACATCTCGGTGGGTTGCAATTTTGCAATTTATGAGTAGTTTTGTTTGAATCAAGGAAGTAAAGATGTCTGCGTGGGACTGCCATATTAAATACCAAAACATTTCTTAGAACAGAAAATAGTTTGATTCCTTTTCTGTTCCTGTAATTGTTGCATTAGTATTCTTTATTTCTGTGACTATTTCAGTTTGAGATGTGTAATTTCTTCCTGGCAAGCATTCTCCTTAAACTAAGAAAACTGAAAATTCAGTATGCTGGGAATATTACAGTCTTGAATTCAATTAGTGTATGATTCCTTACAAGACACTGCATTCACCTGCTTCCACATCTTTACTTCCAGTCATCAATCTGGAGAAATTAGATATTTTTTTGTAACCTGTGATCAGTAAAATGATGATAAAGTCTGCCAAGAGTTTTTTGGGTTTGGTTTTATTTTCTTTTTTAACAGTAAATACTTTAATTTGTTATAAGAATGATAGTTCCACTTTGATTAAATACCTCTATTCTAGAAAAGGAAGGAGGGTCGATCTGTACATTTCCTTGGCTGTGTAGATACATGGAGTTCTGGCTGATCTTCCACCATCTGCTCAAGTGCTTCTGTATGTCTGCGTCTGCAGGAAATTTTTTTTTCTTTCCCCGTCCACCACTCCCCACCCCTCCCCAGCACCCTGCCCCTCTCTCTGTTATCTTAATTACTGTCTTATTCCAAGAAAGTTTCCATTTATGTACTGGTCCATCTCTTCCACTATTATTTACTGATACCACATGATCTTAGACATTTATAGTATAGACATAATCATCTGAAATGTGGTTGTCAGAACTCCCTTTATAGTCAAAATATAAAAATAGAGAATTTCTGTCATATCTCATTCTCATCCTTATGTAAAACCTAAAAATAAATCACATGAATTACAATTTAGAAGTTCCTATTTTTCTCCAGTGAGTGACTATAAAGGGAGACAAGGATGACTAATTCAAACACAGCCCTCTACTTTGTAGATGTTCAAATCAGATGGCTAATATACATATTTTATTTATTATTGAACTTGTACTCCTTTTGCTCATTCATATATGAAGTATTTTGAGACAATACTTTATGACATATACTATCTTTTTTCCTCTTTTTTCTCCCACTGTTCAGTTAGGAGAGGAATAGTGGAGCCAACTCTTTCACAGATACCATCTTCTCTTTTTTAAAGCCTTCATGATTTAAGTAGGAGTTATTTGCTTCAGTTGCTGAAATTATATCATAAAAGCTTAGAAGACATTCTACATGAGGTCAGGGTAATTTTGAACACATACCTCACTTGCAGATGAAGTAGGAGAAAAGATCCCATGAGAAATTTTATTTATCATTTAATCCCCTATCTAATTTGCTAGGGCTGAAAGGCAATGATCAGGTAAGAGGCAACAGCAGGAGGCAACAGTAGATTTACAGATTACTTCTAAACAAAATGCTCATCCAGACTGTCTTTCCTGAAGTCTTTGATAACAGTAGATGAGATTAATGTTTTTAGAGGTATGGGATAATTGCTGCATTTTATTAGCACCAACTTCTTACCACACTAGCTCTGACTCATTAACTGAGATGTTTCCATATGATATTCAGGCTTTAAGAAGTGAAATGAAATGGTCTCTGAGCAGTTTGCTATAACATTCTCCTCACAATACAATACAGAGGCAGTGTGCAGTGTGCATAGGCAGTGTTCAAAGTGTATCAGCTGGTAAAACATGCTGCCACTCAATACACAGAAGGTACAGGATAGAAACTACCTTATGTTAGACTACATTGTAAGGTAAATCATGCCTAATACCCACGAGGGCACTCACAAAAATAGATGACACTCTTAGCAAAAAAAAATAATAAAAAGTTCATGTTGAGTCCAAGGAGGGCCTTTTGACCTGGACTCCTTCACCTAGATTGTGCCCTATGTAAATTTTGGAGGATTCTGGAAATGTACATATCTGAAAACACTCTCTCAAATACCATCCATTTTCAGAAGCAAACATCTCATCTCACTTGCAGCTTGTTACTTCTCAGGCTTCCAAATTGCTTGATTGTTGTTGAGAACCTAAAGACAGTATTTCTCAACTGTCTAATTATGGCTTCTTATTACTGCAAAAATAGGGGATAATGGCCCTTAGAAAATTCAGTTCTATAAAGACCACATGAATAAGATTTTAATAAGATCTCCCAATAGATTTGTTCAACTTCAGGCATGAAATTATGAGATATGGCACTTCAGGGTTCAGCCAAGCTCCTGATATGGCATTGTTTAACTCATTAATCACATAGCTTCAAACAGCCAATATTTATTGAATGATGCGGAGAAAACTTACTGAAAAAACTTATAATGTTTTAAAAGTAAATGCTGTGAGAAATATGATGGATATCTCATAACACTGTAAAAATGATGTGTGGAATTGCATAATAAGGGCATTATAATTATTTAATGACCTCCTAGGACTAGAGAAGACTGGAGGTTCACCTTATGTGAAACGATCTTAAATTCATCACGCAAAGCAATGGGATTTTGGGTGCATAGCCAGATGATGTGTCGTCCTGAAAGTTAGAGAGATTATTAAAATATATTAATAACATTTAGTTAAATTCATCAATGTTTTCATGACTGAAAATATAGTATAAAACTTTTCTTTAAGAAAAAATTTAGGAAAACTAGCACATAACCCTGGAGAACAGGGAAAAGTCAGCATGGTTGTACTCGGCAATTTGACAGTTCACTCTTGCTGGAAGAACAAAGACTAATGATCAGAAAGTCTAAACCCCCAAAGTCAAGAATGTTTAAAGTAGTTGGTTTTAAAACACAGCATATCACAGCCCTCTATCCAGATGAAATGTATATCATACATATATTGAAAATATATCATATTGTAATATCATATATTGAAAATATATATTATATTTTGTGTGGTTTATATTGGATTGATTTGCAAAGGAAGGAGAAATTGAAGGAATAAGACAGCAAAATTTAGAAGAAAGTGAAGATGAGGGAAAGTAACAAGGAAGAAAGATGTAAACTAAAAGAGGAAGAGAAGGGAGTGGGGAAAAAAAAGAAAAGAGAGAAGGAAGAAGGGATTATGGAGTATAGGAGGGTAGAAGACACACACACACACAAAAGAAAAAAGAAGAAAACTAGCAATCATCAGTGAAACAAGAAGGGAGAGAAGGAAAAAGCCATGAGAAAAAATGAAGCAAAGTGAGGAATAAAAGATTGCTGAGATCACAGTCCCACCAGCCTGTGAGTTTTGAATGGGTACCAGCCAGTTCCTGGGAGAGGGCCAAAGTGTTGCTTGGCTAAATGAAAAGCAGTTGGCATCCTGGTATTTCACATGTGATGAGCATCCAATATGTGACACTTGATCTTATGCCAGGAACATGCTATGATTTGAAATCGCTAGCAGCCAATCAGGATACCCAACAACTACTTTCTTTTGTCATTTTAATTGCATGTCCTGCACCTAAGAATACTGCACCAAAGAATACACTGCACATGGATTTAGATGGAACAAAATTCAGACTGTTTAAAAAAAACCCTCACAATCAGTTAATAGAAATAAATTCTGTTTCAGGCAGAAACTTTTCTCCTAGATCAAAGAGTTTTACTCATTCCATATTTTTTATTCTTTAACAAAAAAAAAGTCAGATCAGTCAGGAATCATATTTTTTAATTGTATATTTATCTAATAGCCTTTAAGTAGATGTGGCTATCAGAAATGACACCAGAAGTACACACAGTTATAGTTGGCAAGCTCTGACTTTATGATGTTGCAGCACTAATTCATCCTATGATTCTAACACTGAAAGCAGTCTCTAATTGATAAGAAAAGTATAGTTTTATCTTAATCATTCCTTTACTAGAGAGTACATTTCTTTTCAGTGAGTAATACTTATACCTTTGCAGTCTGTGCTTAGAAATTATGATGTTGTTCTATACCTTTTAATACTAATATTTATCCTGAGCCAGGTTTAAAGTGATGCTTTAAAATATGTCTTCTCTAAAGAGGAAATGGTGGTAAGCAAAAGTAGGATGAGATCTATTTAAATTTTCTTTTCCTGTACCTTCTTCTCAACACTTATAGAATTCTGATCGCTTTAAATCTCTTGCATGTTGATTGAGCTAAAGGGACACGTATGGGTGTCTGACTATAAACAGTTGCAGAGAGTTCAAAACCAGAAAGATGACCTATGACTGCTTAGTCTGTCATAAGGGGTCTAGCTTGATAATATGTTTTTTTCATCTTATTTTTGAATTTATGCAAGGTTCAGTAAGCACCAAGTTCTTTTTCTGTGTTGCAGATATGTTTCAGAGACATCCATGAGCATTTATCAGAAGAACTATTCACATGAAAAAAGCTGCTACATTGGCAATTGATGGATTCTTCTCATAATACTATTTTTGTTGTAGAGTGTATCTGTATCTTTAATGAGGTCATTACATGTAGGGATATTAAAGCTATCTCATATTAGAAACAATCCCACTGGGATAACACCTAGCTAGTCCTGTACTGTCCCATTCACCAGTCTTCAGTATGGACTTACTTTCCAACATCTGTTTAGAGTTAAGAAATAAATTGTAAAATTAATGAATTATTCAAATAAGAAAATGTTTTGGAGGATGTAAAAGTATTTCGAAGAAGTACTTTGAAACTTTTAAATGAGGTCACACAATAAGAGGTCAAATTTTGCTACTGTGGAATCTGTGAATTTTTGTTATGTTAATTCTAACACAAGGCCAATCTCCATTTTTTTTCATGTAGCACAGGGATCCAGGAATATATGCATGTAGGAGTTTCATTCAGGTCTCTGAACCCAGCATCAGGTGTAATTGTAAATATGTTTATACAGGCACTTTGTTTCTGGCAGAGAAAAGTCTGTCTTCACCTCCACAAGTATTCTGAAATGCTGATGTAGTCACCAAAAATTTATTACTAGGACTCTCTACTTTTAAATCCCTGTAAATATCTTGCTGTGAGCTTTTGGCACACTCAGTAAAATTCCATAAAACCATAAATATATTAATCTAAAACACAGGGTGAATGTCATTTGCAGAAGGAAATAGTCCCTGTCCTCATGGTAAACTTATATAATCAGAGTAATTTTTCATCTATTGTACTAATTTTTAACCCTCAAATAAAATAAAAAACTGGATAGGTAAGCCATCTTCTACATTTTAATGATGTTTTTATTACTTTAGTAAGAACAGGTACATTATAACTGTATCTTTTAAAGTACAAAATAAGATAACGTAAGAAAGGTGATGATTTGATTCAAATGAACATTGGTAAAAGTTTCTGTGAGCTCATTATTCTACAGAAAAGGAAGAAACTGCATTTCATGCCACAAGCCCTGCTTTAAAAAGCACAGTGCTTTTATTCCCCCAGTGATTTTGATAAAGGTACTACGCCATGGTGATTGCAAGCATGTGACTACAACAAAAGTCTCATATGATTCCCAGGGGTACTTCAGTATGAGTAAGCAATTCCTAGCACCATCCAAAGCTACATTCCAGTAAGAGATTACAGTTTTTGTACAGCCTCAAGATTCCTGCCACTCCCCTTCCCCCAACAAACCCCTCATTGTTATTATTTCCTCTACATTGAGAGCCTTAATGACTATCACACCTAACACTTTAACATTTCTTAGGAATAAGAAATTGTTTTCAAGCCATTTTCTATTTTAGTCCTGAGTGATGACGAACGTGTGCTAATGGGCCCCAGATAAGCTAATTGAATTTCATTGAATCCAGAATGTCACAATACATTAGAAAACAAGGCAAAGTGTTTCCAAGAAAGATGTGCTTTTGCCCATCACAAATAACCCAATTAACTGAGTATAGGGATATCCATAGGAAACCCGGAATTTGCTTCCAGTAAATATACAAAATTTCCCAATTTATGGTTCAAGCCTAAACAAATTACAATAGAGGCTCTTAGCAATGGTTGTTTTTTAAAGGACCTTCATGGGACCACCTGCATCCTGTCCCTCTGTCACCTTTTAAATACAAAAACCCAAACAAACAAACAAAAACAAATTATAAAACAAGCAAACAAACAACTTCCCCCAAAACAAACAAACAACCCCTCCCCCAAACAAAACAAAACTAAACACCAGACAGTTTAAGTATATGCTGACATCTCAGTTCAAGTCAGCTGTTGGTCTGCTTTGGTAACTCTACTACACAAACTTTAACACACTGAAGAGATAGCAGACTATTTCCTAAATCAGAAGCAGTATAGCTTTGTAAGTGTGGGATGAGTCTACTAAGGCAGCAAGTTATAATGTTGCTGTTGTGCTTCTTACATGTCTGTGCTGGTTCATCTACACTGAGCTTTTCTCATTCTACATGTATAAATATAAATTGTCTGGACAACTGTATTCTGTAAATGTAGCAAGAGAATGTAAAAACTGCCCGAACCATGTTTAAAGTACCACACAATATTTAATGTCAGCTCTCATTAGCACCATCTTATGACTCTCATGCAGGGTCTGAATCTCCATAATGCTCATCAATTAGGAGCCATTGATTTTCTACACAGCTGCTGTCGAAGCTTTTTCCATATCTTCCTATTTGTAGGCCACAAAGTAATGAACTTAGCCATTCCCAGCACATCTTTGCCACTCTACATCCTCTTACCCTTCCAAGAGGACAAGTTTGAGATTAATTTCCATGTCTCTAGTTGTGTAAGCCTTCCTGACATTTGCATATTTCAAACTAGGACCTAACTATTAATATTTTTGTTTAATTTGCCTTCAAGGTTTACATGAGCCAGCATGCAGTGTCAGCTGAGCTTTGAAAGGCATAGCAATGTCCCAAAATCTATTTCCAATGTCCTAGAGTCCAAATGGGAACCCAACCTGAAGCTTAGCTCGTTATACAAACTACCAAAAACTTTGTTTACAGGAGTTTTTGTGAATACATGCCCAAGAACTGATTAAGAATAATAGAATCATAGAATTGTAAAGGTTGCAAGCGACCTTTAAGATCATCCTGTCCAATTGTCAACCCAGCACTAACACCGTAACCCCTGAACTACTAAACCATATAACCCAGAGCCAGACACCTCTTAAACCCTTCCAGCGATGATGACTCCACCAACTCCCTGGCAATCTATTCAAGCACCTTACCACTCTAAGAATGAAAAAAGTTTTCTAATATCTAATCTGAATCTGCCCTCTCTCAGCTTAAGGACACTTCCTGTAGTTGTCTCACTGCAGACACTGTGGAAGAGTCTGATTCCCACCTCGGTACAATCTCCTTCCAGGTAGTTGTAGAAAGCAATGAAGTTCCCCCCTTAGCCTCCTCTTCTCGGGACTAAATAAACACAGCTTCCTCAGCTGTTGCTCATAAGATTCGTTCTCTAGTCTTTTCACAAGTCTTGTTTCCCTTCACTGGACATGCCCCAGCACCTCAATGTCCTTCTTAATGTGAGGGGAGAACATCACTCTAGCACCTTTTTGTATGTTGCCCCACTGGACTCTCTGTCTCTGCAAGCACTCAGCTCTCTCTGGATTAAACCAATTTAGTGCAGTATCCAGATACTAAAAAACAGTTTGCACCTCTTCTTTTTTGCCTGCACATGTTGAAATAGATGTCGTGTTCTTGCTATACTTCTCATAAATGTACATGATAATATACAAGGGGGTTTTTTTTGATAACATTTTATGCCTATTTGGTTTAGGTTTGGGGAGAGTTTTTTGGGGGAGGGTTTAGGTTGGCTTGTTTTTTCTTACTTAATAGACACAATTTTTTTCTTGCTATTAATCTTCTACAATGTGATAATGACATTCCACATGGAACTAGAGATTACTCTATCAGTGTCTGTATACATGCTGACAAAGAAATTGTAATTTCTCCTGTTTTGTTTATTGCAGAGAGTAGCTTAGCACAAATGTATGGAATGTCTCATGCAATGTGATCCCAGGCTATTCCTGGAGTCCCATATGTTAGTAAATAATGGTAGTAGGTTAAATGCTTGGCCGGGATACAGAGGTGAAGGTGCAGCTAGAGGCAGGTTACAGGCGAGTATAGCTGGTTAGAATCATGACAGATGTCCTTGGGAAGCTACTGAAGAGCTCTAAATGTGGAGCCAGACATCAGTTTAATCCAATAACAGATTTTGGGAGTGGTTGATAGGATGCATTGGAGAGTTGCCAAGAAAGGCCTGATGGTTACACTGGACTCTTCCAGGCTCAGAAGCAGCTCAGTTTCATTTCTTAATGGGTTGCATTTAACTCCTTGCTACAGTCCTAGAAGGGAGGCAGCACAGGGAAGGAGGCTGCTGAGTCTTATCTTGATTTCTAGTCCCAATATGCATGTCCTTGTGCCTTTGTTCAGCACAGGAACTAGTTATAAAACATTTAGTAGTCATACAGGGTGGACTGACTAATTAAATTGACATTACGTTTCTCTAATTAGACAGTGTTTGGGAAACATTTGAAATAATAATAGAACTAGATTGATGTGAGAATTATTAATCATTTGATCCTGTGAGCTCAACAAATGACTATTATACACATCCCTAGTTATTTGCATTTAAGCACCCAGGTAGTCACACTTACTTTAATAAAACCTCGTGATGTCCTTCTAGTTCGGCATAAAGCTTTGAAACACTTTATTTACCTCTGTTAATCACTTGATCTCCTCTCACCCATTCTTTCACTTGCCCATGTGAGATAGGAAGCAGAAGATGGGTACTGAATAGTTTAAACCAGCTTGTGATTTGTCAAGAGAAAACTAGACATTTAAAGAAGCCGCTGGTATCAAAAGAGAACCAACAGTCTAAGCCTTGGCCCTGCAGGACAAAACAATTGTTGAGCATGACAGCATCACTGTGCTTTAAGTACTCTCTCTGCATTCCTTATGCTGGCAAAATTGCTATTCAAAGCAATGGAAATTTCCTTAAAAAGAAAATATTCCTAATAATGTATTTTTGAACCTTTGAGGATGAGAGTTAATGACTGCTGCATTTTTAGGAACACTTTTATCTTTATTCTAGAAATAGTAGTTGATGCAGGTGTGTTTTTATTCAATCATAATTGTGAGTGGTTGATCTAAAAAAATGTAACTTATATCAGATGAAAAGCTATTTTTCTTCAAATATATTGATGGATTGTGATAGTGTAATGTTAGGATTGAGATACAGTTGAGTATTTTTATATCTTCAGAGTAACCAAGGTTTGATTTTAACTTTGTCAAAGCACAAGGACATAGCATTGCTGCCTGAAGTAGTATTTGTGACTAGCAACAGGAGAACAGCATGGCAAAATTTCTCACTTTCTGTGCTTTTTTCAATAAGTTGTTACTTCAGCATCTAACCTCTGTAGACCTTTTTATCATTATTCCTGAATTAGACTAGGTATATTCAGAAATACAAATCATGAAGATATATGAGAGCAGAGTGGTTAGCTGCTTCTTCTTCTGCTTAAGATATTTTCACACTTATTATAAACAGTGTCACAGCCATTATTTGGAAAAGGAGTTATACTGAAAGAAAAGTAGATAATTATCTGTAAAAAAAAGTGTTAGGAGTTACCTAATCCAGTAGTCAAATGGAAAAAAGGTTGCCACAGCTCTACATTCACAGCTCCAAGCAGTAGTGAGGCTGAGCCTGAATTTCCAATAGGCACACGTACACAGATAGATATACCAAGTTTATATATACATATATATATGTACACAGAGCTGATCACACTAACCACAGTGTGGACAGAGAATGCACACACACAAACAAAGTCAAAATGCTTATCGTATTCCCATCTCTGACTAATGAGGAGGAAGGTCAATTATTGGAATATGTATACCAATATAGACATATCCACTGTGTAGATCCATCCAGCAGCTTGGCTCAGTCTGTGCAGCAGCTACCAGTGGATCAAGGGTCTCCCCATCACTGGCACCCAGACATACAAGCCCGCGAGGCCACAGTCCTACTCCGGTTGCTGATACTCCGAGTGCCTTCTGCACAGCACACAGACACATGATCTATCTCTCCAGTAATTTGCCTGGATGGGCACCCAGTCTACCCAGTTCCTGGATTTTGCTGTGACCTCATGCACAAACACACAGGTGTCTCCATGGATGGTTCCCACTTCTGGCCTTATTAGTGCCAGCATCTAGATCTCATGGTCTCTACGGGAGTTGTCCTGGACCTCCATGTTCCTCCAGTATACAAATCTCAATCCAGTATCCTCTAAGATCTGACCCAACTTTCTGGCCACTCCAAAACTTGGCTCCCAAGTCTCTCATCCTGCTCACCAGCTAGACCAGCTAGATGTTTGCTGGCAATTGTGTGCTGACATGCACAGCCACACAGCACACACGTACTCCAGTCTCTCTGGGTGATGGCACCACAAACACATGACTCTCCAGACTTGCCATCCTACCCAGTGGCTGGTACCTGGACCTCCATGCACAGACACAAGCACAGAATGATGACTCCCCAAAACAGTTAAAAAATTATTTTAAAGAAAAGACAGTACAGACTGTGGGCATCAGACACAGGGTATGACCATGCAAACACAGTGAACAGTCCCCCTGTTAACATTTAACTGGGTCCTTTTACCCCTGGCCCTGGTTTCCCATGCTTGTTCCTCCTCAAACTGCCTTAATTCCTCCTTTTTTTAACTGTTGACTTGTTTCCCCAAACATGCCATATCTTGCTCAAAGTGCTCTTCCACTACATCCCATATTGAGGCCCATAACCCTGTATGCAGTAGCCCCTATCCCAATCTCCAGTCTATAAGACTTTCCCTAGGGGAAGCCTCTCCCTTTGACTTGAATTGACAAGTCAATTCAGCCACACACCCCTGGGCCATGTGGCTGATCACCCTCTTGGTGAGGCTCAGGGTTCCTGATAAGCTTCTTGGTGTTCCCTAATTGACATTGTTCCTCTGGGTTCCTTTACCTTCATGTTCACTCAAACAACCTAACAGAGAGACTTCTGTTTGGGTAAGAGATGATTCTCTACAATCCTGAGAAGAAGAGGAAGGACAATGGATCAGTTTTACAACCTTACTTATTATGAAGTTTGCCTAGTTTCTAGTTTAAAGTAATGTACCTGCTTCAGCTTGTTTAGTACTCACTTTTTAGGCCTTGGAGACACAAGAAAAGGGCAAGTAGACATTTGTCAGTGAGATATTTAAACACTGACATAAATGCTCTAGGAAAACTGCAAACCTCATTTGCATTTTTAAAAAAATACATTGAATAAATACCTATGAAAAATGGTACAGAGTAATGTGAATCTGTTTTGTGGGAAGTAGACGGACTAGAAAACTACTTTATTGCCTTCCAGGCTCCTTTATGTATTGAATTCAATGAATTTTATTTAGAGTTTTAATTTCATTTTAATGCAATTTAAAATTTCGTTGTAAGATTAACAAGAATTGTAATACAACATTTCTGAGTATTTTGACTTAAACATATAATTTTGTTCCTGAGGTGTTAACTAAAAATTTTAAAGAGAATTTATATTAAGTTCAAGAAGCATATTTTAAATCAAATTAAAAAAAGATTACCTAACTCAGTATGTGGGCGTGACATACAGAAAATGGTCAAGGAAGAAGGTAATGGCGTTGTTCCATCTGCCATAATACCATATTTTCCTACTAACTAAAATTACTTGAATCAGAACTCAGTCACTTTCTTTATCAAATTTTCCCCCAAAAAATTATCGCATACAAAAATGAGGAACTGTCTTACCCTTAATGGCACTGTATACACTAAATCACTTATTTGTTTTTTAAAATACTGAAGCTATTGATGTTATTGTACAACTTCTTTTGTAAAGAGTAGAAATGATGCTTTCAAAATGAAGATACTGTTTGGGTAGCCAAAATGCATCTTTATACAGCTCTCTGTACTATCATAAACTTATGTGTTTGCCAGATCAATAATCTTCTTTCTTGTTCTCTCCTCTTTCTGAAAAGTGGAAATATTAAACTCATATAACAACATGCATTGAGGACAACAGTCACCAACAAATTGAAACCATGGCATCAATATTAAGATAACATATTCATTACTATTTATGTCACTGCCTAGCAGTGGCATAACTGGTGTAGATATATCCAGTGAAGGAAAGTCTCCACCCTAGAGAATTTATCACGTTAGATAGGAGAATGAGTCAGATAGGAAACAGAAGCACAATCTTGCTTAGCAAGTCAATGGCAGAAATGAGACCATATTTTTTAAAAAGATGGGCTGAACCTCAGAAAGTTTAATTGATCTGATTGAAGACATTGAAATGCCTTGTGAGAGCAGGAAGAGGAAGCCAGATGATCTGAATATCTTCAGATAACACTTTTAGAAAAGAACATTTTTTAAAGCTATTGAAGGTGCGTATTGTCTTTGACATTATCATTTTTTAGTGGTACCAGTTTTATTTGGTTAATTATTCAAAGTTTGCTGCATTACTATTTCTCTACAGTACTGCTAAGCCTTTGAAGTAATACTGTTTTATCAATAGAAATATGCATTATTGTTTATTTTTATGATTTTTTTATTTTTATATATTATTTATTATATTTTTTGCCATTTTTATTATTTCTGTATATTTAATTTTGTGTGTAAGACAGATATATCCCATCCTCTGCTTTCAACCATTTGAATGTAGAAAATTATTTTTTCCCACTCTTGTACATAAAGGCAATGTCTGAGCATAGTTTACTAATCCATAGAAAATGAATCATATATATTTAATTTTGTAGACTTTTTAATCCATTTATAGATAGATTTATTGAAATTTAAGTTCTTTTTTGCTTAACTTGTAGTGATAAATTTTCCCATCACATTTGTCATAATACTTCTTTTATGCATCTATCACTTTTGCCTTGTTTTCCTTTTTTTTAATCTCAAAAAGCACCCTTTTTTTTTATTTTTCTTCCCTTCTCTTTCTGAGCTTCCTTTAGGCCCTTAAACACTTCAATTTCTTGTGCATCACAGTCTTCTCCCTCTTCCTAAGGCTTATCAAAATGCACATTCCAAAAAACATTTAAGAAATTATTGTTCCTTAATTCCTTAAACCTTACACTCATATTTTCATGTTTAATTTCTTCATTACTAGATTTCAATGCCCTGCCTTTTAAATTTTTTAAAATTCATGTCTCCCTTCAAAAGGCCAGTGGTTGGCTGTATTTTGCTTTGCATTGTGCTTACTAACTGTGACATGACAAACACAGTGGATGAAAATCTGGCCATGATTAGTAAGTTATGCCATTGTTTTAATTTATCAAAATTAAATTTCATAAAAAATGAATAAATAAAAATCTAATATTCTGATCTCTAACTACATGAATAAGATGAGTTGGAGTTACTGCTGGTACAGATCAATGTGAAATCAGTGTGAGGCCTGGTATGTTACCTAGTTTTGTTGCAACTTTGCTGTACCTGAAGGCAAAACTTCAGATCTAAGTTCTCTGCTATAATATGTAGAAGAACCTTCCCTCAAGCACCCCCACAAAACTAAACATGACAGTTTTATAATATAATGCTATTTATAGACAAAACTTGAATTTAGATGCTGTCATGCAAGCCAGAACTGCTATCACTAGAGAGAAGGTTCTTTAGCATCTGTAATAGATTCTGAGATGTAAGAATGAGCTAAAAAGCTAACTGATTTGGCTAAAAGTTTACATCAGGTTTGCTTCAAGTTGAAGCACCACCCTAAGCCTTTCAGTTCCTCTGCTGGGTTAGCCTTGCCCAACAGCTCCCACTCAGCTGCTCAGCCACTCCTCTTAAGAGGGATTGGGGGAGAATGCAGGATATCAAAGATTCTGGGTCAAGATAGAGACAGGGACAGCACCTGCTAATTACCATGACAAGCAAAACAGACTCAGCTTAGCAAAAGTTAACTGAACTTGTTGAAATAGAGTGTTCTGGGGAGTAAGAAATAAAGACAAATGTTACACCTTTCTCCCCATCAGCTCTGCTCTTTCCCTCCTGACTCCTTTACACCAGCCCGAAGCAGTGCAGGGGTGTGGGAATGGGGGCTGTGATCCATCTGTAACACTTTACTGTCTGCGGCTCCTTTCCTCTCTCTCTTTACTCCTGTTCTACCATGGGCCCTTCCAATGGCTGCAGTTTTCCAAGTTAACTTGCTCCAGTGTGGGCTTTCCTTGGGCCTCAGTTCCTTCAGGAAATACCCACTGCTCCACTATGGTGTCTCCAGGGGCTGCAGGAGAATCTCTGCTCTGGCACTTGGGGTACCTCATCCTTCTCCTGTTTCTCTGACTTTGCTGTTTGCAGGGCCATTTCTCACAATTTTTCATTCTTCCTCTGCCTTTGTGACATTTCTTTGCCATTAAATACATTTTCCCATTTTCTCATGGCTGAGGGGCTCAGGCATGTACTGCAGTGAGTGGGTTGGAGCCAACTGGAACTGGACAAGTCTGGCCCAGGGCAACCCTGACTTCTCCTTACAGAGCCCTCTCAGCAGCTCCTGCAGCCAGCATCTGTTATGCTGTGCTAGATTAGAAATGAATCATTCCCTTTTCACTATCACCAAAGTTTAAATTTGGATAGTTAGAAATTTGATAGTATTTACATTACCATAAAGAATGTGTAAAATTATGGGTGTGTTTTCTATATTCCAAGTTTTCAAAATTATTCATGAACATCCTAAGAACATCTAACCTTGCAGTTATTTGACACTGAACCTCCATGAGGAGGGTGGTACCTGAGTCACATTTCCTTTCAGATAATTATAAAAAGCAGATAAACTGCTTCACTGAATCTCGGCAGAAATGTCGTCATTGTGTAAGCTATTGGTAGAAATTGAACCATTGCCTCACTGAGTCTTTGGGAAACTACCCAGCTCTATACCACAGGAGCCAAATATAATCCACAATCAAATTTGACTAACTATATAGAGTATTCCAACAACTATAATGCATGAGACCTCAAGCCACTTCCCAGTACTATTTTTATCTTTTCAACCCATGTGTTACTATACTCACAGTAACAGAATCTTCCTTTATCTATGTCTTTTGTAAAAGATTCTGAAATTGTTGAAGTTGACTAATAAAGTTTGGGGTCGCATAGTCAAAATAATTCAGAAAATCATGTTCTAAATCCCAACACCAAGAAATTCTGTGTCAGCAAGCATGAACTTTGTGCAAAATGAAAACAGGCGCAGAATTGTCTTGGGACTTTCTTTTAAAATTATGTCTTCCTACAGTCAAAGAAGTTCCATGAATGCCTTATGTCCATGGATTTTTACTTTTTTAATTATTCTAAACAAATATATCTTTGAACATGCATCTTGAAAAATTTTGCCTTGTCTCATTATTGAAAAAAAAGTTATTAAATTCTTCAATACATGAAAATACATATCCTGGTGACATTTTATCATTAATTTAACAAGAGGTTTTTTTGTAACACAGATTTTAGTTGTCAATATGTAAATATGATTTTGTAGAGACATGGAAGGATAAAAGTAGGAGAGTATATGGGAATAGTCTGAAAATGGTGGGAAGTTTAAAAAAGCATGAATCCAAAATCAAAAAGGTCTTTCTGTCATATCTGCCCAAGACCTTTCATTTGTTTGTAGTTAGAAGGATTTAGAATATAAACAAAGAAATCAATACAGTAAAGGAAAAACATTACCACATTAACTTGCCTCTACTCTTTCTGATCAGAGCCATAAAATTCTGACAATGCCTGAAGTTTGAAAATAACAAAGCTTCTCATTGCAAAGCTTAAATGCTACATTTAAGTTTCTATCAAACTATGTCTTCAAGTACCAGTGTCTCTTCATTTACTATTTGTTGCAGTTTACAATTTCCAACAAATGGATCTACTTTATCTACACCTCCACACTCTGTTGCTACTCATTATGAAAGAAAACCAGGGGCCCTAACAGCTTGAGATGTACTCCTATTTGGGCTACCATAGCAACGAGTATGTGTATTAAAGTATAGGTCACATGGCTTAGTTTCCTAAGGCTAATTAATTTCACTAATTATGGCCTCACACCAGCTGCAGAATGTGTTGGTGACCTAGTGAAATCAGCTGTAGGCAACTGTTTTTCGTACTATGGTGATACGACCTCACCATGCAGAAATATTAATGTCATTATGAGAATTGCACACAATACATACAGAAAACAAATACTGCTGCATGATTAGAGACTGGACCATAGGACCTTGAAGATTTTTAATGTAGACATTTAAATCTGTTTTATTGCTTTCTCTATCATCTGTCAGTATTAAACAGGTTATAAAGAGCTGAGTAGTTAAGCTTAAAAGATTGTCATTGAAAGGTTGTTTAATTCACCAGCTTTACAAAGGATTTATGAAGCACCTATCACTTAGGGCAATACAGATATGTACATAAATATATGTTTAATATAGTAGTCTCTAGCAAGCAAGTAAAATTTAAATAGCTTCTGCCTGTTACTCTTTATATATTGCAAAACTAATACTTAACTGAAAATCAGAAATAATTTTAAGTCACAAATAGCATTGACTGTGTTACAAATTACAAGGCCCTAAGTCTCTGTGGTTTGCCAGTACAATAGAGTTAATTTTACCCCTCACCACATATGCAGCCTGATCTGTGTTTTAATAGAAAAGCAGGTGTCTACCTAGGCTTTGGGGAGCAATTAACAATTCATTTTGTATAAAACCACAGTGTCTCACTGGCAAAACTAATTGAAGTAAATAAGACGTTTTCAATCAGCTAAGAGAAGGCATTAAAACAACCTTGCAAAATTGTCATGACAAATTACCAGTCAAAGTACAAAACCTTCTCAGACGGCCTTTACGATGGTGATTGATGAGAATGAAAAATTAATGATATCTTACTGGCCTGTCAAAAGAAAAAATTGCTTGCCTGACTGAATAGAATTTTGTGAGGTAGCATTAAATTATGGAAAATTAATAAAATACACAAATGTATTTTATTTTTTATCATCATTATTAGAAATGCTGATTCCCTTGCATTTGGATTAAGAAAACCAAATTATTCTCTCGACCCCTCAGGACACAAGCTTACTCTTTCCACAGCTTGAGAGTAACATCACCAAGTTACTAAAAAGGTGATACTGGGGAAATTGTGCAGTTAGGATGGGCACAGAAGACAAAAGTTTTACTTGATGCATTTGTCAGCACGCAAGCCCCAGTCACTGACCCCAGAATGGGAGGCGCACAGAAAGGACAGACCAACACTTCAGTTCTGACTCTGAAAAGGAATGGTCCCAGCTTCCTACATTGTGCCTGTGCCCATTAGTCTGATCATGAACCATTGCTAACTTTCTCAGAGGTGGGTCCAGGTAGAAGAGCTATAGATTGGTAAGGTACAGGTCCAGAATAGTCAGACAAAGAGTTTCATCAAACATTTTGCTTGTGTCTCTATTCAGAGTGCTTTTTTCCCCCCTTTTTTTCCTACTTGGAAATGGGTAAATAGTCATTATGCTACTTATCCCTGTGTCACTTCCTCTTATGACAAAAGGAGAGTCTGCTAAGTTCTGTATAACTGCATGAAACAGCATGAGAATGTATAGTGAAAAAAACCCACCCAGATTGTTCAGCTAGTGATAACATCAAGACATTGACCATAAAAAGGATTACTGATATTCTAAACTTTTAATTTCATTGTTTAATGTGAATTTAATAATCAAGTGTCTTTTGTATGTAAAAAGGCCTATAACTTCTCTAATATAATATTCCAATAAAAGAAATTGTCCAGGAATGGCTGTTCAAGGAACAGCTTTTTCTCCCTTTTATAATTGCCTATGATGTGTACTTGTACCTGTTAAAAATACTACTTTCTTACTGTCAGTGAGATGTATTTTAAGCTAAGAAGAAGATTGTATGTTTAACAGCTATATAATGTAACTTGTCAACATGATTATCTATCTCCCAGCTTATAGAAAAAGGACATTGAGTTTATTGAAGCAAATGGTCTAGAGAGGCTAGCAGGCTGAAATGCTTCCCAACTGCAAAAACCCTTGTGAAAAGAAGGGTCAATTAGTGAGGTTGGTGATTAAGAAAGGGCTTCAGTCTCTTTCTGAAAGGTCAGATGCTGTGCAGACTGCAGCTAATGGTACTAATTTTGCTGCATCTTGTAAAGAATACTAGTCAAAACATAGGTTTCAAAGAGAAGAAAAAAAACCAGAAAAGCATAGGGGATTTTCATGAATAGAATGAAAAATAATATAATCCTAAAATGTTTCTTCTCAGAAAAATAGAATTCATAACAAAAGCAAAAAGACCTCCAGAAAAAATAATTGTCCACAATGAGATAATCAGTTAACTATATTTAATTGTTTCTATAATGTATATTGTGAAATCACATGTAACAATTAAGTTTATGCTTCTCTCTGAATATGCAAGGGTCTGAAAATGATATGCGGTGTATAACAATGAACCAAAGGACACACAGTGAAAATATGTTCAAGTGGAAACATTGAAGTGCTATGTGAGTCTTTCCTTTGATGCAGATAATTTTTGTGCAGTTACACAACATGTAGCATGAGAGGTGACTTTTAAAATAAAATTAATAATGTCCCAGGGTGCTCAGGTGACCAAGAAGGCCAATGGCATGCTGGCTTGTATAAAAAATAATGTGGACAGCATCACTAGGGCGGGGATTGTCCCCCTGTACTCAGCATTGGTGAGGCTGTACCTCAAATCCTGTGTTCAGCTTTGGGTTCCTCAATTCAGGAAGGACATGGAGGTCCTGGAGCAGGTGCAGAGAAGGACAACAAAACTGGTGAAGGATCTGGAGCACAAGTCTTATAAGGAACAGCTTAGGGAGCTGCGGTTGTTTAGCCCAGAGAAAAGGAGGCTCAGAGGAGACCTTATCACTCTCTTCAACTACCTGAAAGGAGGTTGCAGCTAGGTGGGGGTTGGTCTCTTCTCCCAAGTAATAAGTGACAGAATGAGAGGAAATGGCTTCAAGTTGCAGCAGGGGAGATTTAGATTGGATGTTAGTAAAAAATTCTTCACAGAAGGGGTTATCAAGCATTGGAACAGGCAGCCCAGGGAAGTGGTGGAATCACCATCCCTGGAAGTATTGAAGTCTGTGAATGTGGCACTTGTGGGTATGGGTTAATAACGAACACTGCAGTGCTAGGCTAACAGTTGTACTCAGTGATCCTGGGGATCTTAGTGGTCCTATGATTCTATGTCCTTCAAAGAAGATGTACGGACATGAGTGTTCTACTTTTTCATCAGAACTGAGAAATACTTACATTAATGGCAGATCATCGTGTTTCAGAACTCAACCCACTATACGCAGAAATAAAGAAAAATTGCTGAGCAGCTAAGTTACCACATTTACAATCCTGAGAGTCAGGAATAGTTAAATCAAAACAATCAAGGCTGCAGATTTTCCTTTTTCAATAGTTTGATAACTATTGGATATTTGCAGAATAGAGAAATATATGTAGCAATAAATGCAATGATTTTTTGTCTTCATGCCTATCATCTGATACTATATTGGTGGGAGAGATCCATGATAGTTGTAAGACACAGCATTGCACTCAATCAGAAAGATTTTAAGACTACTATGAATAAATTTTTTATTTTTTTTTAATTTAAAATCTGAAGGTCAGCAGCCATTTTTTTAAAAAATCAGCCAAGTGTAGATACTATAGTACAGTCAAGTTTTATTTCTCATTTCATGGTAAATCCCCACAAGCAAAGCTCTATGAGATTCTGCACCACTCTAAAATTACTGTGAGGAGAACTCAAACATACTATCTCATTGCTACTTAATGATATATATTTACTTTTTAGATGTTATTTATAGCAACGTAACATCTAGATCAACTTGAAACTTTTAACAGATTTCAAATCTTGTAAATAAAAACTTCAAATTAGATTTCTGACTTTTTCAAGATTTTCTCTAGAGCATGAAGCCACAGGAAGTGTGGTTTTTGATTAAACTTTATTATGAACTAAGCCTTTATTATGAAATAAAGCAGGCTTTTTCCCAAAATTCTTGGTAACTTGCCATCAGTCTGTTAGTATATTATATATATTTTTTATATGAAAGACAATGATATACATATTAGTCTAGATATTATATCACTGATAAATCTCTACATTTATTTCTTGATCAGAACCATTAATCCTTAATAATGGTTGATCTAATGCCTATTTAAGGACCTTTTTTTAGCTCTAATCAGCTTTGAAAGAGGTTAATAGTGAGCACGTATTAATGTAGAAGTGCAGAAAGAAAGGAACTGGATTTTCAGTTCATACTGTGTCTCCTGACATCTGAGAGTTTGAATTCCACACCACAGCCCAGGACTCACAATTGCCTGAAAACAATACAAAATCTTATGCTTACATATATATGTAGTAGACTGAATAATTCTTTAGCTCTGTTAATCAGATTTCAACATGTGGTGGAGAAAATGAAAAGAATAGTGTTGATCAGCTACATCTTGGAACAGATAACTTTATGAATCTCTGTTCTGCTTTGATATGGCCAGATCTGTGGGATTTGGTGGTGTTGACTTACAGAGTTGGACTGAATCTTTCCTTGGTAGTGCTCTTCATCGAGATATGCCAGCACATGCTTTCAGAAAATGACCTCCTTTTTCCTGATGACTGTTCTGTGGGACAGCAGTGATTAGACTTGTCACCAGTTTTATCTGTATCTGTGCGAGATTGGTGGAAAATTTATCAAGTAAACTTGAGACAAGTTTTGCCTCAGTGATGACACCCGTATTTAAGAAACAGAGAATGTTTAAAGCCATAAGGAATCACACTCATTTGATCTGACCTGTGGTTTTCTAGCAGCTTTTGAACTTGACCCAAATGACTGGCTTCACATTGAAGTAATGATGCCATCCCACAAGAATTCAAGAATTATTAGGCCAAGAAAATGCAAGAGGAGGGTACAGTGTTCTAGACACACAGCTAATCAGAAAACCATGAATTTTGACCCCAAACTTACATTTGCATTTTAGGTGGAGCCACTAGATAAAAAAGATACAACACTCTTTCTGTAAGTAGATCATGACTAAATGACCTGTTTTTACCAACAAAAGGTATCTAGGAGTTCTTTCAGTATTTTCCTGCTTAATTTGATATCTTGTAAGTCTATGGTTATTTTACAGGAGACACATTCCCAATTTCAAGCAGGTACCTGAATCTGTCAAATACCATCTTCCCCACAATCTGATTACCATAAAAAAACCCCAACATTAGACACTCCTCACCACCAACAGCTGCATCACATTCAGGTTTGCATTGAGACTCAATGACTACAGAGCCAGAACCTATTCCATGATTAGCTGCCTAGTAGATTCAACCAGAGTGTCCTTCTGAGACTTGTTTTCAGGAATCTAACTTAAAAGAGTGGAAGGACCACATTTCTTGTTTTGGCATCACCTTGGCTGAGGGAATCCCTTTTTCTCTATGAAGTAAATTATTTTTGGAGGCTCATGTAGCCTCAGAACATGAAGTTCTCAGAAGAGTTAGAAGAGGTGATATGGCTGGAACAAAACTGAAAAAAAAAACCAACCCTTGCCTCTTCTTTTGCTTGTTCATGGATCCTCACAAAACATCACCTTCAACTAACTCAGGTGCCCTCTGACATCTATAGCACCTCTATTAGTGATGTTACTTATCTGTCTGTCATTGATATGCGGTCTGAATCTGTGTTTCTCCATTTCTTCTTTGAATTTCGCCACAGTGTTGACTCTATAGGTTTCCCACCCTCACATCTGTTTGAACTGAAACTGTAGTGGTTACTGAGTTGGTGATAGGCCACCCTACTCTTGCAGCTCTGCTCCTAAAGTCTGCAATGCTAGCAATGAACTGCTTGCATGGAAGTGTGTACATGCCCCAGTGAAAATGGAATGGATAAAATACAAAATGGAAGTTTCAGATTTTTGTCTCAATATTTTGTAATTCAAGTTTGAGGTGAGATTTCAATGCCCTCTGAATATATCTTATTAGTTGCAGTTTACCTGTATTTAGTTTATCTGCATTTCTGTCAATCTGTTAAAAAAAAGCAACATTCTTTTCCAATACATACTTCAATCTTAACCACACATATCTGTGCGTGGTGTTGTCATGGTTTGAGAGCCCTAAAATCCAATTCCCTAGTCCAAACCCCCTCCCACATCTCAACCCAGTGTGAGATGGGTTTTCCAGACACCACACGAGATTCAAAATGGGGGAAAGGGATTATATATTACAATGACTGTACAAAATAAATACTACAATACATTACATACAATCTTAACTATCTCTGTCATGACATAAAAGTATTTACAATGGATCAAATCTCTTCTCCCCTCCAAATAAAAGTCCAGGAGGGAAGAGGGAAAAGATCCTTTCTACTCTCAGAGCAGCAATATCTCTAGGGCAGCAGGTCTATCCTCTTCTCATGCAGCATCTGTGGCTGGATCTCTGCCAGTACACGCGGGGGGGTATCCAAGCCCTCTCGGCCACTCGTCTTCAAGCGAGGGTCTTCTCTTCTGTGGGCTGCATTCACTCGGACACGGTCGCCTCACCACGGTCATATCAACAAAGTGCAGAAGCCTTCATGATGGTCTGTATCTTCAGGGGGTTCAAGTCGCCTTTGCAGAGCTCTGTGCTCTGTTTCAAAGCAGCAGACAGGGCGAAGGCCCTCCTCTGCATTCCTTTGGCCATCCCGGTCCAGCTTTCCAGGACACCTGAGCTTCTCAGCTCCTCTCTGTAGTGCTGCTGCATCTCACCCCTCCTTTCTAGGAGGGGTCTCCAAGGAGTTTGGGGGTTTTGGTTCAGTTCTTACCCCAAACTCTGCCTCTGTAGAGCTTAGTTCTGCTCTCTCTGCTGCTGGCTCTCATCTCTCAGACAACTCTGTGTCTGTCTTGCTCGGCTGTATGCTCGTTTGCTGCTTCTTCAGTTCTTATTTCTTGGCTCTCTGCCACTTTCTCCGTCCAGTGTTGTTTTCGCCGCTGCTTCTGCTGCTCACGGTGGAGAAAAAACTTCCAGCCTCTCAGCCACAGGCACTTCACCCAGTTTAACACTGTTCCAAGTCCCTACAGCCCCCAACTGGGGCTAGGGGGAGCCAGAGCCTCCCAGGGGAGCTCCTGCCCTTTCTCCTTGTGGCTCTACAACATGGCTACCTCTTCTACTACCACTATAACAACTACTTTCTTTTCCGGTCTACTTGTGATATGTTTATATTTTGCAAAAGCGCTCATTGGCTCAGACCTCAAAGGGTCACCACCCCCTGGGATTTACTATTTTAGAACTTCAGGGGGAAAACTGTTTTCCCACCACCACAGGTGTCAATTCTCTCCATCAAGGAAGAAAAGGCTCCTTTTTCGGTTCAGTCTGTAGCAGCAAATTTACAGATGTAGAAGTGTGTGGTAAGAATAAATGCAGATTAAGGGAATTCAGTACAAATATAGGCATAGAGCCTTACCTTTTCCTGCTGTCCAGCAGGAAACAGTAAACATAAATTCTCCCATTTTACTTTTTATAAAAATTAATTAGTTCACCTAAATTTATTTTTTACAATATGGATGCATAAATAATAATGTGTTTCTTACAGAATTCCATCCATTGCTGCAGAACTCTTTTGACTTCTTTCCACAGTGATTGTAAGAAACATTTCAAGCATGTGGGCTATATGTAATTTTGCCAGTTGGATTTCTTCTCAGGAGCTAAAATTTTCAGTTCCTCTGCCATCTTAACAGAACCTACAACTTTTCTATAAAGTGAAAAATTATTCGATTGACAATTAGAGAATTGCCAATCTAAGAGTCAATTACCGGCTGCCTCATCATTAGTTTTCCCACCTACATGACAAAGGATATTTTATACAGCTTGGCATCCTCTCACTGGAACACAGGGTAAAATCCAGACATGTGATGAAAACCTTCAATTTTGTACTAGTTGTTCACCATAGCTACTGGCTGATATACTCCAGCACTTTTCCCATTTCATTGGTATAATGCCCTATAGTGCAATGACATTGCTTACACATGTCTCACAGCACTGCTATCGCTGTTCTCAATGATGCAGTGAAACTAATCCCTTCTTCAATTTGGTAGCTATCAGCTCTGGTGCCAGTAAGAATGTGCAACATGATTGCAGCAATTAGAAAGTACTGCCAGTGCATTTGTGTTGGGTGGGTAATTTTCTACTTATTTAAATAATTTCTATATTTAGAATAAGGTGAAACTTCTTTAGAAATTCAGCAGTTTCTGACAAGTGACTTAAGGAAATCTGGCCTGAAACAATCCACTGATTGCTTTAAAGAACATCTAAATCCATCACTGAAAATACATCTTTACTATGAATAAGTATTATATAAACCTAAAATATTTAAAGAAAGAATTAAAGGGGTAAAGAAGTAAAATCAATTTTCCTGCTTAAACACCATTGTTAGAGTGTTTAGACATGCATATTCTCTTCACATCATAAAGCAGAACTCATTTTTAAATAAGTCATTAATTTAGTTCATCTCCAATTTTTTCTTTAACATTATGTACCTAAACAGGAATAATGTAACAAAGCTACAGTAAAATGAGTTACCATTTTGGGGTTTTTGTTTGTTTGTTTGTTTTCTTTTTCCAAACAACTGCAACATTCTCTGGAGGCAGAGAGTGGTAAGAAGACTCCTACTTCTAGAATGTGAGAGGATGGGACAGGCAATGTGTGTAGCTTCTTATTCACAGAATTGTGATTGAAGCATGCAGCTCATTAAATACGAATAATTAATAGAATACTTACATTATACCTGTCATCTACATTATGAATGCATGAAATCTGTACATAAAAGGGTAATTAATAGCTCAGACTAACAGGAAGAAACTTATTATTCATTATACATGTCTAAAACAGGGCACCAGATACACTACAGAACAGATGGAAAGCGTAAGTCAGAGATCTTTTGCAGTTAGTAAGTAAAATGTTGGGGTTTTCTCCGTGAAGTTTTCTGAAATCTAGCATTCTCCTTGACTTAAACCTTGAATCAAACATATCCCTTGGCACAGAGGAAGTACTTTTTGTTAAACAACAGATTAAAGGGAAACATAAAGATTAGATTACAAGGAGAAAGGAAGCATGTTTTACATCCTTACAATCAGTGAATCTACCTAATGATCAAAAAGTGCCTAAACAAGGGGAATTGAGTCATTGGAGACTCTCTAGGCTGTCCTAGAAATCTACATGGGCTGACATACATTGCACAAAACTAGAGTTTATTTATATGTTTTGGGACCAAGGAGTCTTCAGGTACTCAAAAGGCACTAGGTGCCCATGTTTAAGTGTTTGAATTTCTCTTTGGATTTCCTTTCTCTGTGTTAGAAGCTAGGTTCCTGCATATCTGACTCTTTCAGCCATTTACCTTTGTGCTTTCTAAAATGTATCTAGTGTCATCTGTCCCCAAAAACAACTCTCCCCTGTAAACAGAAGATAGCAACAGCATCACCTTTTTGTAGTTTATCTTTTTCAGAAGATCTGTGAGCAATGAAGACCCTAAAAAATCTACCTGTATAAGGATTAAAAAAAACCATCACAAAACAAACAAACAAAACAAATCAACACACTGCCATCACCACCCCTACCAAACCTATGAAAGAGCCAAAAATGTATCTGTGTCTGCCATTAGCAAATATTTACTACACAGAGGGGAAAAAGAACATAAAAAAGTGTTAGGTTGGGTCCTAATGATGTCTCTTTTCAAATGAAAAGTGATTCTTCTTTCTAGGCCACACCTTTCAGAATTTCATACACTGTATTTCAAATACCGTATTTAAAAAAAAAATTGCAAATACTCAAAAGATATATCAAAAGACCTGCCAGGTCTTTCTTCTCTTTAGGCAGTGTCTAAACCGAATGATAGCAAACTGTCGTCTCATCCTTCCTATCCTATCCTATTCCATCCTATCCTAACAGGGGTTAGAAATGGTCTAACAGCAGATACTGCTCTACCTTAAGATTAAAGGTACAGTGGTCCTGATAAGTCTCCCAGAGAGGTTTATAAGGCTTAGCCAAAAGCAACACTACGGTGAAGGATCTAGTACTTTCTCTTGGCATTGCAGTGCACTGAATGATTGTGCAAGCTCAGACCAGTGCAAAACCGCAACATTTGGTACCCATTCTTAATCCGTCTGGGGTAAAACATCAGCCTGCATGTTTTTCCACAGAGTGTGAGAAGACTTTGAGAATCACTGCATGAGGTACAGAATCAGGCTCTTTGTGGCATTTTCCAACAAAAACAAGACGTGATATCTGCTCTGTGCCCATGCAAAGTCTACTCTGGGACGCTATCTGTATTTGGGAATTTTCTATAATTTTGCACTGTGGAAATGAATATGATCCTGTTGTTTTACCCTAACCTACAGCAGATTGAAAAAGGTAAGAAATTCCCTGTTTCATGCAGAAGAAAGATCACTTCCTAAGTTTAGCTAGAGTGCTTCACATTGCTATCACCAGTTTTCAGGCATAAACTGGAAATAATACTATCTGCTTTCTGTTTTTTCTCTGCCTTTCAGCCATTTTCTCTCTGTTTTCTGTGTCATTGTCTCAGTCTGAGTAAACTGGAATGTTTGTTAAAGAGGATGAGTTATGAGATAGACCAAACTCCTCTCTCTCAGCAATTGTAAATTCAAATTTAAGGGGCATTAATCAAGGAAGTGTGGAAAAAAACCAGAAGAAATAACAACCCTTTATTAAAAGTTATATGTATGTTGGCAAAAAACAGTAACAGAACACAAAAGAAACTAGACAGTAGTCCTAGAATGAAAAGTCTGACTGAACACTTCTCTGTCCTTTAGCGCAGTCCTAACCGTGGCCGGCAGGGGGCGCTGTTGGGCTCTGGAGGTCACCACACGGGGAGAGGGGTCCGGGGGGAGGGGGGCGGTCCCGGACCGCGGGAGGAGCCGAGAAGGAAATGGGGGACCCTTCCCTCAGTGGGAGGAAGGGGTAAGGGAAACAGTTCACCCCACAACAGTACTCACTGTGGTTCTCAGTTGATGGCACCCCAAAAAGCTCCTCCTTTTCTCCCAGGGAGCGCAGAGACTCTCTGATGAAAGCACAGCAGGTCCGGGCTGGAGACAAAAAAACAACTCGCAGGCAAGTTGAAGCCAGCAGTCAGGGCTGAACAGGACGGGAAGCCAGACAAACAGGCTTCCAGGCCTTCTCTCCGAATGCCTGCACGCAGACCCCCGTCTCCGTCCAAGATCCAACTCCACAGTCTGCTCCGTCCTCTGTCTGGGTGGCCAGCTCCCCCCAGCCTCTCTGATGGTCCGTTTGCCAGGAATTCAGCTAGATCTTTTGTAACGCTAATTGGCTCCCTTCCCTCTTTTCCACTCAAACTTCGTCTTTCCTACAGTGAGGGGGGCAGGGGAAAGACAAATTCTCCTGAATTTCTAACCTATAACAGTCGTGTTAAGGGAAACATTGACACTAATGATCCAAACAATCATACTATTCAGTTGAGCATTGTTCCTCAGAGATCAGTATCGGAACCAGCACATTTTAACATTGTTGTCAGTGACACAGACAGCGGGATCAAGTGCACCCTCAAAAAATTTGCTGATGACACCAAGTTGTGTGGTGCAGTTGACATGCTGGAGGGAAGGGATGCCATCCAGTGGGACCTTGACAGGCTTGAGAGGTGTGCCTGTGTGAACCTCATGAAGTTCAACAAGGCCAAGTGCAGGGTCAGGGCAATCCCAAGCACAGGTACAGGCCGGGTAGAGAATGAATTCAGACTAGCATCGTGGAGAAGGAATCAGTGGTGGTTGTGGATGAAAAGCTCAATATGACCTGGCAATGTGCCCTTCCACCACAGCAGGCTAAACACATCCTGGGCTGCATTAAAAGCGGCATGACCAGCAGGTGGAGGGAGGTGATTCTGCCCCTCTATCCTGCCCTCATGATACCCCCTCCTGAAGTACTGCATACAGGTCTGAGGCCCCCAACACAATAAAGACATTGACCTGCTGGAGCATGTCCAGAAGAGAACTAAAAAGTTGATCATAGGACTGTAACACCTCTCTTATGAAGACAGGCTTAGATACTTGGGGTTGTTCAGCCTGGAGAAGGCTCCAGGGAGACCTTATAGCAGGAAAAGTTTGCCCTGAGAAGCTACAAACTCCCCATCCCTGGAGGTGTTTAAGATCAGGGTGGATAGGACTCTGACTAATCCAGTCTAGTTGAAAGTGTCCCTGCCCACAGCAGCAGCATTGAAAATGGATGATCTTTCAGATCCTTTCCAACCGAAACCATTCTATGATTCTGTGGCTCTATGATTCTATGAATCTATGCTTCTATGATTCTATGATTCTACTCGCAGTGTATGGAATTTATTGCAGCAGTTTGCAAGACATTCATTAGTTTACCATAGAAGGGAAAACAGACTCTGAATTAACGCAAAGTGTGCCTTAATACAGTACATTGTCTACCTGTCTTGAGATCACATCAGTTGTTAACTAAATCCCTTTTGATTACCTTGGTTGCCTGCCTGTAAACACTCTGCTTTTTAGAAGCAAGGACTAACTCAGTCTGCATATATATAATCAGAATGGAAGATATTAGCTTCCTTAGAGATGCATAGGCTACTTCTGATACTATTAATTGTGAAATAGCATTAGCTTCACCAAAACAATGGGACTAGGTAGAAACAGACAACTAAACTAAAAAAACTTAATGTGCATTCATATTTAAATGGAGAACCATTAATCAGAGAATGCTTTATCTGAGTCCAGATTTTTTGTTCAAAATTATACAGTTATTCATTCTAGGTAAAGATAACTTCAGCAAAACCACAAGTTAATAAGCTTTGTTGCTTCCATTTCAATAGATTTCTATTGTTGGCAAGATTATACCATGATTCCAGCTTGTTCACGGGCCTTTCAGTGAAAGGCCTGTGTTGTTTGTATCATCTGCTCTGATGAACAGGAGTTGAAAGAGGTCATGTACAGATTCACTTCCTTGCTGTGTTCTGGGATTATGAAATAAAGGTAGCGTGACCTTAGGATAGACCTTTCTATAAGAGTGAATTATTGCTTGAAAGCTCTTTAGGACAAAGGGGTTTGTTTTCCACAACTTGAAATTTCCGTTCACAGATGCCTGAACACATTCACATTTCTCATGCTCTAAAATGCAACACTAGGTAATGTGCTATATACAGTTCATATTCATGCACTAGTCTTAACGGTTCATTTCATTAAGAAAATTCTTTGGAAATTAAGAGGTGAAATTGTCAAGTGTCATGTGTAGGCCAATGGATTACTTGTATGGCTCTGAATGAATACAAGGACCGTTTCCTGCTATTTGCTAAGCACCTTGCACAATGACCTCCAGATTCCAGTCAAGACCATAGTAAGAGGGCCTCAGATATACACCACAAGTGCATGCTGGTTTCCATTCCCTCACATTTCCTGATATCCAAGCAGGTTTCTAGTGCTGGAACAAGCACCGGAAGAGATATTAATGTCTGGCTATATCTTGTCTTTGGGCAGAGAGGGCTGGGAATTGTGCCTGATTACAAGCAGTTTATAAGGCCAAATTTTTTCTTAGGGCAGTGGTATTGATCTAATATTTGTGGACAGAGGAATTGACCTTTTCCTTTTTGAGGTTTATGCATATAAATTATGTTTAAATTAGTTTTGCCTCTAACTTCTCCCCATGGGTTTTCCAAGACACTACATAGACCTAACTGTTTTTCCAAGCCACAAGACCACTACCTGAAAGTGGTGGTAGTAGAATTACAAATAACAATACAAAGATGCTTAAATATTTTCAGATACTTTTAAATTGAATATGAATTTATAGCAGATCAATAATGAAGGTCACATTTGGTCTTAAGGGACAAACTTACTTCCCAGTTTTGTATCAAATTTTCAGTATAAAATAATCTCTCTTATTCTTTGAAATAGAAATGCTTACCTTTACAGCAAGAAATATGTCTTTGGAGATTTTCAAAAGATTTGAAATAATTATCCACTAGAATTTTCTTGAAGCTTATCATGATTACTTGCTTTGCTGTGTTAAACATCTGCTATCCATCATCATCAACAGGAATCATACAGAAATAAAAGGGGTTAAATTCTAGGATTCTTATTGAGCACTGGTTCACTAATATACACCTCTGTGGTGAATGAAAGAGAGACTGGGCTATAAACTCAGAAGAAAATTTGAAACAATGTCTAGAAGTGCCATCATCTGTCATTTTTAACTTCTGGTTTAGAAACAAAAAAACGAAATAATACAAATACTCCAAACATTTTCTTTGACCAGTCTAAAAATCTCCAAGTATATGCAACACATTCCAGTAGCAGCTGCTGGCCAGCAGTGGGTGAAAAAAATTCTCAAGCCTACACTTGCAAAAATATGCACTTATGAATCTTAAAGTGAATTGATCTACTGCACACAGAGTCTTTATCTTGACCCACTCACATAAAAGATGTGAATTCATTAGAAAGAAATTAGT
This sequence comes from Lepidothrix coronata, assembly GCF_001604755.1. Classification (NCBI taxonomy): domain Eukaryota; kingdom Metazoa; phylum Chordata; class Aves; order Passeriformes; family Pipridae; genus Lepidothrix; species Lepidothrix coronata. Next base: position 4,298,780 of record NW_016690246.1, on the reverse strand, counting down.
AGTTGGCTTAAGCATTGCCCATGCATTTTCTGTTGTTGAATTCTGAGGAGGTTGGGTTTATAAATCTTGTAAAATCTGAAATTAATATAATCCTTTATATAAAACAGAGATTTTGCTCAGCAATAAGGGTTCAATTTACAACTATTTTTCTTACTGTCCAATTTTTTTCAGAAGCTTTTGTGTTAACAAGAAAGTAAGATGTGGTCAAAACAGTTTGGTGTTAGTAGGGTTGTCCAGGTTTTACACTGACAGAAATCAGGAAACAGAGAAATTTGGCACATTTCAGAGGTTTGATTTCACAGGGACCACATATCTATCTGGAAGTGGCTGGAACTACTGGGTTGTGCTGTCTGAACTCAATGTGTTTGATATGTAGCTCTGCCTGTTGCTCATATATGTAGCACATACTGTGTCAAGGCATCTTCAAAACTTGAGGCAACTCTGGAAAATGCAAAAGGCATCATCAGTTTTGGAAGATGAATATGCAATCGCACCTGGTGTTGTATTTGAGTTGTATTAAGCCTTAGAAGCAAAATGAAAATGAACAAAATGGGAAAGAGCAATCTTTAATATAACTTGCATGAATATTGAAATGAAAACTAATAGACATTCCTAAGAAAAAATTATTCTCAAAGTTATACGAAGACAATGCTTACAAGGACAAACAAATATTTGTAAAAAGACAGGAAGTTGCAAGGAAATAAAAAATGTACTAAAAGAAAATGCAAAAAGAAAACAAGAACAGATTCCATGTACTTTATGTAATGAGATCACAGAACCACAGAACGGGTAAGGTTGGAAAGGGCCACAGAGGGTCATCTGGTCCAACGTCCCTTCTCAAGCAGGGTCATCTCATAGCACATTGCATAGGATTGTGTCCGGATGGTTCTTGAATATCTCCAGTGAGAGAGACTCCACAACCTCTCTGGGCAACCTGTTCCAGTGCGTAGTCACACAGTAAAGAAGTTCTTCCTCATATTCAGATGCAACTTCCTATGCATCAGTTTCTGCCCATTGCCTCTTGTCCTGTTCCTTGGCACCACTGAGAAGAGCCTGGCTCCATCCTCTTGACATTCTTCCTTCAGATACTTATAGACATTGAGGAGGTCCCCTCTCTGTTATCTCTTCTCAAGGCTGAACAAGCCCAACTCTCTCAGCCTTTCCTTGTAAGAGAGACGCTCCACTTCCTTAATCATCTTTGTAGCCTTCTCCAGGAGTTACATGTCTCTCTTGTACTGAGGAGCCCAGAACTGGACATAATGCTCCAGGCGAGGCCTCCGTAGGGCTGAGTAGAGGGGCAGGATCAGCTCTTTCGACCTCCTGGCAGTGCTCTCCCTATGCACCCCAGGATATAATTTTTTTTAAGCATGAACACAAACTTCTGAATGAACCTGATAAGAACAAAAAAGTATTTCTATCTACACTGCAAATGGAGATCTCTAGATTTCCATAAGATTTTGGTAAAGGGATACGATGCCCAGTCTTCATGCAATAGCTTTCCTTTTTCTTAGAGATTCAGATTCTTTCTTCCATGCTTTCATGTACTCCTATCTATCTGGCTTTTCAAATTTGACATTCCTGAAATTGTGGTGAATTTCTGATAGGGGACTATCTGCCAGAGTATTTCATGCGGCAAACAGTTTTATACGTATCATGATAACCAGTGACAAAGCTGTGATGAACTGAATGTTATTAATGTCTTAAACATTGTCAAAGTCATAGACTTTTGTCAGACTACAAGGAAAGAACAGTCTGTCTGCGTCCACCAAAGCAACCCCCCCTCCCCCCAGTGCCTCCTGATGGGAATTTGGTCTGTGGCTGGGGACTTGAGACAAGACTATTGTCTAATCATCTCAAGTCTGAGGAAAAGTAAACAAGGCTCAGGAAAGAAGAATGTATCTGTGTAAAGAACCAGCCCTAGCTGGATTCAGGGGCTGATGGGGGAGAAAGGTTTTGGGTCTGTGATGGTGAAATCTCTCCACACCAAACCAAAGGAGTAAACCCCACACACCCTCCACCCCCCCCTAAGAACTCTGTGTACACATGGGACATTTGTGTGAGAGGCAGCTGAGAAGGGGTCATAAGCCATCAAAGACCCCCAAAGCACACACCCCCAACTCATTCTTGAGGCCTTTCACCACCAGAGGACTGCACGTGATCCAAGTCATGCAACAAATCCAGAGCCTATCACAGGAGACTGCATAGCTTTCACCCTACCTGCAGCAAAGGGAGGTGCCTGGGCATCTCCTGAACGTATATTAATCCACTAGACCCCAGGTTTTGCGGGACCCTCACCACCAAGAAGACCACAAGAACCAGACTGATGGGACTCTGCTGGGTTCCACAGTGGTGATACATTTTCTATTTTAATCTCCCTTTCTTTTCCCCTCTTCTTTTTCCTATTTATTTCTTTCTCTCTTTCTCTGCCTTACATTTGCCATTAAATAAAACCCATATTATTGCCTTTGGTATCTGATCTCATTTGCACATTTATTAGGGCAGAGCCATTTCTAATAATTTTAGTGACCAGATCATAACAAAAGCATTATGCCATGGAAGAAAAACAAGAGATTTGGAACTCGAGGAAAAGATATTTCCCCAGAAGATATGTACTATGGGAATATGAGAAGCATGTACACAGTCACAGACATGATGTAGAGGCAAGGACTGGATAACGACCATTCGTCTCCCTTAGTTCCTCTGGTTTTCCTAAGAAATAAATTTATAATGAATATTGGTATTTAGTAATAATAGATTAGAGAAGAACTCCAGCATTTTCTAACACTCCCAGGATTTGGATGATGTAGGGACACAGTGCAGAAGAGTCCAAGTTGCACAACATTAAGGTTATGCAGTGTGCTATTTAAAATCCAGGGTAAACTTACCTTAGATCAATTTAGGGGTTTATGGCTTCTACAAAGCCCTAGAAGTATGGATTCATGATCACCAAGGTATCCATTCTCTCAAAATGAGACATAAAAATAGTTGTCAAAAGCTGTATTTTAAATTCTTCAAAAGTACATTTTTCATTTTATTTAGTTACAACCTGCAACACAACTAGGTTTACCAATATCTACTTGAGAAAATTAGGTAACTTGTGGATTACAGTTCATGAATAATTCATCCTCTTGAAGCTGCTCCAATAACCATTTATCTCATGAAAAAAAAAACAAACTTCTATTTGTATTCCATATATTTGTGTTTTGTATGTTGATTTAAATCTTTAGTATCACTCATAGTCCCAGAAAAAGTAGAATGTATCACTAAAGAGGTCTTCTTTAAAAGATGTTTTCCATGAAAAACAAATCTTTAAAGAATTTTGGCTGATGATAATAAATAAAACTTTTCAATATCAGCTTACAAGCACTGCTTGATTTCTTTTGGAAATATTTTTTCTCTTCTGTTTAAACAAACAGAGACAAACTGTCTGCTTTGGAAATCCTTTTACTTACAGTACACACTTACTTACAGTATTCAACAAACCAAATACTTACAGTATTCCACAAACCAAACTCATGGTTTTGTGCTTTATCAATATATATATGTCTATCACAAGGTCAGCAGGCATAGATTCCTATCACAAAGAGTTGGTATTACTTACTGAACCATAAATTTTTAATTGATCATATTTGTTTCCATAAATCCAAGTGTTTAAAGAAAACTACAATGCACAATTCAAATTAATAATGTAAAATCAGCATGACTCAGGTGTAAATTCACAAAAATTAGGAAGATCACTTACAGCCACGCAACAGTAGCTGTTTCGAGTAAGCAGTTTGTTTAGAATAAGAATTACTGTGATGAAAATTCTTATCTACAATTAAACAGAATGCTTCCTTCAGAACAGAATTTTCTTAGTATAATGGAGAAAAAAGAATTTTTTTTTATCTTTCTGTTCACAATTATTCATAATCTAGTAATAATTTCAAGAACTGAGATATTAAAAGATTTTCCAAATACACTTTAAACTTGAACATGCCACTCCATCGTCACGCACATCATAGCAAATTCTATTCTATTGCTAGAAAACTCATATGTATCATTACAATAATTATTATGAGTTATCTCTATCAATGGTAGATCTGTCCAAAGGCTATTGAACATTGCCAGTTTCTTGGTACTTTCAATTAAGAAAGAGGAAATTTAGCTTTTAGACCCAGACTCCACATCACTAGTAGTTAATTATGGAAGGGACAAAGCTCCTAAAGATACTGCATTTAGTATATGCTCACATCTGTAAATCTGTCTCATAAGATTTAGCTGAATGCCTTCATTTCACATCTAATTATCTCTGCTGGGCAAACTGTTGCTGGTGTGGTCTCTTTTCACCCAGCTACTTTTTACTTATGTTCAATCAATCAGATATAAGCATTGCCTAATGATGAGCATATACTTGGACAGCTATATAAACAATTGTAACTACTAAATTACAGAGTGCCAGTGCATTACTGGCTACACATAACATAGCTGACTGATGAAGGTGTGAAAAGAAGGAATTGGGGTTTCCTAATCTATTTTGAGTTTTAGACGGTCTTGGAATCACGGAGTTGCAGTGCAGACAAGCATTTAAGAACTTTGTTTCCACAAACACTTGCATGCACACACACACATAAGCACAATGGAATGTCTTGTGAAGAAATGTGATGCTTGCAAGTTGAATCCTCTAAAGGCACAAGAGATGACATATATTGTCCCTACTACATTAGTTTGCTTCAACATTATACATTATGCCTCTACAAGTGAGATCTCTTACAAAGCAGGGTTAAAAGGCTAGGATGTAGCTGTAGTACTGCATTGATGTACCGTTGTGGGATTTGATACCCAGCTGAGCTGGTTTTTTGCAATATTTAATCAAAAAAGGAGACTCAGGAAGTGTATCACATTTCTCACGTTTGTTACCTTATACAAACATTCGCTTCCTCTAGGTGCACAGCAGAGATACCCAGAGGAACCATGACGAGATAACAAACCATGATCCTGCATGTAGGAAACCATCTGAAAGGAAGGAAGCAGGATGAAAAGAGTATTTTCTTCCACAAAAAAGAAACAGCTGTGACAAACAGCTGCAGAACAGGTTAGTATTGATTTTGTGTAGAGCTTCTTCAGAGAGAGATCTACCACAACCTGTAAAGTCAGGTTCAATCCAGAAATGAAAAGTGAACTGAGCATTGTGTATGAATGAAGGCAAAATTGATTTTAGTGAGGAAATCTTCTGTCTTCCAAATGAAACTGTTTTCTTCCAATTCTTTATTCTAAAGATAGGAAGAACAGTAGTCACATCTCTTATTATGTTCTCAACTAAAAAAATCTCGCCTGTTTTAAGACACAGAGTAGAGAAGGTACAATGAAGTAAAAATTCAACAAGAATTTTTGCTTTCAGATTAACAATCACTAGTGGACACAATCTAGTTTCTTTAGCTTTGTTCTTGCAAAAACATTAAAAGCAGAGAAGAGCAAACAGTGTATTTCTCAGATTCAGAGATGAAAAAAAGTAACAAAAGAAATAACACAAAACCATTATGCAAACTAAAAGACTCAAAATTACAATTGAAACTTTTAAACCCCTTGTCATGTCTTTATCTTCTGAAATAAACCATCAATCTTTTCCTACTGGAACCATTCATTTGGAAGGGCTTATTAAATGACTTCTTCCACTTCAAGAAGATGTGAAAACTAATATACAGTTTGTATCATGGAACAGACCATCTGCTTTGAAAAGTTCCCATATCAAGAGAACAGAGGGACTAGTTCCCAATTAATTAGCTATTTTAGGAGGTTTGGATATACTCTTTCCAAGATGGTTACAGTTGATAAGATAATCATCTGTCTGTCAAGCTGTATCTGTTTGCCTGTTAGTCTAGCTAGAGTACTGGAGAAAGCCAGAGAGATGTTTATTGTTTATATCTTTCTTCTCCCTTCTCCTCCTCCCACAAAATGAAAGCCATCCCAGGAACTGAATCATTGAATATAGTCATAGCCTTTTTTACCCAAAGTTGTTTGTTCTCTTTTACATGGTAAATATACAAATGTCCCAATGAAGGCAATGAAGGACAAAGGGTATTACTGGAGTAGATTTCAGATGTTATTTATAGCAAGATTTTATAATGCAGAGATATTAATAGCAACTCATTGCACAAGAGGTGAATGAACAATACAGATGTTTCAGGCTTAGTTGAAGGACCTATTCTTTTCCTGAAGAAAAACACTGTTTGTACAAGGCACCATTTACAAGTCAATTGTGATTTTTTATAGCTATGAAATAATGTTGTTTTTATCTCTTTCAGCTGAACTGAGCTGCTGGCTTCCGTTTGGCAGCTTCACAAACAATCTGTGTGCAGTGAGCCACGCTTAACAGGCCCCCAGAGTGGGTGTCAGGAAAGATTGCACGCCGAGACAGGGAGACAGTGTGGTTTCCTTATAAAGCCAAACTTTGAAGCCCAGGATCACAGGGAAGTCTAGCTAAGGGAACAGGTATTTATTTATATAAAGCCCAAGAGAGTTTCTAAAGCATAGCAAAAAAAAAAAAAAGTGGTTTTAGCTCAGAGCACTAAGAGGCCATTAAAGGTAATGTGAGCATTTACAACATGCGTATACCAATAGATTTATTTCTTTTAATTGTTTTCTTTCTTTTGTAAAAAATAATAAGTTTGACACCGTATAATATCCATGATATGAAAGTAATCACCAAACTGAGAACATGGGAAAGCATAAAGAAAAGTGTAATTTCCTTACGTAGTGTATTGATGAAGCAGCTTGCTATAAAGCATTCTGGAAGTTATGTCTGTAAAAGACCAGGCAGTAATTACAGTGGGAACTACAGCCATTTCCATAATAAAGTTGTAAAATCACATCTATGCTTTTGGTTAAAAAGACCAGCTTTGTCTCTAGGGAATGACCAGCTATAAATACTCAAGAAACTCACATAAATGAGTATTAAATTGACTAGCTACTTAACAGCTCAACACTCTACCACAAAGCTTCTAGTCTTATCCTGGTTTTTTGTTTGTTAGTTTGTTTTCACTTCCAATAGACCCCAGCAGAGGAAATAGGTGCTGGTAGCCTAAATTCTCTTTTCAATTTTTGTCCCCACAATTTTCCATGTTTTGCGATTTTGTTTAGTGAGACAAAACAGACCCACAGTTTTGGGGTTTGAAAGTTGCATTGAAAAGATACTGTAGGAATATAAGCTAATGTATTTCCTGAAAAGAATTTTTCACCACACAAATGATTTTTTGAAAGCAGTTGTGTTTTTTTCTGGGGATGGGACTTTTGTGCTACTCTCAGAAATTTCACCTCTATAATAAGTTCGTGGCATTACCACTGGGAAAATATTAATTAATCTGAATAATCTCTATAACGCTCTTCAAATACACTGTTTACATTTCAGGGGGGATGGTGGAGATTGTTCGTCCTGATTTGAAAATTCAGTATTATGGAATGACTAGTCTTTTATGTGGGAAAAAAAAAAACAACAAAAAAACAAAAACAAAAACATTATTTGAATCTTTGGAAATTGGAAACAGGTGAGGGTTTTTTCTGCTCCAGTTCTTCCAGTTTCAGTCAAAGGGACCAGGACAAAAGCATTTACTTCAAAAATATGACAGCACACACCTTACATCTCCACAAATCTATCACATAAGAGGAAGAGACATGACAGGCAGAATGCAGTTTCTTGAGAGGGCTCATTTATGAAGAGAAAACAAAACTTTATGACCTTCTCTTTGATAAAGTACCTCCAACAAAATTTGACTACTGAATATTAGAGGAACTACTGATGGAAAAATAATTAGGCTAATATTTTTACTAGGTATTGCATCTAAAATTGTGACTTTGTCTTGACATTTAGTAACAGACAAAAAAAATCTAATTTGTTGAAGGAATTCAATCACCACAAATTATTCATGCACCTTTAGAAAAATAATGACACACCACCAACTAGATTTTTTTCCCTTGAACAAAGCATGCAAATTAGTATGCAGATAGATTAATGAATTGAGAATGTATGAATAGTGAATGCTTTTGACTCTTAAACAGAATAAGAAATGTACATTCTCTCTAATCCATCATTCAGTTTCTATCTGCAGCAACGAGAAGTAAAATGACAGCATAAGGCCATCAACAAATACCTTTTAGGAATCACATACAAAATAAAACCCCACCTCAATGTACTATTGCCTTACTTGGCAGCTTTATAAATTTGTTTCTGGGATCATGGATCATGTTGCCAGCATCCTCTAGAATGATCCCTTTTAAAAGCTTTTCAGATTTGCTTTGAACTACTCTTGACAAAAATGATTATTGTTATTTAAATTCACTATTTTTCTATTTATTCAACATCTAAGATCATGCTGATCTTCAGATGTAATCAGACACTTCACAGTAGTAAAGTAGATTTGTTACTATGCTACACTTCAGACAAATATAGAGTAGTTTAAAGCAAATTTAATTTTCTTCTCTTCTTGTTAGATCAGCTTATACATAAGAGATATTTTAAAGATTTCCTGGTTGGTAGAAAATTACTTTTGCAATGTACTTTATTATGAATGGTTGCATTCATTTCATGTGATGGAGAATTTGGAATCAAGAACAGCACTTCATAAATTAAGTAGTCTTTAGTGCATTATAAATAATTCTGTCTTAGTGAACATTTACTTTCTGAAAGCTGCAGTGGAAACTGTAGTCCTTTATTCAACATATGCTACAGGCCAAGTCTGGTACAAACAGCTGCAAAGGAGTTCCCCATAATTACCCTGCCAAAAACTTGAAGTTTGATTTGGTGAACCTAACCTCTGCATGAGCATTTTAGACATTGAATTAGCAAAATCTGGTCCTTTGCTAAGGACAGTCTGACATTTATACAGATTTCAGTGAGCTATCTGAAGCTTTCAATTTCCTGATACATACCTCATATACTCCCCAAACTTTTTCATTTAATTTCATACCAAACATAGGTATAAAATATGCACATACTGTTAATATTCTAAAAGTCATGCTTTAGCTTGCAAAATGTTTGTACTATGATTTCAAACAAAACACTGGAAAATTTATAGGTTTCTTTTTAATTTTAGTCATCAATACATGAAGATTGATACATATTTATAAGGCTGATTTTAAATACAGAGATGCCTTTGCCTATAAGGTTGCTGAAGGCTTATATTACCTTTCCTTTATTTCCTTTTTTTCACTTTCCTAGGTCTTATTGAGCCATGCCATGTAAGAAATTGCTAGTGCCTGTAAGTATATGACATCTCATCAGTAAGGAATGTAATGATGTCTTTGGTGCATGAAGTGAAATTATTTCAAGTTGCAAAGGACCTCCAGGAAAGGGTCAGAAGGTGAGATTCCAAGAAATAAATCATAGATATCTATAGGGAGTTTCTTCTGTGTTAAAGAAAAGATTAATTACAGACACAAGGCTTGACAGAAAGTTGAACTATAGGTGGGCCTGTGTCTAGTGGTTCAAGCAGCGGCCCTAGAGGTGAGATTTCTGGCTCTTCTTCTTTCCAAATATGTGTCTTGAGCAGTTTAACCTGCCACCTTCTGTTAACTTTTCAGTAAAGCAGATGCCCCCTGTACTTACAATTTTAAAGTGCCACAGTTTACTTCTGACTTCAGCAAGTCAGTAAAGAAGAGGTTTCTTTTTTCTCTATCGATATGGTTCAGCACGGAGATGAAAGTGCTTTTATACAAGTGATTTTTATATTGTATCATATGAAATAATGTTTTTCTAAAAGCACTGAGAAATAAAATACTGACACAAGCTTAGATTAGTCATATCCAAAAAACCTACCAAATAGATTCAGTGAAAGTCTGATAAAATGAATAATATCTGTATTTTATATAATTAAAGAACCATCCACTAATGTAAGATAAACAGTGATTTTCACAAGCATTTGCATGGAAAATTTTTTAAAATTGGAAGGAATTTAAAGAAACGAAAACTTATAAGAAAATTAAATGTCTGAAGGGATGATGTAAATCAGGTTTATAGACAAATCACAATGAATAGGTTTTCATAACCAATTATGTGTGTCTAGTTGAAAGAATAAGCTTTCAAGTTAAGATATTAACTGCGTTGACGACAAATTTTGTAGCTGGGGATATAAGCCCAAGATTAGGAATTAATGAAATAGATTTCAATAATGTTGTCCTGGAAATTATTTGACTTTTGTGACCTCTAAGACACTCTTTGCCACAACTCAGTTGCACTTATTAACTTCATTAAAGCATCTTATTTTGGTTTTGATAAATTACTAGTATACCTGTAAAGGAGTTTGGAATATTATAAATTGCTGTATGGTGGAGACTTATGCGAGCACTACACTCATGTATTCAAAATTCACTTACTGCTATGTTTGATTTATTAACCATCTATTCTGGGGTACTTTAAAATAGATGACATAAAAGATAGCAATTTGTACATACCTAATGATTCACATATGACAAAGCGATAGAGTACCCTATAAACAAGGACCTTCACTTATCTTCAGTAACATAATGTTTATTCGGGTCTAAAAACTCTCAAAGATACAAATGCCTTTGTTTATGACATGCTATATTATAGTAGGTATATTATTGTATAGTATATCATATATTATATTTTATATGTATAGTTTGAAGAGCTTGAATCATGTATTATATAATAAATAGCATTCACCTTCTGCCTCATCTTTATTTTCTAAGTGGGCAGTCCTACACAGAGTTAGATACATTAAAATTATCTCAAAGCAATACAAATGTGGGTGACTGATAGCAAGGCCTGTTTATGAAAGTTGCAGTACCCTGACAACAAGCACTCCTGCAGTGACTAGGGCATCCACCAATATCACAAATTGCAAAGGACTACACTCAACAGTGACCTATCTTAGATTAAGAAATACGCAACAACAGCAGTTCTAGTCATAATTTTCTGTAGGCTTCCTTATGTCACAGACTGAAGCTCAGTTATTTCTCACTTCTCCCAGCCCAAGCTCTTTCAAGCACTTGAATATTTTTTTCCACAGCCGTAACTCCAGTGATGTAGAACTAAAGACGCTACCACCCGTGTTTTCCCATTAGCACTTTTAAGAGTATGTCAGCAAGGCCTTCTGAAGGCAGATCCAGACGTTCCCTGCCTGCCCTCTGAGTTGGCCAGATGCTGCATATTTGTGTCAGCGTGGCACCAAGCCCAAACTAATAAACTTTGCCACTCAGCAGAGCTTAAAATTTTGAGCTTTTTGGCATGGTGGCCACCGCAGTATAACTTCCAGGTTAGATCTAGCTCACAGATTGTTGAAGACAGGACACAGAAAGAGGATTCACTGCAATAATTTTTTGCCTTGCAAAATGTATAGATTGCAAGCTATTTATCTATGAAGTCTACAGAGAATGGAGAGACAGAGAGAAACACCTGTGAACCCAAACTGTAAGAGATGTGTGTTTAAACTGTTGATAGGTTACCTGTAAGCTGCTACTATTTTTCACTGAGGAGTCCAAACAACTAGTACAAAGTAGACTTTTACATTTTTGAAATATAAGGTCAGTATGCTCGATGTCAGCAGGTTGGAAATCTGATAGTCCACTGAAATTTACTAGGATTGGGTGATACTCAGCTTCTTAAGTGAAAGATTAGCATTCTGCAAAAGCTTTGCTCAGACACTGAAGAAGGTAAGATTTCACCAGCACAGTTCCTTAAATATCTGTGTCAAATTTCAAGATTAGATGGTTTGCTCTCTGTTCTCCACTGGCTTTAGTGACTCCATTTTCATAAATGGTAGACACCTAGCTTATGAAGACCCATACTGTAGCACCTAAAGTTGCATGATATGAATCTCACTTGGACCAAATCTCGCTACATTCATATTCTATGAAAGTCCTTTTTTGACTGGATTTATGGAATTTATCTACTATATAATTAGTTCTAAAAAAGCACAATATATGTAAAAAATTCCATACAAAAGTACATCTAAAGAACGGCAACCCATGTGTCATACGATAAAATTAGTACTTGATAATTCATCCAAGGAGCGTGAAGTTATACACAATTCAAGTCTTCAGTCTGATCTGTCCTGACTATCCTCCGGCTTTCCATTATCCTAAAGATCAGGCTTGAAGTGACTTATTTAACATTACTGTCTTGTCTTTAGCCAATACTATTACAATAAAGAAAGAAAACTAAAATTAATGGTATCCAGAGAAAGAAAATGCATGTGAGACAGAGCATCAGTTTTTCTGATCAGTGACAGGACCACTCATTTAGCAAGTGGGAGTCCTGTTCCCTTTTGAACATTTTCCATGCATTTTACCACACAAACTGTGTAACAGTGCTCAGATGGAGAAGAATCCAAGATCTTTAATTTCCTGATCAAGTCCTTCAGCTGCTAGACTATTACTTAAGTTTTCTAGAGAACAGGATAGGTAAGATAAACATTTAAGTGAGCTGACCATCTAAATTTAAACATGTAGCATAAATGCCTAAGATTAGAGGTTAGGAAACTGAACACAACATTGTACAGATATACTGCTGAATGCTACAGGCATGCCCCTCCAGAGATGTGAGATATAGGTTAAGTAGCTGCTCTGCTTGGTATATTCATTCTCAGCAGATCCCACTCAACTTCACTGTCTGCGTATAGTGAACTGGGAACACAGATGACAAACCTAGGTTATGAATCCTGTCAAGTCATCATGTGGAAGTCATGGATAGTAAAAAAAATAAGTTCTCAAACCTACATGCTTTTTATTTGTTTCTCCTTTTGGACTTAGTTTTTGTTTATATTGCATCCTCTTTTTGCAGCTCTGGTAATTTTAAAGATTCATAAAATTAATGCAAACAGTTTTGCTTCACTTTGAGAAATGTGCAAACTATCAGGACATGAAAAGGGGCTTTAGAACAAAAAAGAAACAGATTTTTCACCTTTACCACTACCAAGAATTTCTTTTTAATATTAAAAAGTGTATGTTTTCCATTTCATACCTTCCTGAATACTGATGGACAGGGGGCATAAAATATTAAGAGTTCTGGACTATCACAAACTTGTCTGCCACAGACCTCTAACAGCAGCAAACAAATAAAATAGTAGGATTTTAACTCTAAAATACAATTAATTCAACAGAAGTCTTTCAACAAGTTTCTTAAGTACAGCTGACCTTTCCACAGCTTTCACTCAAGAGTGGCTGAAGTAGGTAGAAGGCAATTCAGGAACTTCATTTAGCCACAAACTCAACCAACCTTGCTCTATGAATATGAAGAGGCTCCTAGAGTCCACTGGTGTCCTTCTGGTGTCCATCCTCTTTAATCTCAGGTCTATTCCCATCCTTCCTAGTTGTCTCATAATCAGGAGATTGTAGTTCTCACTTTCTTCTTTTTGGATAAGCCTCTACTGAGGAGTCTGAGTGGACACTTTTAGTATCTCCTTCATCTCAGTAGGGGTCAAGGAGACTGACAAGTTCTCTCCTCGTCAGAGACTGTGTAAAAATAACTGAATAGCAAATAAAGAGGATTTAAAAAGCATGCATGTTTGATTAAAAAAAAAAAAAAAGCAAAATCCAAAAACCCCTGTATTTATTTTAAAGAGAATAGTAGACAGCACAGAATAGATAAAACACCAAAAGTCAACAAAAATAGAGAGAAGACCAACAAAGAAAAGATTTTGATGCTTTTTAGACATCAGTGTCTCATTTTTCTAGGATATCTGAGTAGCTTTTAAAACACAGTAAAACTTCAGTCAGTTCAAGACACAATAACAAGGGAAAAAAAGCTTATACTTTTATCTTTTTCCTTTGTAAATGTAATATTCTCTAATTTGAACTTTACTCCATAAAGTAATGTTCTTTTGACAGTAAATGATACAGAGGTGCATCAGGTTATGCCAACAGCTTCAGAGATCTATTTTAAACCTGAAGAGACAGGAACAATTAAATTTTTTCTCTCCAGACCATTTTAATGACAGAAAACAAGCATGTCTGCTTCCGGAAGGATGATGTTTCTCACTCAAGAAAACATTAGGCTCCAGGATTTTATCCTTTACAAACTCTGAAAAACAGGAAAAAGTATCTCAATTCCTGATGGGCTAGCAATCTGTGTTAATTCACAACCATTCATAAACAGCCGGCTTGTTTGGGAAACATTGTTTTTGGGATTGAAAGCTACTTGTTGGATAAAAGCAATAAGGACAAGGAAAAAAAAAGCCACTTCATAACAATGATCAATCTTTTTTCTCTTCCTTTCACTGGTGAAAGACCAAACTACAATTTGGAAGTATGTAAATGAAGTATTATCAGGCAATGGTGAAGTGCAATTAATGCATTTTACCCCAGGCTACCATGATTGCTGCAGCTCATCCAAAAGCTCTGGTTAATGCCCGTGGCAGTTTTGGAATAATTAAATTGGTGTTTTGAAACATGAAAACTACAGGATACACTTCAATGAAAAATGAGGCATTGATACCGGGTAAGAGTCACAAAGAGACTTGAGCGACAAACCCTGCTCACATTAGAGCTATTAGACATTCCCCTCCCACTCATCACTAGTTTAATAGGGTTGCAAAATTATTTTTTTCAGATTTGTGCTTTGCCATCAAAAGTTTACTTGCAGTTTCCCCTCCCTTTCCAAAAAATGATGATGCTTTTTGACTTAATGAACTCTCACAACTGCAGAAGGCAGGTTTTTTTTAAATTTATATGCAGATGAGTACAGGCAGACAGTTCCAGATGCAGACATACTGGGTCTGACCTGGCAGGACTGCATCCACAGAAGTTAGATGCAGTTCAGTCTCTTAATACCTCCTCTAAAATCAATACACCAGTTTTGGCAAAAGCTGTATAATGAACTCATGATTTGGAGTTTACAGCCAGCTATGAAATTCAGATTAAAAGTTCTCGCTGCTTTTACACAGTCCTTTGGTCTCTGTTGAGAGACATTTTAATCTTAAAGGTGGGTATAGAAAATTCAACACTTTCCCTGGGTAATTTGCTGTGGCAAGTTACTGCAGCCCAATTATGCTGTGTATGGCCACTGCCTGTGGAATGCCTATAGGGGAATCCTGTGGAGTATGCTATGGCCTGCAGGCACTGCAGAAGACTCTTAGGTAATTGTCCTAAAGATGTGACACTGCAGGAAAATAAATAATTTAGAAGAAAAGACCAGTATCCTGCAAAACAGATGGTAAACTATTCTTTGAGTCATTTAACAGGATATATTCTGTAAATATGTAACGAGTCCTCTTCTTCCAATATCCATTTAAGTACATGGAAAAGGTCCTATTGACATCAAGGACTATTGAAACCAGCCTTACACATCAATGGTGTCAAACCCTGCTGTGGGCAAGGATATGTAAAAGGAACACAGTGTTCATATCCAAACCTGCATGCTGCACAGCACAGCTAAATTCTTATTTTTGGCATTTCATTCTGCCAACACATAAACAGTCTTTTGTGCATAAATCTTCACTTTTGAGTAATGCTTTCAGATAAAATAAAAACTATATTAATGTTGGAATTAAACATAATTAATTAATTTATTACTGGAGTATTTTATGTATTGATAATTTGTGGCTGTACAAATGAGCATTTTTGAGTAACCCTACAATTGTGAAACCTCATTTAAAATAAAAAATATGTCTCTTACTCTCATACTTGTGTAGATAAATACAAGGTTGGGCACAGACGTGCAGAAATCCTGAGTGGTTCAAAAGTGCTGCCACATGTTTAAAAAGACAACCACTTTTGAAATATATCAATGATAAAGAAATTGTCAGATTCTTCATAATTTCATTTTAGACAAAATTCTACTCTGCTACACTTATTAATCATCACTGAACATAGCAACAGCCAAATACTAGTGAGGGGGCAAGTTTCATAGATGTGTCAAGAACATGGGGGACAAGGCATTTCAATCCCTATATTTCAAATTGCTTTTCCATTTCACCTTTGCTTTCTTTGCTTTCACAAGCAAAGAAAAATGTCATCCAAACCCAAAAATAATACACAAAACATTAAGTGCCTTCTGGATATTAAATTCTCAACAGTTTATTAAATATTCTAAATATCATGTGGTTGGGTTTTTTTATTAGCAAGAAGTTCAAAATCTCCTGTATTTCCCCAAAGACCTTACTACCTCTGAAGTTATACTTTTAGCTCTTCAAATCTCAGTGGTTCACTGGGAAGGTTGAACATATAGAACAGAATAAACACTTCTCAGTTGCGTAGTGTGGTTAGTTATTCCAATTTTGAAATCAACTTTTTCTATTTTTTAATTTTTTATTTTTTAATTTACCTGGAAACTATCTTGGAAATTTTAACTCTGTCATGTATTTCCAAGACAATCTATGGTACAGTACTCACTACTAAGCTAGAAGAATATCTTGTATAAAGTGGCAACACTCCATGGAGGAGAAAGGTTTCTCTCACAGTGGAAAATTTTTCCAAACTAGTAGCTGAGAGATATATGTATCAAATAAAGCTCAACTTCTACATATACAAGAAGAGAAATAATATCATACAAATTAAGGAACAGTGCAAAGTGAAATAAATCAACCTTTATGGTCAGGCATGGCATTAGTACATTGCCCTTTTCTCACATGCGCAAAACTGACATCCTTGAGTGATATCCTCCTTTTCCTCCATATTTTCAGGTTAAGTATGTTATGTATTAACTGTATGAGAGGGCTGAGAAAGGTAGGTCTGACTTGGCTTTCATCACATGAATCGGGATCCATCTGCGGCTTAAATCAGGGATCTTTTACACAAAGCAACAGCCAAATATCCTGCTCAGGACCCAAGACTTGTATTCTAACCAAACAGTTTTGCAGTAGGATTAAACATTTGGTCACTGAAGAGTGACCTTATTTCTCTAGACTTTAAGAATACCTGAATGACTTTTTGAATGTAATTCTGGGAGATAGAATACTTACGACCCTCTTTGGTTTCACATAAAATACAACTAGTGTTATAGATTAGAGAGAATTTGCAAGTTTTTCTCTGAGCCAATTAAAATCCTAATTTAATATTTTTTTAAACCTTAGACTTTTAAACTACTGTTCCTTTTAGTCTTCTTGTGTCAACATGTCCTCTATCTTTCTTAGTTTAGAAATGATGTAGCTTTCTTTATTCCAGACTCTAGTGGGTAATAGCTGTTTGGAATTAAGGGAAAGTCAAAGACTTTCTCAATTGTCTTTCATTTTAACTTTAAACATTTAAAAATATCTAACTATATTTAGGCAAATTAAAATAAAATACAAAGTAGTAATGTATTTTCCCTTCTCTCTCTTATTTAGTGTCTTTCTCCCTCCCATATAATTTAACTAAAATCATATAATCTTCTACAATTTGAACAGGCCAATTAGAAAAGGGCATGAGTAAATGCACAGTGCAGACTCTGAGTACTGAACCGTTCTTATTAAATAAAAGGATGAATCCGTTTTAGCCATCTTCATTGACAGCCCTCCTCCAGCTCACAGCCAGCTGGCAATTAATGGAATCAGATTTAAAACATGCAATGGGGAGAAATCAGCTTCTATGTGTCATTCTTACACCAGACATATGTGTGTCTGCTTTACGCGTGCCTGCATTTGTATTGGTATTGCATGTACAAAGTGTTATTTTTCCCATGTGTGCTGGTTCAGTATATTTCCTAATACTTAGCCTCCCGCAAACATCAGGACATACTGTCAATTTTTCTTAAACTGATTTTAACACTGATTTCAATATAGATAGGCAGATTGCTACTAAATAGTTATGTTAGATAGCTTATTAATATTTATTCCTATGATTGTCAAAGGAAAAAGAAACAACATAAGCACAAAAAAAAAGAGAGTCACACCTGAGATGTACAGCAACTTGAACTCAGAACAGCTAGGGCTTAATAAAAGTCAAAAAAAAAAAAATTAAACAGTATTAGTCCAACAGATTTTATGTATTTAATTTTAAAATCCTGTAGATTTATTTCTGTCTTTTGAGAATATTATTCAAAATAAATACAATTTACAGCCAAGATTTTTTTTTCTGGTGTTTCACCTGAAATTTCCTCATCAGAATTTCATACCAGTGCAGTTATTGCTCTTAGTAGGTTCCCAGTTACTGAAATGAGATATGTGTGAAATACCTGTATTCCCCATATAGTATGTTAGTTAGTTAGCTCCGAACAGGATGCACATGCACAATATACTAAACAGGGAAAAGAGTCATCAGAAATGTTAAAAAAAAAGATGTCTATCTCAGAATTCCCCCATCCATTCACCTGTAGCCCTACACTAGACAGGTCTATGGAAATTAATATGTAAGCCTCAAAGCTCTCCTTTTCTTTCACATCTCTATTTGAGAAGGTAGAAATCAACTTTTTCCTCTTGGGATGCAGATGCAAGACAGGGAAGAGAACACATGTGAGAGCAAAGGAGGAAACCTGAGCATGTACATGTGGTGAGGTGCTACTCCAGAAAGACTGAACTCTAGTCCTTGTCCTTAGCATCTTCCATATTTATCTAAGACTGTTTAATGCAAATAGCATCAACAATGTTTGAAATAGAACCCAAAATGGTTCTTCTCTTTCTCAAACTTCTTCCCAGTGAATACTCTCATCAATAAGCTACAACATGAAGCTGTATTTTGTGCCTATGCTTCCATGCCTCACAAGTCCTTTCTTCTCTCTGTACACTGATGTGACCCCAGCAATAGGATGAGTGCTCTCCTCCTTTCATGTTTTCTTTTACCTGCCCTACAGCATTCTGTATGGAGATGGGTTGTGCCCACTTGCGCCTCCTGAGGCTGAAGACAGGATATTTTCACCTCCCAGCTGCTGGAAATCTATTAAAGCCTTTTAGTTGTTATGTTACAAAAGAGACATTCTCCTCCTCAGTGTTTCCGAATGAAAATGTTTTGTGTTCTTGTGGTTACTGAACTTTAGATGGGGCCTATCAGAGAATATCACAGAGAAATCTGAAAGAGGGCCTACAGGAAAGCCTAATTGTGAATCCCAGATAGCTAACTTGGGGAGATACCATGCTGTTGAGGTCTTGAACAGTGACACTAGCTTGGGTATTTAAAGACAGAATGATTTATTTCTCATGGCAAAGCACTGCAAGACACAATGAAAAACTTGTCCTGAAACATTCTTATTACAATTCTAGTATTTTATTTCCCAAAGTTACAATCTAGTTGACATAAATTCTGTAAAGGACTTGAGTTTAGACATTTGGACTATTTGTGAATCCAAATTCCATTACACCTGCATTGACTATGACATTTTTCACCCTCTAATAGTTGTTCCATTATTTTAACAATTATAAAAGTGAAATATAAACCAGCAATTTCTGGGAACAATTTGCTTTGTGTTCATGTTTATTTATTTATTTTTCAGAAAACTACTCTGCAGCACCATCTAGTGAAAATGAGAAGGACCAGTTATACTGTTTCCATGTTTGGAGAATCTCCATGTGTTTGCAGGCTGTACTCTTAATAGAAGTAAGAGAAGAAACGTCAAGTCTCCATATAGAGAGTACGTGTGTATCCTCTGTCATTTTATCCGTCTTGAACAGAAAGCCTACCTCAGGATGAAAGGCTTTGTTATAGAAAGAGATATAGACTCTTGGGACAAGGTGCATTACAGACAGAATACAAAATACATCTTGGCTACAAAATACTCTTCACTTTAGAACCAAAGTTCCCAAATTTTCATTGTGCTGAATCAACCACATCATTAACAGCTATCAACCTGTGTTGTTAATGATGGTGTGTCAGAGACTGAAACGTTTGATGATTTATGCATTCTAGGAGACTTTTGCAGGTTTTTGACTTTTTGATGGACAACTGGGCCCATCCCCCCTCCTCCAGCGCAGAAGATGTCAAGCCCCAAAAAGGCGGGAAGAGCCGAGCTTGCAGGCTTTTGACTGTTACACTGTACCTCTGATGGCTCATAGGAGCCCATCCTCCCCCCCCCAAGCCTGTCTGGAAAAGGGCGGGAACCAGGCCAGACAAAGCAGCTCTTGCGCAGGGCCCAGGGAGAGATCGGAGGCTTGAGGCATGGCCCGTGACACTGGCCATGGATATAATAATTCATAACTTCTTGGAGTGTGGGGGCTTCCCTCCTTCACCTCTGGCGGATCAAGGCCACCACTTCAAGTGACAGACATGGAAGCTGCAACTACCAAGTTTCATAGCTGGACCCTGTGGGCGGTGACTATAGACATCTGTCCATTCTCAGCTTTTCTTTCTCTTACTCTCCCTTGCTCTTATCCTGCCTTTCTCTCCCCTATGCATTTTCTTCCCCCCCCCAAAGGTTATCTCTGTGTCACACTGTGGTATGACAGCACCCAAACTGCTAGCATGCCTGTTGATACAAAATTGTTAAAATAAATCTTGTCAATATATGTTTTCAGACACCGATTATTTAGTGTCGTTTTTGCTTTAATCCACCCCAAAGGAATTATTGAGAAAACCTGGGTTACCCCCCACTTTTCCTGGGGCGGGTCGTAACATGGTGTAATCGAGATCAGAATTTCTTCCAGTAACTAATAGGGTCACCAAGTATTCAAAGCAGTGAAGAAAATCCTATACAGAACTGGAGACGCAGACCTTTTTGAGTGTTTAGGGTTCCCTGTTAAGGGTATTTTTCTATGCAAATCTTTCCTTTGAAGGTGGAAAATGGCTTCTGAGGAAACAAAAAACCTATTCATAACTATCTGTGTAGGTGGTTATATAAATAAATATAACCCCTAAATTAAATACTCCATCATCACATATTGCAGTTACTACTATAATACTACATCATACCTGAGTTGATGTCTAGCTCCACCAGTTATGAGGACTGATACAGCAAGTCCCTACTGTGGTCATTGCAGCCATATGTCCGTCTGATCCAGTGTTGGTTGTGTAAGACACATGCAGAGAAATACAGATACTGTCTTGCAAAAAATAAGAAAATGTCAGTCTTTTTTATGCCAAAAGAAATCAGGTTACTTTAGGTCTTATAGTCTCGTTCATAGACTAAGGCTTTATTTTTTTTCCTTCTGTTTTTAAGAACACTAATAAAGGCACAGACACTTACAAATGAGTTTTTTTAAAATGAAAACAAGTACGTTTGTACAAATACAAAATATCTGTTAAGAGATAATTCCTGAGTCTTGTAGCCAGTCAGTTAGAATTCCATTGAAGTATAAAATTGTTGTTACAAGAGCCAGAGTTTTCCAATTCTGCAGACACAAGCGACTAAATGGAAGTAATTGGCCAGAAGACTATCAGACTACCTTTCTCCAGCCTTTTCTTTGTCGGTCTATTTTGACTCAATTCTCAAATTCAGTTAGAGCTTGCAAATATTAATGAATGTTAATGGAACTGAGCCTGAAATTGTATATTCTTTAGTAGTGCATAGTCTCTAGTTCTGTCTCTGCAGAACATCGTTTGTCTTATCTTAGGCAGTTAGACCATCTGCAATAACAATAACAATAATAATAATATTAATAATTTACACATTTAACAGTAAAATACTGTATCCAGATTACCAAAGTCACAGAACTTTCATGATGGAACAGAAATTGTCATGATGAAAACATTAAGCTTAGAACTTCTCGAATTTAAAAATGAACTGTGGATTTGAAGATTTAGACATTGGATAAATAGGTAATTTCAAATGTTGAGAAAATCGTGAACATACAAATGAATTCAAGACATTAATTTATTAAGTCTTCCCAGTGCTTAGCTGAAGTATTTTTCTAATGTAGGAAAAGCTAGTTTCACCCCCAGATACTTTTACATTCTGCTACAGAGGACAGATAGATTCACAAATAAATTAAATATTCAAAGATGGATAGCAAAGGCTTTTTGTATTTTGAAAAATCTTGAGAGAAAAAATAGATGTATGCTAAATTATGATGCATAAAATCACAATTCCTGAATAAGTCGAAATTTGCTGTTCATCCTATATTCCATTATGCTACCATCAGAATACAATGCCGTGTGAGGTAAATATGCCAAACTTGAATTCTTACTGGTTTCATAATACTGTTATACAAACTAAAGCCAATATGCCTACCGAATCATTGTGAAAATTCTTAAATTGCCTAAGTCTCTAGACCTTTCTTACTTGAGAGAAAAGGAGGTAAGAGGTAGCTTAGTTATTAAACAATGGGTTGTGCAATAAAGCAAAGGGATCAAAAACCAAAAAAGTTTTTAATCTCTGTTTTTTTCACTTACTGTGAACTGTGAAGTGGCTGGTAGAGGAACAGCAAGCACAGCAATGATATTTGAATCTAGTTCTGAAGAAAGAAAGTAAAAATAGGAGAGAATGATGCTACTGTATTCACAAGTTGCCTCAAAGCCCAAGTTTAGATCAATTTCTACTTAAAAATTTACTTTCTGTTCTTTATAGGAGGTGTTTAAATATGAAGAATTTATAAAACGGGGTAAAAAATAACAATGAAAAGAGTGAAAGATAATAAAAAATGAGAAGATAATTCCGTGTTTCATTAGAAATGAACAACATTTTAAAAAATATATTTTATTTCCATCTCTGCTCAAATGGGATGACTATTTATTGAGATGCAGCCAACAGACTATCTACCACATTATGATCTTTGTTCTTGTTCATACGGTCACTCACTTCGCACCTGTCTATGAAGACTTCAGAGGAGCTCTAATAAAACAGTAGATTTTAATGAAAGAGAGGGTGAGGATGGCTGGCCACTGAAACAGGTTCCCCAGGGAAGTGGTCACAGCATCAAGCCCGACACTTCAAGAAGCATTTGGACAATACTCTAAGACAGATGGTGTGCCTCTTGGGAATGGTCCTGTGCAGGGCTAAGGGTTGGACTCGATGATCCCTGTGGGTCCCTTCCAACTCAGCATATTCTGTGGTTCCATGACTCTGTGATCAGGGTTAGATGAGGGCTAGGCAGCAGAAGAAGTTATTAAAGTTTTAAGCAAACAGATTCATTGAGATTTTACACTTAAGCACAGGTACTTCAGCTATTTAAAATGAGATATTAGTGAAGTTTGATCATGCTTTACAATAAAATTTTCATTTTATGACAGGGGGAGAGCTGTAACTCCCCTCATGCAAGACCCAGAAAGGATCACTATGCACAGAATCACAGTGTGACACAGAACGAACGTTTATTAAACATGGACATGGCTTTTATAGAGAGAGCAGGGACTTTTCTGGAACAAAGGATGGAGACTGGGAGGAGTATTCCAAGAGTGGAAAATCACAGCAACAAGGGGTTGAACTGTCTGAACCTGGACAAATGGCAAACCGTCTCTGGGGAGAACAGGTGAAGCAGGTAGGACGAATAAGGAGAGGGCTTACATAGAACCAATAGGAAAAAGGGTAACAGGGGTACAGTACAGGGAACAATACATTTTTATAATAAAATATATTATACTAACAATAAAACAATTGCACAACGAAGTAAAGGCGCTGTGAAACAAACACTCCCGCAGTCTCAACAGGCACATTCAGCGCACCATGACGTAAGTACATTCTGATGTTATTTTTTCTTCTTCTGATTTCTTTTCACTAATTTCCCTCCACCACTCATAAGTCTCCATTGGGGCACCTCCAACAGTTTTATGAGCACAATAACATGAGGACTTGAGACCCAAACAATTAAGTTGCTAGAGACGTCTCTGCAGATGACATTGTGTTGACAAAGTAGTTATTTGAATGCCTAACTCATGAATCACAATGGTTTCTATAAACATCTCATTCAATACAAAGGTATATGAACTTGAAACAATGTCAGCAAAAAATATTCTATAACTAGTGCAAAAAATCATATGAAAATTGTGTTTAACGTGTCACGTACCTATCACAAAAATAAAATCAGAGCGCACCTGGAAACACGTATTTTAATATAATTCCCATACATACCATGTATTATATATTTATTGCATATTAGGACTACTGCAATTCAAAGATGAGGTAAATATTAAATATCAGGATGCTGTCAGAGTCCTGGGGGCACTGTGAAAGTTTTTTCCATCCCTGTTGATTGCTCAGGAGAACAATTTAGCCCATCCCAGTGCTCTTACTGCTTGGCCTAGTGTTGCTGTAAGATGCCAGTCTGCAGCCCTGTTCCTGACTCTGTCTGCTTTGCTCCCAGCTCAACTCCCTTGACTGGCCCTGGTCCCGGCTTGTGACTTGCCTGGTCTGAGATTGTCAATGAACCCTGTGAGATCAGTGATCAACACTGCAGGCTGTGGCCAGTCCCCATGGGACTGGGTTACCCTTGGCTCCCAGTTTGGCTCCCAGCTCCACATCCCTTGTAGAGCAGCCTTGCTCACACCAGTTCCTTGCCATAATGTCCTTTCCACACTTTCACCATTTGGGCATATATTCAATAACCAGCATGGATCTCACTGGATTGATCTAAATGTTTAATGACATAGGAGAAAAGAAATATTTGTATGAACAGTAATATCAGAATATAAGAGAAAATATTTTCAACAGGGTGATATGCCTTAGACTTATATTAATCACTTATTAGAATGATGAGAAATTTAACTAAGTGTAAAGCATTGAAAATAAGTTTTAGGAAAACTGCATATTGAAGAATCCTGTGAGGACAGTAGATGGAAAGAGATCATATATCATGTACTTTCCATTTGCACTGTGAATGCAAATGCAATAGGAACACTGTATATTTAACAAGATACTTGGCTAGAAGGTCAATCACAAAGCATAACTGGGATGTTATCATCAAATTAGCAGGGAGCCTTCATACTGGAGGCTATTTTACATTCAGTGTCATTCAAGATTTTCATTTAAAACTGGAAATGACAAATCAGACAGTATGCTAAACATAGAAGGATTCAGGAACAAGGGCAATGATTATTACTGAAAACCACTGGAATAAAATGAGAGCCAATGTAGACAGATGCACCATGTGTAAAAGAGGAAGAAATAATCAAGTGTCAGATCCTGTCAGGAAGTGTAACAAACTTCACTGCAGATGCAGGTTCTTTGTGCCTCTCAGGATCAACCCATAAATGAACATAGAGAAAAACACTGACTCAGTTGGAAACAGATGAATGGTAGGTTACAGGTTGTGACAGACTGACCCTGATTGAAGGATACAGTACTATCAATGAAAATGTACTGTGGGTTTAAAACTAGGAGTGCCCTGAGTAACACAAGCCTTGTGTTACTCTGCTCTATTCACAGAAATTTAGCTTTTGATGAACTTCAGTATAGAATATCATATTTCAAAAAACAGCTACATGAAGAAGGGTTGATAAGAAATACCATCACATACATATTTTCTGCTACTTGTCATAGTAAGTAACACCTCAGCCCAGTCCTGTAGATGTGAGCAGAATTATACTCAAGTAGTAAATATGCCTTTAAGTAGACAGGTATGGTAAAATTTGTAACTCAGAATACTCTAGTTATGAGGGATGGCCTCACAAATCATCTGAAGAGAAGGGAATCCTATAACATCGTAAGAGTTGTATGAATAATAAGAAGGAAAAGTATTGAACAGTCTATTAGAGACTATATTTATACTGTTTATACCCAGGGCTTTTCCCCCCTTTTTCCTTTGAAAGCTTTGGTATGTTATTGGGATTCAGATAATCAGAAAAGGTGTGTTTAGTAAAGAGCTGTTGAGGCTTTAGGCTGTGCTGCCAGACATAGCGCATTCTCTGGGACATATAACAGAGGAATCAGGTCAAGAACACCACAGGCTCCATCCATAGCAGGGCTGACTGTAGCTCTGCTGTTGGTATCTCTAAGGAATCTTCATTTTCCTTAATTTGCTTCATTCCCTTACATTATTTGTGCTCAAGTAGATAGCAGGGTTATTCAGTACTCAGTCCAGCGTAAACAGGCTATCACTCTAGTGTATGTTTAGCATTTGGAGTGCAAAACACTGCTAAGAGACCCCTGCAGTTCAACCCAAATCAAGAGCTGGTGATTAAGCCCTCTATATTCTCTTTTCTTCCTCCTTGCTTTTTCTTGCACAAACATATATGCTTCATACAGAGGAATTGGCTGTCTTTTAAAAATTATCTTGATTTGTAGCTGTCTATAAAAAACTTTTTTATTCAAACAAGTTTGGTATGCATATCCAAAATATGAAACTTTAATCTGCTTCTAAGATTACATGATATTTTAATGCAGAATTAGTTCATTAATTCTGTATGCTATAATTGAATGAGCAGAGTTTTAAAAATGGATACCTAATTTTAGATTTATAAGCTGCATAAAAAAGGTTCAGAAACTTTTTTCTCCATGATTTCTGGAAACCTTGCCTATAAATTCTGAGCAGACAATAAAACCACAATAACAGACTAACTTAAAAGGTGAAAGATAGAGGAAAGTAACAGTGAAAACAAGCAATAAGTTAGACATCTTCCAGGGGAAAAAAAATAGGAGATTTTTTATTAAAATTTTATTTTTCCTCAATATTTAGAGAATAAGGGATCCCTGGCCTGCGTTCAATAAGCAGGTGATCTGCTTGCAGCTCTCAGTAACACAAAGGAAAAAAACTGCCAGGTGGAGTTTCAAATATTAGAAAGAAACCACGAAAAGTGGAAAGATAAGAAAGAGAAAACAAATTAGGAAAACATTTGCTTAGAGAATATACCAAATACAGAGTTTGCTTTCAAAAACAAGAGCCCCAACTATTTTTCCTGTAAATACTTTATTTTTAGAGAGAGGACAAGACCATGTACATTTAACATCCCACAACTTTTTCTTCATGGTGGCATTTGATAACTCTGCTTCAGCAGATGTTTGAAAGTTGTGCCTAGGAACATAAGATGAATCAAGTTAAGCAGAAGCCCAGCCAGAACTTCTGAAGTGGAGGAGAGGAACTCTGGGACTTTCTAAAAGACCAGGGAAAAAACTGAGCATGAATGAAGTCTCACTCAGAAAGGTAACAAATGGTCAAGTACAGCTCTCCAAAAGATCCAATACAGGCACTAATACTTTCTCTCCTTTTCAAATTCAGCATCATCTGTTAAAAAAAACAACAAGCTTCAAAAAGGAACATAATTCTTTTTTAAGGGGGGTGGGGGCGAGAGGCAAAAACTAAGGTGAATAGCTTGCAGCACCTGCAGCTATAAACCTCTCTCAGCTTGGTGAGGTTGCAAGTCACTATGTATATGACTTTCAGTGCTTAACCAAACATGAGGGAGAGTTACTGATGGTTTCATATTTAATACATACTAAAAAGAAAACATTTAGCGTTGCCACAGTAGGCTCAGTAATACAAGGAATGTGGGAAACATCACTGGTACTGTGTAAGTATGAAAGAGATATTAATGGTACTGATTGATGAAGTAAACCTTAATGAAATGAAGAAAAGGAATGCTTCCAGGAGAGAGTTTTATTCTTAATTGAAACTAGTATTTTAAACTCCAGATTACAGACTGTATTAATAGGTTGGCGGAGTTAATGCATCAAAATTATGAATATTTGTTTTCTACAAAAGAAAAATACGTAGTCTAGATAAAATATAAAGGATTCTGAACATTAACAACAATTTTTGACTTAATCAGTGTTTATATATAAATATTTTGAAATTTCCAAAATTCTGCAGATGTTTTACTGTTCTAATTTATAAGAAGCAGTTTTTCAGAACAAGCAGATACTGTTTTCAAAATATAGCAACCATTCTTCACGGACACCAACTAACAAAATACTTCATACACATGGTCAATTTGTTTTCCCTATCTAAATGCTGTGTACTCACAGATTATGAAATGACCTTCTCTTTATTTCCTATATCCTTCAAACTAGCCACTGTCTAGTCAGCTACACGTTCCTGATTGAAAAATAATGAAAATAATGTTATGGCTATTTTAATGATAAGCCTTGAAGATAATTACTATGGAAGACTTGATACTTTATTTTCAAATTCCTGAAATTTTTTTGATGGATTTGAATTTGCCATTTTCCTTTTGTGTTATTGTAGAGAAACAACCCAAGGAGACAATAGTTACTAAAACAACCATGTGGGAAACTAGGACAGTTCACTTCCCTGGTCTGGTCTTCCCTGTAAATGAAGACAAATATTTTGGGAAGGAATTTAGCCTTTTAAGTTCAATAAGCCTCCCCCCACATGCTACCTAGCTGGTGTGGTGTCTGCATTCAACTAACATTTTCATTTAACACTGGAAAATGTTATTTTATCAAAAATATTTGATAAGCAGCATGTCTATTGCTGTCCTAGAAAGGGGGAAATAGAGGTTTTAATCCTCTAATTTAGGAGCATGTTGAACTTAGATCTCCTTGTTTCTGATGAGTATATAGGACACATGACTGCTATTGAAAAGTTTGGCCCTATTTCCAATTCTTTCTTGTCATGCATTTTTAAGTTCAAGCTTTCTTTCCAAGTCAGAAAACAACTTTACAAGAGGATTGTCTCTTCTGACACCCAAGTTGGATGGAAATGATTAGTGTACAGCTCTGAATCAGGCCCATAAACTTCAGCAAGTAGAAGTTGAGGTGCTTCCCCGGTGCCTGTGATCAGTTATTGTGTATGTATGAGTAGACCCTCCCTCTTTATACTGGATTGTCTTTTAGAAATAACTTACATGTAACTAGCTAGATCTGTAGTAGACTGGAGCAGTTTACCCAGAGTTGTGGATGAAGCATCCATGGAAGTGTTCAAGGCCAGGCTGGATGAGCAACCTGCTCTGATGAAAAGTGTCCCCACCCACAGCAGGGCATTTGGAAGTAGATGATATTTAAGGTCCCTTCCAACCCAAGTCATTCTAGGATTGTATTAAATACTTCTACAATTTTTACATTCCAATCTGGACTGATCAAAGACTTTCTAGTCCACTGAGACACGGTTTATAGCATGGGGTTTTTCTGCTTCCTCAGCTGCCTCCCTGCTAGTTCTTGAGTACATCCTAATTTATGTATGTAGCAAGTCAGGTTGCTGGTGGGACCACTGGCTGTGTCCTAGGAATGCAGAGGGCTGTGGATCACCCTGTTGGAAGCAGCACATATTTGTCAGCCATTACCACCTGGCAGAGCCAGGTTCAGGCTGTGGTTGCAGGGACAACTTTCATAGGAATGTCTGATTAAGCTACTGCAACACACCCTCTACTCTCTTCTTGCTAGATCAGAAAGTTGGATGATCACACGGTAAACTTGGTACAACCAGAAAGCAGCACTATTTTGTGCTGAAACTGATCAGTTCAATCACTTCCTAGAGTTCATAGGTACTATAGCCTTAAAAACGTAATGCAAGGGAAGGTATAGTTATGACAAAATGAGCAGAGAAAGATGAAGAGCTGGAGGTGAAAAGGGAAGATCATTCTGACCGAATTTGTGCTTCCAGTGAATGTGTCTGAAGTTGGACAGTTTGTTAGAAATGTAGCTTGAGTGAATTTAACAGGTTTTTTTCCTTCTTCTTGGCTAAACTCTTTCTCTCTCCTGCACTGGCCATGACTTGCAGTTCCCTCCATGGGCCACCTGAACTCATGAATGGAGGAGAAAGTTAATGCAGAAAAAAATAGCACCCAATGTGAACCAGAGCCAGAAAGACAGAAGGTGAAGCTACATAAAGAGGAGGAAGGAGCTACACTCCAGGAGAGGCTGGAAACAGTAAGGAGTTGAACAGCTCTGTGATGAGCTTATTAGTCAGCACAGGTAACGTACCTGCTCCAAGAGCCAGTGTCTTGCCTGATGCTAAGGTGATTACAACACACTCTTAGTGACATGTGACAGTGACAATAGTAATTTCATGTTGCTGAAATGCCTGTATTTATAGGCCACATATATTCTGAAAACAAATAAGAACTGCACAATAATTTGGTGGCCAATTTGTCCATATCTGAGAAAATTATAGAACTATTTACCTATTTCCACTGACAAAAAAAACCCAACAAACCTTTCTAACCTATCGTCTTCTGATGACCAGTTACAAGGCCATAGTTCTTAGAAGTAACTATTTGCCTGGGTACAAAACATCAGGTATGGAGCTGTGTCCACTTTCCAGCTTTCCAACTTTCTCATAGTCTTCATCCTGTCTGTGAGGAAAATGTTGTTTGTATTCTTCTTTGTCTGTATAGTGTACCAGGGATCTGACATTTATTTTATGTTTACTGAGAGAGAAATTTTTTGTAGTTTGTTGTTCATGTGTTCTCTCCTCTTGTACCAGCCTTTTGGAATGTAAATGCTAACACAGTTTGCACAAAAATTACTACAAATAATGACAAATAAACTCAGAGACCTGACTCAAAAATCATCTTTCAGTTAAATCTTTATTTCCTTGTAGCCCAACTGAATCTAACAAAACTAAACCAGATGATAGACATTACCATTCACACAACATATATATTTAACCTTCATTCCTAATAATAGCAATAATTAAGGGATGTTGATAAGCACTTGTTTGACAGTGAGACTGGGGAGGCATGTCTTTCCTGACACAGTGGGATATAGCATTAAAATTTTAACAATGCTGGCAGCCTCCCAAGGGATGGAGTCAAGGCAGGTGTTAATCCAGTTCAGAGGCAATGGAAAATAGGTGACTTTGAATTACAATGTTGGTTTTGAATTACAATGCACAGTTTCTATTAAGAATAGAGGATAATTTATGTGATATAGGTATTGTAACACTCCAAGTCCCCTCATTTGTTTTCTTCATAAAAATATTTGGTAATTCTTTATCTGAGATATTTTTTTGAAAGAAAGAAATAAAGGAGGAAAGAAAGAAAGAAAGAAAGAAAAAGGAAGGAAGAAGGAAAGAAAGAAAAAGAAAGAAAGAAAGAAAGAGAAAGAAAAAGAAAGAAAGTCTATAACAAGTAAGATGTTAATTAGAATAGTGAGGTACATTCACAGCACTAAATTATTAACTTCCATTTACCTGGAGTCTAAACATAGAGTGCTGTAAATGGAATTTTCAGTGGAAATTATAGTAATGGAATTAGAAAACTACTGTTGGCAACAATAAGTCATTAGCTATCTAGTTAGAACATTTTACACTTTCACAGAGTGTAAGCTGTGTTTGTGGATGAAATGGGACGTCTAAACCCAGCACTCCACAGCTGGAAAAACTCCAGTAGTAAGAATACCAAATGGCAAATACCATTGGTAAACACTTCATCTTCAGGGCAAAACAGAGATGAATTATTTTGCAAGTATTAATAGCCTGAAAGAGAAGAAAAAAATGAAATAGTTGCAGGAAAAGTGGGTGAAGACATCTTGGTAAAAATTTCCAATTGCTTTATTAGTTGCATTGATGGTTCACTAGTGCTAGGTGGGATATGGAAATCTTAGCTAACCTGAGCAAGAATGGAGAGGACAAAACTAAGAGCTCTGACTTTCTGTCAGTGATAGCTTTCCTGTAAGTATACTTTGCTCTAAAATGTTTCATCATCTGACGGAGAAAATGCTATGACAGTGACCAGAAAAACCTCCAAATGATTTTGAATTTTGCATTGCTAATCCTTGGGATCTTCACTACAAACTCCCTGGGTATGCACACTCAATATGCTTATCTATGTAAGCACACTTTTTTTTCCAAAAATGGCATGTACAACATGGATCTGACTAGATTTTATTCCATCATAATAAAGTCAATCTAATTTGTTTAGAATTGCTAGTGTCATACTGTCAAAAAAGCATCTGGTCCCATAAAAAGCGTCACTTTTGGCATTACAGCACTTTATGCCAAGAAAACTTTCAGCTAAAACATTTGGAGCATATTTTAAAAGTCATTTAATTTTAAAGGATGTGATTTTATGTATGTGGAAGAAAAACCTAGTTATACAAGTAAGTATCTAAAGTTTAAATGGTATTTTCACTGTGTTTTTTTATCCCGTAGGCAAGCGTGGCACAGGATTTAGATGAGCCCAGTGCAGTAGGCAAGAAGGTAGGTTGGTACGTTAAGACTTTTTTGGATTACATTTTACAGATGCTTTCAACTTGTAACCTGGTTTGTATCCATAACACACATTCCTTATCTTGTATGCCTTTCTCCCCAGAAAAGCATCCTGCATAAAGAGAGCTGTGTTGCCTAATAGCTTAGAAGATTTGGCAAGTATGTTACGTTAAATCAAGCAAGCCTGCAAGGCTTCCTTGAAGTGCTTCTTGGACAGACACACTTCCTTTTCCTGTGCTCTAGTTCACTATGTAAGAGTTACTTAGGTATTCAAGCATCGTCTGTGCTATTTTGAGCTGTATACTGCTTGAAAAACAAAACAA
Organism: Lepidothrix coronata; assembly: GCF_001604755.1. NCBI lineage: Eukaryota > Metazoa > Chordata > Aves > Passeriformes > Pipridae > Lepidothrix > Lepidothrix coronata. The sequence goes on along the minus strand of NW_016690246.1, from coordinate 4,266,646 downwards.
AATGAAAAGATGTATTGGTTGTAATGCATACATTCTGACTTCTGGGAATTAACGTTCTGCCAGTAAGTGGGTACAGCGTATCCTGTCTGTCAAATTTCAATTCCCTTTGTCCCCTGAGAATAATAAATCAGCCGTATTAGCCAGTGTAGCCACCTACCTGAACTTGCGGCTCCTATGCTAAGTTAGTCTTTCAGCATCCAATCAGGCAGTAAATGTCTGCATGTATCTGTGCTTTAAAATTTAATGAATATGATCACCCTCGATGTGTTTTGGGGGTTTGTTTGTTCGTTTTTCAGGAAGCCAAAAAACACCATTACTATATGAAATTAAATAAAAACTGTTTTAATATTTTCTAATGTCTTTCTTGGAGGTTCATAAAAATAATCTGTGTGTTTTTTTTATTGATATCAAATGTCATTTTCAGAAACAATTACATAAAGAAATTTATTCACTCGCAAATACCAACCCAAAAGCTCCCAGTATGGAAAACCACAACACTTATTTTTCAGCATTGAAGCTTCTATCCAGAAAGAAGTCCTTACTAAGTTCTAGGTGAATTCATGTGTGTCATTTAAAGGTAAACATTGATTTGCTATGTACCTACACATTGGTGGACTCAGTCAATGAGGAATTCACATAGTCAAAGACCAGTTTTAGGAGCTTTTAAAAGAACTCATCTTTAGCGCACAGACTGCTAACATGTTCAGATACTGTAGGCTCAGCTCTTGTTCAGATACTGTAGGTTCAGCTCTTCCCCAGCTCTCATGGATGAACAAAATAGGCAGTCACATTGAAGTTAATAATTACACTGGTGCAAAACTGGTACCATTAAGATAAGTGTTAAGAACTAGATTTCCTTTTTGACCCGTTAAAGTTTTACATTAGGTCTGTAGCTGTTTTCTCCAATTTTGTCTGGATCACCTTTCAGTCACTATGCCTGGGCTGTTTTAACAGCCATACCATTTTTGGGTTACATGGATATGTATCCCATTTCAAGTGACTATATGCTGCCTGGATCAATGTTACTTGTGTAACATATTTCTCACATGGATAGCAATAAGAAATTTTTCTCATTCAAAGATCACCAAATTCTAGTGCCTGTAAAATATAGATAGATCCAATGTATACTTTGCCTGAGTAAGAACTTTCCATAAATGATACTAATGAAATAGAAAAATTCAGTACTAAACAAAGTTTTATGCATTTTGAGAATAATTCATTTAATTTACTATTTCATTATAAGAATTATATAGTACCTTGTTGGGAATTCTCTTTGCTTTTGAACAATGCATGAGATTATGTTATTGTAGTTGCAACACTCAATAGCAAGCAGTTCCTGAACAATATTCTGCCATTCAAACATCTCATACAAACTTGTTGTTACCTTTTTAAGAGAGTAATTTGCAACTCATTTGGGAGTAATTTTAATGTTTGCCTGGCATTTTGAGTTCCGTTTTCCTCTTCTGACTCATGGCATCGATGACCTGTATAAGGAGAAATTGTTAAATTGTTTGCATAGCCCATGCTTTCATGCTTGCTTGCTTGCTTGCTTCAGCGTTGACATGCACTGGATCTACTAAAAAACCAAATAACAGGAAAGAAAACTCTTCCTTTCTCTGCATAACAGCTGCTGGAGGCAACAGAAAACAAATACCTGAGATATATCTAGCTCATTTTTCAGGTGACCTCATTATGAAAAACAGGAAAGACCCAGACTTCTGTGTTTGCTTTATAAAATGTTGTTTGCCTTCACTGGCTCTGTTGGGATTTAGGGACTAAGTGTATGACAGGAAGCTCAGGGAAGCAGTCTACATTGTCTGATGCTATTGTTTTTCTTTTGAGTTCACTAAGTTCATTTCCACTATACTGTTTTTCTACCAGCATGTTTTTGAGTCAGTTTAACTGACTGGAACTGAGTGTCTTAAAATAATCTGACAGCAGATTTGGTGGTGATTTTATCCTATCTTTTCCTTTTTTTTTTCCTTTTTCCTTTTTTTTTTCCTTAAATCCATAGCCAGGGATCTGCAGTAAAGCTTTGACTGAAGAGCACTTAAAGGGAATTTAAGGGTTTTGGCTCAGTTCTGCTGAATAATAGCCAGTTTCAGCAAATAACAGAGCACAGACAGTGTCTCTAGCAATATGATCAAAGAAGAGTGAGTGCCCCACTAGCAAAGAAAATTTGAGCTGGTCCTCTCATCTGAACCAAAAGAAATCAATGCCAGCTTTACAATTTTTACAAAAATTAATATTTTTTTCTTTACTCGTGGATTCAGGCATTAATTAGATCTTCAGCATTTGATTCTTTATTGTTTGAAACCATATTTTCAGGGCAACAGACTGATTTGACAAGCCTATTTGACCCTTGGTATGAACTGCCATGCACTAAACAGACTCACAAACAAGGCTTAACCTAGAAATAACACTGGAGAAATGAGTAAATCATGTCATGAGCCAGGGAAAAACTCATTTCTATGTTGGGCAGGGACTGAGGGAAGCATGAAACATGATGTAATCTACAGATAAGATCAAGATAGGTGCCAAATTTATTATTTTGCCATAGGAGGCATTTGGGGCTGTTCACTTTCAGCTGTTCTGGCCATGCCTAGACCACAGAATACAGAAGCATTTTAGCATTCAGTCTGACAGCACACCTTAATTCATTTCCATTTTGCATATGGGCAGGATGGATTCATTTACATACACAAGGAACCTACATATACCAATAATATTAGAACTATAGTGTGCACCATCAAGTACATCTGAGACCCAGCTATGTGAAGGACCAGAATCCAAGACCTAGTGAGCACCAAGAGATAACTGCAGACACTACTTTCAGTTTTTATCTTCTGTGCCGTGAATCATGCTCCATATTTAAACAGGGTAATCTTGCACTGGTCTTCCACACTGCCACTGTCCTGATTATATCTTCCTGAACTCTGCCCTCTTCTGGGAGTAAAGAATTGAGGTGAATAAGTCCGTATACTACTATAACAAATATCCTTGAGATTTTTCTTGTATATATAGCAGTTACAAACCTCAAATTATTATTCCCTCAGCTGTGAACAAAACATTCAATTATATAGAGTAACTCAGCATTCCACACTGAATCATTAATTCCCTTTGATTAAAAAGCCAGATCATGCATGCTTGTGTGCACACACATGTGCATGTATCTAAGATATAATAAGTAGTAATTACTTTTACCTTCCAGAGACTTTAAATTCTTTTACCAACTCAACCATAATAAAGAGATATGTTAAATAGGAAATCTGGAATTTTCACATAGCACCAAGTTAAAGTAGCTAAAATTGTAGTCACCAGGTAATCACTAGTAGCAGATGTCATCAATAACCCTATTTTATGTCCCATCTGAAATATGGAATTAGAGAAAACTGTAATATTGGAAGAACGTGTATTGATTCTAAGGATGGAATTCAGCTCTATTAAGGCAACATTAATTCAGGTTAATATCTGATACATAGGGTACAATTCAGTCACCTGAATTAGACATAGGTGTTTCATAATGTTATCTGAAGTGCCCTAGGTGATCTGAGGCCTGCAGCTTTCTGGATCAGCAGGTGAGGTGTTCACAGGACAAAGTAACACATCCATAACTGGTATTACAAGCCTTTGTTTGGATAACTGAGCTGCTTCCATCATATTTACTAAACCATTACATAATGCCAGACTTACCGTTCGTATAAGCTTGAAAAATCATACAGGATAGTAGCATTTAAATAGCTATATGACATAACATATACAAATGAGTGAAAACTATTTTTATCGGAAAATCACACTATAACAAATTAAGTATTGAATACCTAATCACATCTAGCCTAAGAAACACCAAACTACCAGTCTGTATCCAGAAAGGACATTAAAAACTGTATTTACCTACAGGAACAAGGCATGAGTACAAGCCTCAGTGGCGAGACTTTAACTATGCTGGAGAAAGGCGTGTCAGAAAATACCACATTTGAGGAAGGGTAATAAAAGAGGCAAAAGTTGTAAGAGAAAAGAAAGAGCAACAGACAGCATGGTAATGCAGAAAGGAAAACAGGATTCACTGTATGAAAGCTGGAAAGGAGATGGGAAAAGGAAGAATTAGAGAATGAGTCTAGAAGGCAAGCATTAGGAGAAGGAAAATATATTGAAGGGAAAATGAAGATGGTTAAACGAAACACATGGACAGAAGGAAAGAGAAAAGAAAGGGATTGCTTTGAGAGTTTCATGGCTATGTGATAAATTGGAAAATATTAAGAAACTGCTACTATTACTCATTAATTTTCCCCAGAAGCTGAATCCTACAGTTCTCTGTTCAGGAAGTATTTCACTTGAATTGCTCAGTATGCATGTAGAAAATAATAGAAGTGATTGATTCTACATATGCTGTATTAAATAGGCTTTTCTACAAACTAAACCTCAAAACTGTTAAAATAAAATTCATATATACTAGATCAGCAGTTTTGCCTTCAAAAGCTGGCTTAATCAAATCATCTGGTATCAGAAAGAATTGCGTAATACTTTTTTTCTCACTTCCATCTAGTCTTGCTAATACACAATCGTGTTTATATTGCAGAAAACATATGATGCAAGGCTGCATTTCCTATAGACATAAATGCTCATGAGTAAAAAATGCACAGTGTGAGTGATTTGTTTTGACAAGGCCCCTCAGAGCATCTAAGCGGTTCCCCTGCATGTAACTGTTGCAATCAAATACGAATTGATCAAGACCTCAAGGATTTTTTTTCTCACTGAACCGAAACCTCTGTGCTGAATGGGACAGCAGTCAATTTTACAACGAATTGTTTATTCTGCCACTTAAGCAATTATCTTCAATAGCACCAGTGTCAGATACCAAGTATATTCATTGAAAGCATTATAAGTAAACTGGCGATGCGATGAAATTACTGGGTTTTACCATGTGTCAAAGGGAAGCATGATTTCACTTCTAACTCTCTCTCAGCTTTTGATTTCAGTTTTCAGAGGTACTCAATATAAAAAAAAAGAAAAAGTTCATCCTATAAACGTTACTCATTTACTCTTTCTCCATGGAGTAAAGTCACTTTTGCTGTTTGAGTTTGGCTCCTATAACCAAAATGGAGTAGGAGATGTTAGACACATTCTTTGCCAAACATCTAGTTTACGGTCTGGAGGCTCAGCGTGCTTTAACCCATCTGAAAATCCTGCACAAATTAAAGGACTTCTGTGACTTCTGTTCTGATTTATTCCTACTGCTTCACACCAAATATTATTCAAAGGAAGAGAAAGAATCTATTTATAATATTCTTCATTACTCTCAAATCAGTGTTGAAAGAGTGACTAGGAAAATTCAGGCAGAACATGGATATCCAATTAATCAACAGATGAACTTGATATTTATTTGGGAAATTACCTTTCTTTCCTGAATATTTGATTCTTTGTAGTATTTTCGAAGTACTGGTAACTCCAAGAGATTTCTTTGAAACACTTTAAAACCTGAAAAACTAAACACATCTTAACAGGCTTTCTACAGATATGCTTTAGAGGAAATTAAAGCCTCTAAAATTAATTAGAAGGATTAATTAGAACATTTAAGAGCCTTCTAGCTATTTAAAACCTGTCTATTGTGTATATATCAGCTTATCAAACAGTCCCTCTGGTATTTTAAATTTAATGTCAGTGAGAGAAATATGTTTCCTTAGTCTTCTGTGTTATGATTTAAGTTTTAAATCAAAAGTCCGCAGCAGTTGGCTACATGACTATACTGTCCACCAGCACGACAAGTTTGTACAAGCAGTTTCAGTATCAGAGTTGATTACTTCCTTCTCTTCCACCATGATCATATCAGCAAAGCAATGCACAACAAGAAGGCAGGACTAAGCTGATGAAGAGACAAGTGGTGTGACATATAAATGGTGTTTTCTCTTGGCAGTGCCACTTGAAAGGAAAGCAGGAATTAATGCATGTCCAGTAAAACTGGATACAACAATATAAAAAGCAGGAACGTCCTCATGAAAGCTTGTCATCTGAATTCTTATTTAGCTATAGATATAAACTTATTCGGTTAGGAAAAACAAAATAAGTGAAGATTTTTTTTTTCTCTTCATAAACAGAGAAAATGTGTTCAAATTGTTACTTTTGTTATTAGATCTTTTTACACAAGAAAATGATGGTAAATACAATTCATGGCACTTTCAAAGTTCATATATACAAAGTTCATATTTTACAATTTTCTTACATTCTTATAGATTAATTTAGTAAGTCTCAGAATGTTTTAGGGCAGACAGGTCTTATGTTAATGTTTATATCAATTTCAATAATTCCATTCTGGCAGTTACAAATGTAGAAAAACAAATAACATAGTCCATCAAATATATTAGCTCTAGTATTCCTGTAAATGTTCTTATTCTTCATTCAGGATGTATTATCCAGGAGAACTCACCCATCACGAACCAATTAAATTATCTCTTTAGACTACATTAATGGATGGACTTTCACAGGATGACAAGTAGATATCAGCATATACACATGCTAGTCAGATCAAATGTGCTACTAGACTGAAAATATCTCAGACATATTAATCCTGGTACTTGGATATAGCAGTTGTCAGGACCTTCCCAGAAACAAAGGCAGAAAAGTTATTTTTTAATGGAAACTGCTGGGTATTAAATACATTTGGTAAATAAGGTATTTGTCTGATTATTCAAAAGGTACATTTGGAAAATTCTGACACAACTTCTTGCTTTTTTAATCTATTTTGACAGCCACTGGAAATCATTACTTACCAAAGGTATCTGCTATTATGTTCTAGCAGATAGCTGACAATAATTCAAATGTGAAGCAATACTTAGTGATGCTTAGTAATGTTAAACAAGTAGCTTGCCTTGGTTCTCAGGCAGGTACCAAGCCCTGAGTAGTTGTTGAGTCTGAGCTTCGAGACAACATCCTCAAGGTCATCACTTTAGGCTCAAAATTGAGACGTTACTGATACATGTGATCTATCTCTTCAAGAGCTGCCTACTTATACTTATTTTTAACAATCTAATTATCTTTAATAGAACAAAGTAAGGAAAATGTCGTTTCTTTTCATGATTTTCCTGAACACATTTCAAATTTTTCCATCTTACTTTGTCATTTGAGTTAACTATAGACTCCTAAAGTACTAATCCTAAAAGTACAATTAGGAAGGATATGCTCTTTGAAAGTCAGACCTCTTTAAAGCGTATCATTACAAACTTTTCTAGACAGTGCTTTTGCCAAGAAATGTTGAACCAGATGATCCTTGAGATGCCCTTCCAACCTATGATTCTATGAAATGTTCACAATCACCATGCAGTTTTGAACATATGGGACACTTGTACATATTCTTCCAGAGTGGTTTGAAATTCACTTATGTTAAGTGCAAATTCAGGTAGCACAAACAGGGTAGCTGGAACAGGTAATGTAATATCACTGCAAATGTAGTATCCAAAAAAATGAATCATCCTGGGGTAAACATAGGGACAAAAGTAAAGTAGCAAATCTATTTCTAACCTGCATGATTTTCTGGTATATTTTCTACACTCTTTAGAAGAGTTTTTTATAGTTTAAATTGCCTTCTGGTGCTGATGCACACTATAAAATACAATTCCAGTCTTCATGTATTACACATAATATAATACACATAATACACATTACACAGAATATATAATCCTGTGTTGAATTGAAAAGACAACAGTATCAATCTGTTTTCTGGGATATCGCCTCCCATAATCAAAGCATTAAAAGAAGTTTTCAAGTTTTCAAACTAGACCAAGGTCTCAGTTTCCACTGGAGATGTTGCAATCACCTCAGTGATACCTTACTTTCAAAAAACGGACTTGTTCATTTTTCTATTCAAAGAAAATTGATTGTGAAAATGCAGGTTGAATTTGAAGAATGAGATTCAAAGACGTAGGTGAACAAAGAAAAAACTGTTTAGATATCAAAGCATGTGCATGGGACGGGTCTGCTTCCTTCCAATTTAATTAGGCTTTGGATTAACATGTACAGGACAAAAAGTCATCCCTTCCTCTTGCATTCATCCACCTGGCAAGTTAAAAGAATTATTTCAGCCTGCATAGCCCGGTGCTGTTACAGCACAAGGAAGCAGAACAGAGCAGCCAAGATCTCTAGTACATCTTTTGGTCGACAGCAGGCTAAGCACAAGCGGACAATGTGCTTGGGTGACCAAGAAGGCCAAGAGCATCCTGGTCTGTATGAGAAATAGTGTGGCCAGCAGGACCAGGGTAGGGATCATCCCCCTGTACTTGGCACTGGTGAGACCACACCTCAAATCCTGTGTTCGGTTTTAGGCCCCTCGCTAGAAGAAAGACTCTGAGGTGCCTGAGCATGTCCAGAGAAGGCCGAGGAAGCTGGTGAAGGGTCTGGAGCACAAGTCTGATGAGGAACAGCTGAGGAAGGTTGTTTAGCCTGGAGAAAAGGAGGCTCAAGGGGGACCTTATTGCTCTGTACAACTACCTGAAAGGAGGTTATAGCAAAGTGGAGGTCAGTCTCCTCTTCCAAGTAACCAGTAATAGGACAAGAGGAAATGGCCTCCAGTTGTGCCATGGGAATTTTAGATTGGATATTAGAAAAAATTTCTTCATTGAAAGGGTTGTCAAGCATTGGAACAGGCTGACCAGGGAAGTAGCTGAGTCACTGTACCCAGACATAAGACATGAAGATGTGGTGCTTAGCAATAAGGTTTAGTGGTGGGCTTGAAAGCACTAGGTTAATGGTTAGACTTGATGATCTTCAAGGTCTTTTCCATCCTAAATAAATCTGACTCTACTGCATGATAATTTTCCACTGTATTTTAGAAGAGTAAAAGAAATATTTCATAACAAATATTTCTTTCTTTCTAGGATGGTTAATCTTTAAAATGCATTGGATTTATACATTCCAGATTATATATGATGAAGAACAAAACACAGTTAATGGGAGTCTTGGAAGAAATAAACCAAAAGGCCTTCATTAGCTGCTTACTGTTCTCACAATGGCTCTGACAGTGACTGAAAACATTTCTCTGGTTTTGGGTACCAGCCTAGCATACCACTAATAGTGAGCAGACAATCTACGGTTTTAGATATTATGAAGTTTCCTCTCAAAAACCAGATCTCCTTCTCCATCATTTTTAACATTTTACAAGTTCTGCAGCTGTAGCTGGATTTAGCTGTTCAATGAAAGATCTTTAACACAATCACGTTACCATTTGTCCACAGCAGTGAATTGAATGCATGCAGTTCTGATTAATTATATTAGAATCATTCACTCATAGGACTACAGGCTTAATTGGAGAACAAATACAAGTCAAAAAGGACTACTGCTGGATGCCCCAGGAGATTGTCTTACTGAATCTTTAACAGACTGATCTTGTGTATACAAATATGGCAAGACAATGAGAAGAAAAAGCAAAGGGAGCTTGCCATCAAGTTGTGAAACCATCAAGGAAGCGGGGAACTTATGTTCAAAGTTCATGAAAATGTAACAGATGCTGTCTGTCAAATGAGCAACTCTGTTTACAATTACAAGAAATGTCTTTAACAAAAGCTGGCATTTGGCTACATTTGCTAGATTTGTCTTTTGTTACAATCCAGATGTTTGTGCTGGTTTGCAAACGTGTTTCTTGAGGTCTGTTCAGTTTTTGGGACATTCTTGGCTGAATTTTGCCTACTCAGGAGGGTTTTTTAGTGTTTTCAGATGGAAACCATGAGAAATTTCAATGTGTTTCATAAGAACTGGCCAACAGCATGCAAAATAAGACAACTTTGCACTGTTAGTCATCATGTTTCCAAGGGTCATTTGAACCAATGCTAGCCTTAGTTTCGTGTAATCTCTGTATATAGCACCAAAGAACTATTCTAGACATACTTACTCCAAAAGATGTGGTCAAATCCAAGTGTCCTCTAGAAGGGCATTTCAGCTGGCTCAGGCCAGTTATGTGATGTTGTGGCTATAAGAATTCAGGATTTGAGCTGGATCACATCTGGTCAGCTTGAAATACAGGAGGGTAAGGTCTGTCGGCATCTGGTCACAACATAATATTTATTTCTGATGAACATCCTGATTAAGGAGATCCAAAATGGTTATTATGTAACAATAGATAACACAGTTTTACCTGAATCACTGAACATTGAACTGATGCTATTTCCTTTCCAGCTTCTTGATTTCTTAACTAGGACCAGTTCCAGCAGTCTGTTTTGTTGGTATGAGCTTATTTTGACTTTAGATTCTGCAGGGTGATTCAGATCATATGTTGGTATGGTTTGTTAAAAGGGAGGTTTAAGCACAGGTGGGAGCTGTCAATGCTGCTATAATACAGGCACATATTATTTGTACACCTAACTGATTATAATTTTGTTCTTCTTTGGCCCCATGAAAGGGAAAACAAAATACATTCTATTTATGTTTTGACTTTTTCAGATCTGGACCCCAAAATAGCAGCATCATAAATTAAAAGTTACTGAGATGTTTTAACTCTGTTTTCTATTGTTAGACCTTTTCCCATACACGATGTCCAAGAGACAATTGACTAGTGTCAAAAGTATTGGAAAGGGACCTCAGTAAACAGCATGATATCCAAGAGGTGATCAACCCTTCAGAGACAGATCGAGGGGGGCAGGGGGTGAGGAAGGAGGAAAGTGCAAAACCTTCTCAAGAAAAAAATCAAATAATCAAAATCCAGACACTTACCTGCCCCCAGGATTCCTCCTGATTCCAAGATCACAAAATGTCAAAACACAGCTGGGCAGTGGGAGCCCCTTCCCTAACTCTGTAGGGCAGTCATGTGCCTTGGAGTTAAAAGCTAATGCTCAAAGGGCTTCAGCATTTCTATAGGGTGTTTTGGCTGGGAGTTCAAAGTAAAGTAATGGCAGCCTGTGAGTAAGGTGATGTGGATAAGGACTTCTGTGAAGTGGAGGAGGGAGTTTTGAATAAAACAAATTCATGGAGAAATTCTGTTTACCTTTTTCTCACTGAATCTTTTTTATTGAGTTTTGCTGGGAAGCAGAAAAGAACTATTTAAAATATCATACACCACAGTTTTCATGTGCAGAAACCCACAAATCATTATATCAAATCAACTCTAACCAAAGTTAACAAAAAGACCAGCTCACAATTTTTCAGGCAGATAAAGCCTTGAAAGTCAGCAGATGTACCTGGGGGATGGCAAAAATTTAAAGTGATCCCTTTTATACCAGCCTGACCTAAATTACCCTCCTGCCCTGCTATGAAAATACAGGTTTTAATTAAAGCATCCTACGTGTAAAACTGTCTTCTCCTTAGTAACAGTGTAGCACAGTAGCCTAGTGACTAAATAATCCTCTATCGAGAGTTTTATTTTATATCCTCCCCCATCACCACCTTCTACATCTTACTCATGAGTAAAGCTTTGGCAATTTCGTGTTGAAAGCAACAGTTCTTAGTTGCATTGCAAATTATTTTTGTGCAATATTCAAAACTACTTTCATCATAACTTTTGCATACACAGCCTATCCATACGTATGACACTGAAAATTCTGCTTTGCTTGTTACCTATATCTGCAATATGGGATGACATTTCTTTTAACACAATTTGGCAATTGTTACAAAAGGTGGCATTTTCAATAGTATATATCTAAACTGGGATAAGTCACAGTATATAAGCATATTTTATGGTTTCGGTTCTCTCAATTTTTACTGAGTCAGAAAGATTTTTAGCTACATGGAAAACTAACCTAGTTAAAGTTAGATCCTTGATTTGCTCTCTGAATTTTTAAGTGCTTGCTATCTTCCCTAGTAAGTAATTCCACTTATTTGTAGTCTTGGGAGTCCAAGGAGATTTGAAATGCATTATCCAGGTTTGCTTTTCTTTTGTCTCCTGCCTTTTTTCTCCTACATTGTTCAGCACTGCATCAGCTGGACACTGAACAGAGGTTTGTCTAAATGTCTGGGCTAATTTCCAAGTAGGTTCTTTGAACAGATGTTCCCACTAAATTTTAGTAAGGGCTTGTTTCCTTGTGCCTAGAACCTGCCATATGCTCACAAAAAAGGCACCTTTTTTTTCTGGGAGAACTGCCTTTTATACTCAGATTCAGTGAAAGCCATTAGTTCAAAGTTCAGACCACTAGTTAGTTATTCAAACATGCATATATATGTGTATATATATATATGTATCTTTTTAATTAACCACGTACAATAAGTAAATTCCCTATATTGCACATTTTCCCATATCACTTAATAAACATGGTTTTTTTAGTGCAGGAGAAGCCATCTCATTCCTTTTCATGAGAAGTTTCCGCATCACTTCCTAGTCCTCAGATCACAGGCCGCCTAAGTAGAGTCAAGATTGCATTCTTCTTTCTGATGAATTTGCTCAGATGTTAGAATATTAAGAATAAAATGCGATTTTTGAAATTTAGTGACAGTGAGTGCAGTTGAATATTCACAAAACCTGTCACAGCTGAACACATTTTGCATTGTAGTTTTTAAGTAGCTGACATGCGACACAACTTGAATTGCAGTGACGAAGAAGACATTTTCTTTGGCTTGACCAAACATAACAGTTACAGAAATCTTATCTGAAGAGCAGAGTCTGATTTCCTTCCAAACAACAGAAATATGAAATATTAGTCCTAGGAATCCAATGTTTAGGTCACATTGCCTGAGAGTAAATCTACATGTTTAGGTGCAGAAGATATGTATCCACTGTGACTAAGCTCTGAGCCAGACTACCACAGGAGAACAGTGTTAAGCCTGAGCTAATAAGCCTCACTAATAGAACAGATATCCTCGTTTACACTGAACACTGTGCCAAAGCTATTCTGCAGTTCTAGACCACTGCACAAAAACTGTGTGCGTGCAGCTGCCTGCACCCAGCCATGAAGCCTCTGCTCTTTTCTTTTCCTCTCCATGTCATACTTGGACTATTGAGTATGATCTGAGAATGTTGGTTCAGGTTTGCAGAAATTAAAATTATAAAAATTTCGGACATTTATTGAAGAACTAGCTATTTTACATAGCCTTGGCTAAAAAAAATAGACTTTGTTTTTTTCCCAGGTCTCTGGAAACATAGTTGCTTCTTCTAAAAACCTACTAAAAATGAGTTCAGTGATCTAGATACAAGTTTGCAAGGCATAATTATATCAAGGGAATACACGGACATCACAGTCTGGAAGCAACTTGAGCAGGTTTTTTTCATAGTAGCAGACTCGCAACAGAATTAAGTACTGAATTTACTGGAAATAAATGCAATTGTGCAAGATTTCTGATATCCACAATTTAAAACATTACTCGTTTATATATTTCAGAATAAATCTTTTGAAGTGGGAAAAGAATCTCATGTAATTGATTTGAAAAGGAGCATGTTCTTGTCCCAATCTCTCTCAATGGCACTGCTAGGAGGAAACTGCTTGAAAATATCTCAACCAATGCATGTTTTACCTAGACAGAAAACAGTCCTTATTTGTTGTTATTTTAAAATTGTAATCCCTTTGCTTTGCCAAAACTCATTCCAATACTTTCCAGTTTGTGTGGCATTTAATTCTTTCCATGTCATTTATTCATATCCACAATAAGAAAAATGCAACATCTGTATAGGAGTCCCTGAAAAAATGAATCCTTTTTATGAAATTAGGTTTTTAGAGTGCAAAGGAGCATGAAGTGGTCAGCAGTAATATTTTGAAGATTGAAAGATTATTGTGAAGAACTTAATAAAAAAGGTATTTTGAAAGCAAGTTAAAATCATTTTCACAGAAGTCAACATTTTCTTCATTATAATTCACTAACTGTGCTCTACTCTGCAGCTTATATAACCACTAGAATCTTACTGGAATTAGTCCATATTTAGCAGTGTTCCAACTAATTGGTATTTCTCAAAATTATATTTGTGCTCCAATAAAAGACATTCTAAAAAATTCCTGTCACTCATTTCGATGTTATTACTTATAGAGCAAAACCAGTTTATTTTTCTTGAGTTTTCTGTGCAGTATGCATGTTGCACTCTCAACCATGTTTTTTTTTTGAAGGAGTCATTGCTTTACAAACACAAACTAACAGGACCCATTATGTTTGCCTGAGTAGTATTGACTACTCACGGACACAGATTTTCATTCTTACAAAAGTCGTCCTTATAAAAACGAATGTAAACACTGATGTTCTCAGTCTTTCAATACTTATCTAAAAAAAGTAACAGCAAGGATCTTCATCCTCATTAAGACACTTTTTTCTCTGCACATTTACAAATTCCAAATTTAGATCTTATTATATGCTAACGAGCATTGTTACACTGTGGTGTGTGAAATTCAGAATTGAATTGTTGAATTTAACAGGAATGGCCTGGATTTTCTGCATACATTATATGTCTCCGAGCCAACAGAATTTATTTTTAAAGTATGACAAATTCTACTTTTGGACAATGAATGTGGCAGCCAAACAGGAAATGGTTGTGACTTTGTGTATTTTATATCTTATTTATACCAAATGTGTTCACCCAACGGCCTCATATCTCAGAGTTCATAAATTACTAGATTTATAGCCAATAACCTCATAATGATTATTGCAATAACAGCTATTTATAACTCTCTTCTAGTGCTAAAACAGTACAACCTACAGTAATTTCCACATTTTTAGACCAGGAAAAAGTAGGAGGGTAGCTTTATAATGTCGTTGTAGTGTGTTCCAGTCTCTGTTCAGGAAAGTTGTCCCAATGAACAGAATGGTCAGTTTAATAATTAAATTAGAATAGAATATCTGTGTGTTTAAGGACCATAAAGTAGGAGTTTTCTTGGAGATGGACCCTTTCCTCATTCCAAATGTAAAGGAGTCTGTTACAGTGATTATAATTATAATACTAAAGTAAAAGAATTTTATCTAACTTTTAAGCACTGGCTAGCTGTATCATTTTTTTCCCTCTGATGTATTATACTTAGGGTAAAGTAAGGACTGGTAGCTGGAACTGATGTGAGGCACTAAAATATCTATGGGGAAATTTGTAGGCCAGAGTTCCAGAAAGAGTTTGGTCTGAAATGGCTCAGTAGAACTACTAACATTCCTTAATACAACAAAGAAGTTATTTAGTTAAGCTTTTGAATAAAAGTTATGAAATTTTAGGAAGAAATATTTGCAGGAGAATAGCATTTCCAGGTATGTTTAGATCTACAAATAAACTAAATTGGCCCAAACCCATTTATTTTTAAATGCAATGTCTGAATTGGAAGTAAATTTTCTTCTTCTTATAATGTTCATGTGCTTTTCTATTTTTTTACAAAAAAAGGTGAATAATCTTATAAACAATATAATACTTTCCTCCCATTACTTCAACTAATATCTGATTTCTCTAAATTTCCTTATTTACTCAATGAATGGTGAAAGGACAAATTAAATCAACCAGCTGTAATACCACACCATGTATATATATCTAATTCTGCCAATATCTTTCTTCCAGTGTTTACATCTTTAAGACTTATTTGAGTGGGTACACAAAATTCCCTATACTGGTTAAAGTTCTTATTGTTTTCTATTCCTTTTTAAACTTTAGTCTCTTAATTTTTTTCTCAACAAGCTAATGTTAAAAAACCAAATGTAAAATACATGAGGGTGGAAGACATTTCTAATTTAAAGTGGAACCTTCATTATATACGAAAAACCCCCAACATTTTCTATTTATGAAGTTTCTCAAAAGCAAATAATCACAGAAGGCTATAAAGAATTGGCTTTAGTTACAGTTTTGAGAAATAAATATGCTGCAACCATTTCTAAAACTCTTTTAAACAAAAAAAGTCAGTATATTGATTTTATATTCAAATAAAGGCCAATCTAACAGAGTTTTTCAAAGTTATTAATTAGTTATTAATATTTAGGATAATCTGATTATTAGTTATGTTTTAGGTCTCTCTAAATCTATAATTCTAGTCAGTGATGTCTCTTCTTCCTCTTTTCTAGTTATCTTGAGTATTGACATCCTTATCTCAATATTATTTTCTCCTTTTATTTTTCTCATTAGAACTGGTGTCCATCCATGGAACAATCTACAAGTATTTTCTCTGAGTAGAAAATTTATGGTAGGAGTATTCTGGGATAAAAAACCACTTGTGGTAAACTCAATTGCAATGAGGTGAGATACCATGCATTGATTGGTGTTCAAGTTGTTCAAGTACAAGGTTCTGGCCAAGGCAACAAGAGCTCTGATCTGTGAGCACCTACTGTCAAATACACACACACGTTTCATATTTCTGTCACTTGGCATCAGTCCAGGGTGACTGGGTTCAAGACTGTTTCAACATTACGTCATGGTAGATACAACCATAGAATTTGGAGCTGCTTCTAAATGTAAACACTTCAGATTCAAGATGTACAGGTTTTAATACATTTTGAGACTTTCATAGAATATAAAGCCCAAAAAACAGCGTGTTTGATGATTTATTGAGACTAAGTTTCACCCAGATGGCCTATATCAAGCCTGAAGACCTTAATCAGTTTAAAACATCAGTTTTTGAGCCTTGAAAAATAAAGCTTTGCCTCGGAAGCAAAATGCAAAAGAAACTGGGTTATTATACCAGTCGTTAGGTTCTGCTGTTGGCAGGAAAATGAATTGGCCAAAACCAAAATAAGCCTCATAATTTCTATGTTTCTGTCTTTGTGTAATGTTTAACAGCTTATAGCCTAGATGAAAGAGAAATGGGACCACACAGGAGGTTATCACAGAAAGTCTGTATCTGGAGTTACAAAGCCAAGCTGGTATGTTCTGTAAACACTGATGATATTCAGCTTTCTAGTTTCCACCTTTTCTGTGGAATGCTTGCCTTGTAGAAGAGGGCTTTTTGAAAACATTTTTTCTTAGAGAAAAAAAAAAAAGACCCTGGGAAAATTTTGACACACAGGAAAAGTGTAGAGGAAAATAAAACATACAAGAAAGGTTTTTGGTAAATTAATTCTTTAAGCCAGACTTCACCAATATTAACTGTCAAAAATGAGTAAGAAATGGAATAATTTTTAGTACTAAGTAGACTCAGTCAGGATAAAACCTCTCATGAAACATAGATCTACAAAAGAAAATCAAAATTATTTTTAAGGGGGAATGGGCTATTAATTACGAAATAACAAATAATAAAAAACATAAAAGGAGATGATTCTCATAAAATCATAAAATCATAGAATATCACAAATTGGAAGGGACCCACAGGAATCATCAAAGTCCAACTCCTGGTGCTGCCCAGGACATCTTCAAGAGTCATACCATGTGCCTCTTTCCTGGGGAGCCTGTTCCAGTATCAAACTACCCTCTGGGTGAAAAACCTCTCCCTGATATAGAACCTAAACATCCCTCAACTCAGCTTCATGCCATTCCCTCGAATTGTGTCACTGGTCACCACAGAGATCAGCATGTGCCCCTCTTCTTCCCCTCATGAGGAAGTTTTATCTGCAATGAGGTCTCCCCTCAGTCTCCTCTTCTCCAGGCTGAACAGACCAAGTGCCCTCAGCCGGTCCTCCTACAGCTTCCCCTCCAGATCCTTCCTCATCTTTGTTGCCCTCCTTTGGACACTTTCTAATAGCTTAATATCTTTCCTATATTGCAGTGACCAAAACTGCACACAAGATGAGGCACCCGCAGTGCAGAGCAGAGCAGGACAATCCCCTCCCTCGACCAGCTGGCAACGCTTTGCCTGATGCCCCCCAGGACACAGCTGGCCCTCCTGGATACCAGGGCACTGCTGACTCAGATTCAAGTTGCCATCCACCAGGATGCCCAGGTCCCTTTCTGCAGCGCTGCTTTCCAGCACCTCATTCCTTAGTCTGTACATACATCCAGGGTTGCCCCATCCCAGCACTTGCCCTTGTTAAACTTCATACAACTGTTGATTGCACAATCCTCTAATTTGTCAAGATCTCTCTGCAGGGCCTTTCTGCCTTCCAGTTCCTCCCAGTTTAGTGTCATTGACAAATTTACTTAATACTCCTTTGAGTTCTGTGTCTAAGTCATTAATGAAGATGTTGAAGAGTTGACAATGAACTCATCGTGCTCTGAAGAGTACTGTGCTATGCCTCGGGGACAGCAGAAAGATCTTTCCAGAAAGGGAGAGATTTTTCTGTATGTGGAAAATAATATGAAGAGAAAAAAAACCAAACAAACAAACAAAAAACACCACTCCAAATGGTTTTGTCTTTCAATATTTTTGAGAAATAAGAAAAAAAAATAAGAAAAAGGTTAGTCTGAGGTCCTAGATGGACTGCCATGGGCACAAGGTAGGTTTTAAGGGTAAGGAACCTAAGAGTAAGAAGAGAATTCACTTAGAATGAAAGCATTAGTAAAGAAGATTAAAAGTGTTTACAGTTATTCATTTCATCTTCTGTGGTAAAAGGCAGTGAAATTTCATAGAGTCATAGAATGGCCCAGGTTGCAAGGGACCTCAAAAGATTATCTGGTCCAACCTTTCATGAGAAAGGGAACCTAGATAAGATTAGCTAGCACACTATCCAATAGCATCTTCAAAACCTGAAAACAGACATCTGAGAAGGCAGCAGACTATCTGAGATAACACCAACCAAGGTCAAGTCTGTTATAGCAATTTTTTAGGTTTTCTTGTTTATTTGTAAGGAGAATATTATCTTCAGAAAGAAAAGGTGTGTGTGGGTATACTTGCTCTTGGACAAACCAGGATACTGGAGAGTTGCGTAGAAAAGATCACTGACAAATCTTTCAGAACAAGAGGATGGGAATGTGCAACATGCACTGGGTTAACCTTGGCTGGACACCAATTGCCCACCAAGCTTTTCTATCACATCACCCCTCAGCAGGGCAGAGGGGCATGGAGAAAACAAGGTAGAAAAAACTCATGCTTCAAGACAAAGGCAGTTTGATAAAGCAAAAGCAAAATCTGTGCATGAAAACAAGGGTAAGCAAAATATTTGTTCTCTACTTCCCATCAACGGACAATGTCCAGCTATTTTCTGGAAAGGAGGGCTTCAGTATGCATAGCAATTGCTCCAGAAGGCAAACGTTGTAATAATGAATGCCCTTCCCCCTATCCTCCTTTCTTTTAGCTTTTATGGCTAAGCATGATATCCTATGATATGGAATACCTCTTTGGTCAGTTTGGGTTATCTGTCCTGGCTCCCAAGTGTTATGTGTCCCCTTCCAAGATTTTGCTCACCCCCAGCCTACTAATGAGAGGGAGAATGTTGGAGAGACAGCCCTGATGCTGGCCCAGCACTACTCAGCAGTAGCCAAAACAGTAAGTAATGGCCAGTCTTCGCGAGCGAAGATTTGGGAAAGGTCATTAACCCTTCGAGCCTGTGCAGTGGATTTTTTAGGTGAGACACAGCGTGCGCTGAACTGAGCCCACCCTTTAATCCTGAGGTTCATCTGCCGGGGCCGAGTGAAACTCGGACAGTGGCAGTGAGGGGCTCAGGACGTAGGTTTGTTTAGAGTGACCTTCTCTTAGATGGATTGCCTGACAGGGCTGACGAGCTCCATCTGCCCGGGGGGCTGGGAATCGCAGCGGTGAGAGTCCTGCACCCTAAACACTAGACCACCAGAGGCCCCTAGCCAAAACACTGGTGCGTTATCAACACCTTTCTACACTACCAATACAAAGCACAGCACTATTCCGGATGCTGTGGGGAAAATTAACCACATCTCAGCCAGACTCGATATACATGTGACATGCCCTGATGAAATGTTTTTCACACATTTGTCATGCTTCTTTGTATTCTAGGGTTGATATGTTTTCCATAACTACGTTACCTTAATAAATCAGATTTCTTCAGCATTCAGGAGAGTTCTGACTTGCTCTGATTGGTTAGTAATGCACACATATTATTAAAATATCCATTAAAAAAATATAAGAGATATAAGTAAAAGTAGGAGAGTTCTAATTTATGATATTCAGAGAATTAAAGAGAAACTGTGAAGACCATGCTAGTGGAAAACAATTATGTGTATCTTGCAAAGATGAAGGTATTATTGCAAAAAAAACAACTACTATTAAAAACCAAACAAACAACCCCAAAAAAGCCACACCACAAAAACTAAAAATCCTAAGGTGGAATAGTGCAAGGCCCTTCCAGTGCTGGAATTAAAGTGCTAAGAATCAAGCAGAATTATGATAAAAGGTTTAAAGTTCAGTCAAAATTGTGTGTTTCAAAAATCCTGTAATGCAGAAGTAATGTTAAAATGCCCTTTTCATAATGTTCTTGTTTATGTAGTGCAGCCAGCAGCCTTCTGACTAGAAAGGTTAAGAAAAAATAAATTGGTAATATAGAGACCTTGTTAATTAGACATAAAAAAGAACAACAGGTAATTATTTCCAAATGCATAACAGATATTTATGGTCATATAATAAAAGGTCATCTACCCCAGAAAAGATCAAAAGCAAGAAATTTTAATTTTTTGAAAAACACTACCTTAACCTTATTAGAAGCACGATTGTCCAAAGAAGATATCATCATCAGAGTATGGGAAGTTAACATGCTTTTTTGTGTTCAGACTAAAATCTGAGCACAGTACAACAGCAGATTGGAACAGGTTGATAGCCAACTTTTAAAAGGTATTTTAATTTCTATACTGTTTTTTTCTAAATTAGTCAAGCACAGGGAAACTGTCAATTTCTTTTTGAAGGAAACAAAACTCCAATACTTACAAAAGGCAGAGGCTATAGTCAACAGATTACAGTCTAGCATTATTTCAGAAACAAATGCTGAAGACCATTGATGTTGATGCATAGAATAGGCTAAAATATACTACCTGCTGGCTAATAGAACAGGCCTTCATAACAGTATCCATGACCTAATTTATAAAAGTAAGGACTCTGCTTATTTTGTCAGCACAGAAGAAAATAAACACTTTGAATAAATAAAATGTTAATACATGTCTCCTGTATTGGAAAAATGATCTCTATGAAGGTAAGCTGAACCCTTACCCTTCCACTTGCAGAATGGAGCATGTGAGTGGATGCCTCTTTAGCCTTACAATCCAAAAGGTGGGCAGAGTTTTCAGATGAGTGTTGGACAGAAAGAACAAGGTAGGTTCTGGCACAGAAGAAGACACAATTCTCCATATAGCTTATTGTAAATGACTGACTTCCTTATAAGTATTATTGCCATGAAAGTTCTCCCACGCTTCTCATCCCTTCTTCCCCCATCCCCAGATCAGTGTCTACCTTCTACAGGGCCTTTAAAGATTTGCAAAAATATTCTTATGCATGTCATCCAAAGTGTATGTCAGCTTACTGATATATGACATACTTGCCCATAGCTCACCAGAATAGTGTTAGAAACCACATGAAATCCTGTACAAAATATAGAGAGTTAAAAAAAAATGTGATAAATTGATCATTTAAATTTATGACAAGGAAGAAAAAAATTTCTTTAACCCTTGTACCTTGGGATCACTGAGCAAATCTGAAAAGTAGTCCACTGTTAATTTTCCTGTCCAAGAAACAAAAGCCCTCCTAAGATCTATGAAACACACAGTTCAATCTGGTAAGAGGAAGCATGGCCCATTTGGGCTGACTCTTTGGAGGAGATACAATGATCCCATGACATCAGAGCATCATTATAACTTTCAAGAAGTGAAAGTTATTTATTCTGATATCCTCAAATGTAAACCTTATCAGAAAAAATATTATATAATCTCTCTGTAGAACTTTTACTTAATTTGAGAACATATTTTTAGAAACTAATTAAAAAATTATTAAGATATTATGAAATACTCTGCATCTACTATATATTTCCATATTTAAATATATGGATTTAGAAAAAGGGAGGGACAGGAAACTAAACAAATGAAGGCTTAAGACACACATTGGTGAAAGTGTCCAGGTTGGAGACATGGTGTAAAAAATGAAAAATTAATTCTCTCTCTTCCCTAGGGAAAATCTACTGATACCCACTTCTATTCATAGCACTCTCATGCAAATTTTTTATTGATTAATTTGTATAGCAGAATGATAGACACTTCTCCCCCACACATGCTTTAGTCAGTGACAGTGATTGTCTATGAATATCAAACCATATACAGCAGGATGTGATTATGAGTTGCCAGGTTTGATTTGTGAAACACATCACATTTGCATACTCCAAAAAATACCTTGAGATATAAATAAAGGAAAAAAAAAAGGTCTTTTTAAAATATTCATAAGAGTTATTAAATAAGTGAAAGACAACTTTCTGTATATCTGTTGTCTCTTTCATTCACTTAGTCATCATTTCACATTTTAATTCCTCTAGTTCAAAGTCTTAGATATCTATGCCTACCAGATAATTTCACACACCTCTGCAAAGAGAACAGTAAATGGTTGCAGGACAACTTCTTTTGAAGTTGAGCATAGCTTGTCTTTTGGCCTCAAAATCCTAGAAAGACCAGGAGTCTCTGTTCCAGCAACGAAGAACTACGTCTTTGTCAATAGTTGCTCACAGTGGTAAATGTGAATGGAGTGCAAGGTGACAACAAGAAGGTAGGATGGGGATAGAAAGTGTGTAGGCAGCCTGGATACAGATGAATGCTCAGAATTTAATTGCTGTGTTTTAAAGGGTTATCCTGGTACATGGATAAGATTCATCCCTAACTGAAAGAATGACATACCAGGGCTTACTGAACATCAGAAGGTTATAGTGCTTGTGCTCCCTCTTTTCATGGATACAATATTTTACTTCTTTGCAGAGGGCTGATTTCTATTTTTTGTTGTGCTTGTTCTCTTCTTTTCAGTTCAATATCTGCCATGAGTAGGTGGCTGTTAGTGCATGTGGGAGAGCACCTGGTTACATCAGGAATTCTTGCTTCATGAGTGAGAGGAGTGAAGGAAAAACTCCCACCAACACACATTTTTCAGCCTATTTAAATAGACTTAGCAATACCAAAGAGAAGATAATAATCTGGACACCTACAGACCGGGAGCCTACTCATGCCTTTCACATCTATGTAGAGAAAGGAGGAGTCATCCAACTCTCCTGCTGCAACTCTACCATTTCTTTAAGTTCAGAGAGCTCATTTTTTATTTCCAAAAGCCACGTTACCTCTTAGGTAAAGGCATCCACTTGGAGTGGTGCCATTTGGGAAAAGTTATGAACCCTCACTAGTTTCATAGTAATTTGACAAAAGAAAATTCTGTTTTCCTCAAAGCTGATCCATGCTCATTGAAGACTGTATGAACAAGGATCACCTTGACCTCAAAAAAATTCTAATGTCAAGAACTCTGGCAAAACTGAACATGCCTGAATACTTGGACAGAGGAACAAATTGTATCTTTCAGGAGAACAAGAGGGAAATTGAGCATGGGAAAGTCCCATTCCCTATTCTCATGAAATTTTCCTTAAAAACAAACACTTGTAACCTTGAAGACAATTTGAATATGAAATGTTGACATCATATTTGGTGGCTAGTTACATATATTTGTGTATTTTCCGTGACACTTCTATGTGTCCAAATCTTCTGTTGTGTTTTTTGATGCCAAAACAGTCATTTCAGGAAGAGTGTAAATCCTTTAATATTGTTTTTATGAAGTCATTAATATATGAAAAAATGATGGAAAAATGTCAGTGAAATTCCTTAGAGACTGCTTTTAGCTGTCATTATAATGTATCATAGCATCTTGATCAAAATGATAGATCTTGTGAGATCCTGTTAGGAACTGTTCTGGGAATGGAGCAAACTTTTTGTATTGCTTCTTTCATATTCTAGGTACTAAAGAGCAGTTTATAGCTAAGCTATTATAGCTGTAGTATGCTGTCAATTATTTGTTGTTTTGAGGTTTTTTTGCCTTGAAATCAGTAATGCAAGTGCCAAACACTCAGAGGGAATTTTGCTGTGATATGTTGCTTAAATGATGGCATATCAAAGGGAATAGAAATATGTGCCAAGCTACAAGTCTGTGAATAACCGCATCATCCAATACATTGACAGTTGTGCATTACAATGACAAACATCTAATTTTAATTCAGGTAGGGCAGATATCACACTAATTTTAATAATTTCACTTAACTAAGTTACGGAAGGCCTTGCCAAAGAGTTTATAACACTAAAATTTATGTGCTTTCAAGGGGACGCTCGTCATGTTCATTGAACAGAAACCTTTGGAGGATTCTTAGACACATAGAAACAACAGCTCATTCGGGGCCTTCCTGAATATTCAGAACAACCGTAGTTTACAAAATTTTTATTCTACCCTTCCCCTAGGCATCTACTTCTGCTCATTGTTGGGCTAGGTGAACCTTTGGCCCTAGTACAACTACAGCTTTTGTGTCTCATCTACTGTGAAATACTGTAATATTACTATAGCAGTACTAGTGTTAACAAACTAGTCCAAACTATGAAGAAGCTAATTATTTCCTTATGCATTGCTATTACCATGCTGTCTAGGATCAATCAGATGGATACCGTCTACTAACACCAACTCTCTCAGATTCTCTACGAAGATAAATAAAGTCAACCCTCTTCCTGAAGAATTTACATTGGGAAAAACAGACACTTGGACCCAAAAAAACAACATGTACAAAAATAAAGGCAATAGCAGAAAGTCCAATACACAATGTTCTCAGTGCTACAACAACTTAATTATTCTAAATATTCTTTTTTAGTCATAAAAGAAACAAGAAGCATTTTGGATCTCTGTAGTATGTTAGCTGGGATATGCATGGGGACCACAACCCCACATGAGACTGCATATAAGGAAGCATGAAAGTTCTTTCAGGATTCAATAACTGAGAGATGAAATCTGACATAAGTGATTAGTTAAATGTGTAAGTCAACATTTCAGTAATTAATAAAAACTAACATGCAGAGATCAGATCAGTCACACATATTTCATTTCAAAATCGAAGGCAAATCAAATTCTGCTTAGTCCTAATCTGTAATGAAGCTGCATATATGCTGAACTGTATGTATGCTTTAAAACTTGGTATTTTATAATAGCACTTATTACAAAACTATAATAGTGTACAAACAGACATAGTAAACTTTTCAGTAATTATTTTCTAAACTTCTACAGGATGCAGACAGGGATATTCTGCAGGATATAAAAATTCAAACTAAATTTTTACATTTTCAAAGTTTTTCATTCTGCTATATTATGTCCATTGTTCAGGATGTCTAGGAAAGTAGACATTTAATCCATGAGCATGTTCAAGAAACCATCTTCTCATCCTCTATATTCATTAAATTAATGAGAAGTTCAATTTCAATAGAATTTCAACACCACATGCAATAGTTCACAGACTCGGTTGCAGTCCCTGTATCTGCAGGCATATAAAATACTGGTACTACATCCATGAAAAATTAACTTATAGTTGGTAATATAATTCTTAATACACTTGGATTCCATCTTTAAAAAATTATTTTGTTGTCTTTCTTGCTTGTCAAATAATATTTTACCTGCTTATTATATTTTTCTACCTCTGCTATGTTCCTACTCTTCACTTTCACACTTTGTGATGTCATACTTCTATTCACATTTTGTTCTAATGTCTGACTCCTTCATTGTATCTCTCAAACTTGTTTTAGTGTAAGAGAATGAAAATGAGTAACAAAGTTCTGGTTTCTATATTCTGCGCTTTTTTTTATTATTTTTATAACAGGTCTGGTGATTTTCCTCTGTTTACTTTGCTGCAAGATGTTCTGATGGATTTCACAACAAATGGCCATTTCATTCATTTATTTTTCATATGCACCATTTTTTATGTAATGAGTTCTCAGGCCTGATCATTTTATCATTGTTAATGAATTGTTATGTAAAGTTCTTACAGAATTCACTTGTGAAACAACTATGGCCTCCATGAATTGCATTATTGCTAATGAACAATTCTGATCTTGCAACACAAGAGATCCATCCGTCCTCTGAATGTGAAAGGTAAGGGCTAACTGGAATGGGAAGTGTAACTACCTTCTTACAGTGACTCTTACCTTAGGTTTAATAAACTAAAAGTTGGATGCCTATGCCAAATTTAGGCTTCTTCTACATAGTAAACCAAGGAAGATAACTGTTTCCTATGGTATTTATACTCACTGTCTCTGGAGGTGTCTAACTCTTTATGGAATACAAAAGGAGATTAGACAACTGATTTAGACTAAGTACCTAATCTTAGATGGCTGCAAGTTAAATCAAAAAATTCCACCCATAGATTAGTTTATTAAAATGTGACTTTACTTATTTGAATTAAATTAATTTCAGGATATTTTAGTTAGTTATTTTTTCAGTGGATTCTACTCATTTTGAATGTTTGCAGAGGTTACTACACAAATAGTCACTCAAAACATAGTACTCTTTCTCTCTCACTTTCCAAAAGTAGCAGAGCAGTAAAACTAATGAAGGGAGTTTTGCAGGCACAAAATTCTAGTAAGGAGAATACACTAGTATATCTTCTAAAAGAATGTTGCTGAGGTAAAAAACATTTTCAGGTAGTTCTTGCATTATAATAATTTTCTATGTGAAATTCTCAGAGCCAAAATTAAATCCCACATATCTCTGAAGACATTTACAGAAATGAAACTGAAATAAGAAAAGTAAGCCCATGAGTTCTCTTGGTTTTGCTTTGCATATTAAAAAAATTACTAAGGTTATTTTCAATATTTTGCCACATGCCATTTTATTTTACAAAATAGATTAATAAGATCATTAGTTGAAATAATATGCTCTTTAATTAAAAAAAAAAAATTATAACCACCTTTATGCCCTATTTTGTGTTTCAGACTTTGAGATGTGAACAGTGTAACCCATTGTCTTTCTGCTTTCTAAATTTCTTCTAGATTAATTTTATTGAGGACCCTCTAAGCAATTCCCTGCAAAACAGACAAAATACTAAGACTAGCAGTAGTTACATAATGTCTCATTGAATAGACATACGAGATATTGAAAGTTGAGCTTATATTCACTTTGTAGAGGGCAAAATTTGTATTCATGCCAAACACTTACTTAAAATTGTGTTCCAGAGCATTTACCAGGGCACACTCAGCTCAATTTATGCTGTTTTTAACTTCAATGACTTTGAACTATCTGCATAGTTGTTTAATCTAGCCCATTACTTTGAATAAATATTTCATTCTGGTTTGTATCATAATAGAATGATTCCAAGTACTCTCTGGTTTTTCTTCTTTTCTTTTTGAATCTAAGATTTTATAGGAGATTTATTGTATTTAGATGTGTAACAATCATTACTTCCAACATATAAAACATGACTTTATGTGGCTACATCAATTCAATATATACCAATGTTGAATGCAGCTGTACGTTAGGCCTGACTTAAGTGGGAAGCTGGGGTTCAGATAGAAGATCCATTATATATTTATTTGTGTGTGTTTAGTGAAACAGGTGCCACAGAAGTGCTTTATAGAGAGCTAGCAGAGAATTCAACAATACAAGTTAAAATCAGTCTCCAAGCTAACACATATGGGAGTTTCCCCTGTGCACTTTCCCTTACTTGAGCATGTACTACTCAGCAGTAGGTTTGCTTCTTATTTCTCATCTGCTTTATGCATATGCTGTGTACAAATTGGCTGCATTTCACAGGATTCAAACATGCTCATGGGATAAAGAGGAGTACAGGTCTGAGAAGCCTTCTGTCTGGTTAAGGAACTGGGTGTTTAGCATCTGTGGTGTGACATGGACAGTTACCAGTTGACTGGCCACTGGGAAGTAATTTAAAGGACACCCATAGTACCTAATTGTTACAGATGTGGATATTCATATTAACACCTCTGAAGATACAGGTCAAGTTCTTCCCTTCTTCAATCAGAATCTTTTTTGTTAAGACACATCTTTTTCCTGTTACTTATCAAAGTCTCTTTACTTCATCCTTGTCAATCAGGTCAAGGGAGACCTGATCTGGAATGGCACTTAGAAATACCATCAAAAGGACTGAAAATGTGGGACATCTTATTATTTTGAATACTGTGATATACGACTAACATACAGTCATTTTTAGTCTTGTTACACATTGCTCGTGGGCAGAGCGTCAGTCAGCTAAATCGGCGTTTGCCTGTTTGAAGGGAAACTTCAGAATGTAAGAACACAATTGACATATGAGTTTCTATATAATAAATATATATTTTTAGTCTCATATTCATTTATTTCTGTGGGAAGCCATGTAAGTCAGATTCAAATGCAAAAATTTTTGCTGCTGGAAGGTTTTTCAAGAGGAAATGCAGTAAGACAGAAAGTATCACATAAACCGGGCAGTTATCTAAAATACTCAGGTGATGCCATCTCTGATAGTGGTACAGAAACATGAAGGATTTATGTACTACGTGAGAAGAATATTCAAGAGGTCTGAAAGCAGTAACTTCATTCATTACTGTGAAAAAAAAATCGCTAACATCAGTGATACATGTAAAAAACTAGCATTATAGTCAAACATTTAAATCTCCATAGAATGGAGATTTAAAGTATCTTAAGAAGAAAAACTTGACTGCCCAAGTATTATACAGGTGGGCAGATTCATAAAAACAGAAGCCAACCAGAACGCTAGACACACACAGGGTACCACCTAAACCTTTTTGCTGAGGTAGGATCTCCAGATTCCACAAACCTGGCATTCCGATGGAATAACTGAGCTCACTTTGGCTTTTTATTGGCAACTCTACACTGTGGTGTAAAGGTACAGAGGGACATTCACAGGTTTTTGCAGTACAATGAAATTCACACTTATAGGAGGTAATAAACATTTCTGATATACAACGCATTCCCAATTCTGCAATTTTCCCACAAAAATTATTATCCCCCACTTTTAAAATGAGATACAAAATGTGTGTACAGTACACTGAAGAGTTTACATTAGAATGCACCTAGGGGGGCATTCTGTTTTTGATGATGCATGTAATTACTATACCATAATGATAATGTGAGTTACATGCTTATTTTAAACCAAGTTCTTCTGCTGACATCGGTACAAGCATAATCACACCCTCAGTAGGAAAAAAATGTGTCCTTAAAATGAAGAGTAATCATTTAAAAATCAAGCTTCAGATAATATTCTATTACTTCAAAACACAAATATTGTTAGCATGATTTACCAAGCTGCTTCACATTATTAACATCATTCTACAAATCTGTATGCTCCTCCTATGTAATGAGGAAGAGTTTCTTCTTGTGGTTTAACAGTTGGTTTAGCACAGTGCAGATTTCATCCTCTTGCATAATATACTGCTCCAGATCTTTTTCAATCCAGTTGTAGATCACTTCTTTCACATGAACATCTCTGATAGCATCAGATATATCCTTGTAAATAGGTACCTGGTAAAATTCGTTGCCGTGAGTTCTGTAGTCAATGACCACAGGCTGTGGCTTCCTTCAGGCCATCCCTACCTGCTCTGGTGTGGGGGCTTCCTTGGACTGCAGGTGGATATCTGCTACAACATGGTCTTCCCCATGGGCTGCAGGGGAATCTCTGCTCCTTTAGCTGGAGCAGCTCCTCCATCTTTTCCTTCACTGAGCTTGGTTTCTGCAGAGTTGGTTCACTCATTATCTCATTCCTCTCTTACAGCTGCTGCACATAATTTCTTACCCTTTCTTAAATACGTTGTCACATAGGCATCACCAGTGTTGCTGATGGGCTTAGTTTTGGGCAGTGAGGGGTCTGGTTTGGAGCTCACTGGAACTGGTTCTGTCTGACACAGGGTCAGCTTCTGATCTCTTCTAACAGAATCCAACCCTACAGCCATGCACTCTTTCCTTGGCTACAAAAACCTAGCAACTTAAATCCAATACAAGGATATTCAATGTCTGCTTTAAGTTTCAAAGGACTGAAAAAATATGTTTAGATTGTAAACTTGACCGCTAACACTGACAATTCCAACTGAAACACTTTTCTCTGAGTTTAGAACTTAATGAAATATTTACAGTCTGGACTAAAATTTTCTCTTCTAGGCGATCTGTCTCATGCTAAGCATTACTTTCTAAATGTCATCTAGAATGTTTCTAACAATTCTAAAAGCAAAGAAAGATAAAATGAATATGATAATATGAACTAAAATTTTCTGGTTCCTTTTTTTCCCCCTGCTTGAGGAAATCCAGCTTCCTTAGCACCTTAGTGCTAATACCTTTCTGTATGACAGTGATCCATACTTGAAGTAGGTACCTTCTACTGTCCCTGTGAAAAGCCATTTAATCATAGGTAATGTGTTCTTTTCAGCACTAAACAAATGATTAACTCTAGCCTCAGGGATTGTCTTGAGTTCCCAGTTCTGTGCTTGGAGCATCCTACCTCCCTGAGATGTGATGCAGCGGACTAAAGTTTAAGATTGATACTGTGGAAGACATCTAATATCTGTACAGGAGATAAGAAAAACGGGGCAAGGAATATTTTCACAGAGGCAACAGCAGTGGTAAGAAGGAATAGTGGAGGGAGACATGGGAGACTGAATTACAATGGGTTGATTGAGCCTTAAACTGGTGCCAGAAACCAATCTAATCACGGCTTGGTAGAAATTGATCTTTGGAGGGCAGGTGATAATAATATGGTGTGGCAGGAAAGCACTGGTGAGGTGAGACAGTAAAGACAGGAAACAGAGCTTAAGAGAGAGGTGAACCTAGGACTGGGAAACAGCTGTACAAAATGGGAGCAGGGTCCTGATGTATTGCAATGTTTTTGTTATAAAATCATACTTATACTTTATAACACAAATACTATGTCATCAGGATACTCTGTATCTCCTGTCCATGAATCAGTGACTAAAGAATAAAAATTAAACTGTGATCTCTAGCCCACCATGAAACTAGGGAAGTTCCTTTCTTCCCTTTTTTTTTTGTGAAGCCAGCAAAAAAGGTATTTTTTACCACTTCAAAGTAAAAATTTATCATTTTTCCTAGCTTGAATTTATGTCTTAGCAGCCCCTTGAGCCCTGTTAGGCCTATAAAGAGATATTATTCACGTATGTGAATCCTTAAGAAATGGTTCTGTATGCCTGCTGATGTTTTCTGATAAATCTTCCTCTGTGGCTCCCTCTAAATGTATTCTATGTATTCTAAAGATGGATTTAATTTTGTTTCTTCTAAGAAAACACGTGTTAAGGAAGGTGTCACCAGGCGTGTCAATCACTTCAGTATATTTAGTACTTATAAGCAGAAGACAGCACTGTATTACTAAAATGTAATCTTTGTCTTTCTCTCACTCCCAAACATACATACATACATAGTGTTATTACTAATAATTGCCTCACAGACATGCTATAAATCATAAATGATAATAAAATAATTGCAGAAACACAGTATGAGGTTGCCCTTGTCATTTCATATCTTCTTAACACTTCATGAAGCTATAATACATCTAGCTTGAGAATCATTCCCATTCAGATTTTTGCATGTAACAATACAACAAGAGAGCTTCAGACTGAGTGCTGGGCCTTCACTGACAGCACTGAACATCCAGACATATCAACTGGCGGATGTTCACAAACCCAAAATATACATAAAGAAACATTTTCCTTTTTACCTAAATGCTTACAAAAAATATTGGAAAAATGCTCAGAGAAAAAAAGTATCAGAAACTACATGTTCCGTATTGATGAAGATCATAGGTCAGATTTTAACTGGATTGTTTAGAGGGTTATGAGATGGATGAAAAATGAATAAGAGGACGAAAGTCTTCCACCTGTGACTGGCCACACCAGAAAGGGCATTTCAACCTGTGTGCTCTCCTTCCCATCACTACCTTCCCAAACTTGGAGCTAAACAGCTCCTAAACAGCTTCTACAAACTTTCTTTCACTAATGTGTGTTAATCAGCTATGGCACTCTGAAACCATCCACCTGTATACAATAAATATCCTTTTCAAGGATACAGATTTACAATAGTTCCAGTAAAGACAGACGTCTTCAAAACAGACCCCAACCTGAGTGCTCCCTGGATGAATAGTCCTTCTGTGTTGAGGTATGGATCTTCCCTTTCTGAGGAACCGGAGGCAGATAACATTTTGTTATGTAGGCAAAACTGACACATAGACGTGCAAACAAAGCAAATTTACAGCAGTAAGTAAAAATCATACCATGTCTAATTCAAAGCAGCACAATTGATGCCCATCTGGAGGAGACTCCACTCTCTGAATCATCCTGGACAGTGCCTATTCACAGGCACTGTAGGAGCAAACCCACTTGACAGGAGGAGGATGCCATTTTTACTGTGCCAAATTATGCTCATGCATGATAAAAGCAGAGGGAAAGCCTGTTTGAGATGGGAAAGATTGAGTCAAATGTGGCATTTATACCTAACTTACTGAAAGCTGAGGTTGCATCCTTCACAAGCTGTTGCCATGAAACATCTATGTGTTTTTCTTTTTCACGACTGCTATCACTATTATTATCAGTTGCCTACTTCGGCATGTCTTTTGTGACCCCAAAGAGAGATACTTGTGTGATGCTTTGTGCTTTTATTCAAAAGCCTATCAAGTTAAGATGAGAGGAAATGGCCTCAGGTTGCACCAGGAGAAATTTAGACTGAATACGAGGAAAAATTTCTTCACTGAAAGGATTGTCAAGCATTGGAACTGGTTGTACAGGGAAGTGATTGTGTCACCAACTCTGGAGGTATTTGAAAGACTTAGGGACATGGTTTACTGGTGGACTTAGTGGTATTAGGTTTACTGTCAAACTTGATGATTTTAGATGTCTTTTCCAACCTAAATGATTCTGTGATTCTAAGTTACCTACCCATCTGCATGTACTGCTCCCCAGACAAGTGGCTTAGATGTTTGGTGTGGCTTCCTGAATACCAGGCTCCATATTTGGGTGTAAGCAGGTAGAAGAGCTGAGACAGTAGTCCTGAAAACCATGCTGGAAAATAAAGAACAGTGTAGAAGAAGAAAGAAAGAAATTTCATGATGCTACCTGCATAAGCTTTCTCTGCATGGCTACAGCAAATGTTTCAGAGACAGGCATAATTCCCCTGGTACATCTCCCACTTCATCCTACCTATTAGGGCAAAATCCAACTTGATCCCAGCCCTTATTCTCACAGCTTCCCCTACCAGGGTTACTTATTTCCAGGTATTTTTGAAGTATTGATCTCAGTAGTTCTTTTTTCCTTTGAACCGTACTACTTAATTTTTTTTCTTTTTTTTTATTGATGTATGTAAAAAGAAAAGTTTCAGTTTCACACTGATATAAACAGTAGAAAAATTTAGATAAACTGACCCTTACATATTGTGACAGGCTATAAACACGGAAGTAGGATGAAAGTTACTGCCACAGGTACTGAAGATGTAAAAGACAGGATGAGAAGATGAAGTACTGGCACCTGTTGAACATTCCTTTTCATTCTGAATATGTATGTCCTTTTAAACCCACAAAAGTATACATCTATAGGAGTGGATAAGGTGCTAATTCACTATAGACTCCATATATGGTCCTTCTACAACTAAAAAGGGAGTATTTAATTTTTCTACATGTCCTTTTTTGGTTTAGCTATAACTGTGTATTCATTTAATATTCAGCCCTGTGCTTCTATGCAAATATGCAACTTACAGCTTTCCTCTTTCTGCCAGAAGGATCAAACACAGGCACTCTATGTGCAAAAGCTTTAGAGGAAAAGAATAAAAAATAAAAACTTCCTCTATATAAATCTTCACTTTTTATGATGCAAATATGAATGCATGGTAGGAATGCATCAAATGCTGTACTTTATCACAGTTATTTCAAAGCTTAGTACCTTCTAAAACAGCCTATTGTGACTAAGCTTTTGCTATCCTTTTTATGAAGCATAAAAGGTTCAAGTTAGAATGAGAAGTTTGGGTAAATTCAGCCACAAAACTAAAAGAAAAAACTAATTGCTGAGTACATATTTTGTTGCCAAGCAACACTTTAGAAAAGCAAGGCTGTAATCAAGGTTCAAATGCTATTCTTGGAAGTACTGTTGTGAAAAGCATCACAGCCCAGGATGACCTTGTAGCATCAGAGGCAGCACATTAGTATTTGACGTTCTTCTCAGTCATAACTTAGGCATAGTTAGGACTGATCATAAAGACAGGACTGGGAATCTGCTTCTGTTTTCTGCAATGGTAGTAAAGGTAAGATGAAAATTTGGGGATAAAACCTCTAGAACCCAGGTGATCAACTGCAGGCACTGTACCAAATGTTGTAAAGATAAGTCTAATGCAGCTTTTCCCTCCAGCTGAAGATGGTGTGTGGTTTTTATGATTCTTCTCTTCAATCTTTTCAGCAGAATAAAATTGATCCTCGCTTAAAATATTCCTTCATTTCTACTGCCGAGACTAGTCACCGGTTGACATCAATAAGAGATCAACCACAAGTCTTTAATCTCTATAGATGAGATGCATATTAACAAATACTGTTCCTGGCATATCTGACAACAGGAAAATAAGTGATTTCTTGTTTTTCTGGCAGGCCAGACAAATGTGGAGATAGCACAAAGAGAATAATTATGAGTGAAGAAACTGGAAGAATTAGCACAGTGTCCTTGTAGGGGTAGAATAAAGAAGACAGAGTTTTCAGGGTAGAAGTATAACAAAATGAAGAAGATAATAGAGCTCTGTAGTTCCATGTATACACTATTTCCATTGCTAATCAGTGTCCAGAAGCTTTAAGCTAACTGGCCAAGGCCTGAGGACGGAGGATTATTCAATTTTCTGTGTATAAACACCTTTTGGCTTGCTTTCTTTCACTTTGTCTAGCTGTGATGACAATTGTTCCAATGACCAGGGAATTATTTCTGCCTGCTGAGTTTTATGAGCACTGCTCTCTCTGTGTTTTAACATATTTTTTTTATGAAGAACAGTAATAAGTAGTTACTCTGCGCACTACTCCATTGTATATATATGTATGTATGATGGATACACTGCAGAGGAACATCAGCTTGGCCTGTAAGCAGAAGGCATCAGCAGCCGGGACATAGCTCAGAGTGTAGGAGAACAAACATGGCATGACCAGAAAGGAAGAACAGGATGATGCTGGAGACTCAAGGCTGTAAATCACTCACCAGGTTTTAGGTAAAGAAACATAGACTAGAGAACTTAGTTAAGCCAGTTTTAGGCTGTAGTGGTTGACCCTGGCTGGATGTCAGGTGCCTGCAAAACCTACTCTATCACTCCCCTCCACACCTGGACAGGGGAGAGAAAACAATGAAAGGCTCTTGGGTTGAGATCAGGACAGGGAGAGATCACTCACCAATTACTGTCATAGGCAAAACAAACAACTTGAAGAAATTAGTTTCATTTATTACCAATGAAAATCAGAGGAAGGTAATGAGAAACAAAACTAAATCTTAAAACCTCTTCCCCCCACCCTACCTTCTTCCTTCTTGCAGTTTCAGTGGCAATTCTACCTACTCACGACCAGCAGAGCAGGGGGATAGGGAACAGGTATTGCCATCAGTTCATCACACGTCTCTGCCTCTCCTTTCTCCTCACAGAGAAGTGTTGGAATCACCATCCTTGGAAGTGTTCAAAAATATGTGGATATGGCACTTGGGTGAACATGACAGTGCTGGGTTATCTGTCTTTTCCTACGCTAGTGATCTTATCATCTTACAAAAGCAGACAAAAAACAGGTGCTGGTGAGACCATATGCAACAAATGTATTTAGCCAGAATTTTCACCTTCCTCCTTCCCTCTTCCTTCTTCCTCCTTCCCTCTTCCTCCTTCTTTCTTCCTTCTTCCTTTTTTCCTCTTTTTCTTTTTCTATTTCTTTCTTTTTCTCTTCCTTATTTTCTGCAACAAATAGATCTGAAGAGGGTTTTTTGTTAGATTTTTTAAATTTCATTCATAGTGAGAATGATCTCTTTGCATAAAGGTGTATTTACTTTTTGCCCATAACAAGAAATTTGACCGTAAAAATAAGGATGACAAAACTTGTTCTTGGTGATTTCTTGCTATGAAGTGAACTTGGCTGTCTAACCACTCCAACTTGCTAAGAGCATGTGTTCACACCTTTTTTGGGAGGGAGACAATTATCCTAGTTTGATTCTCAGTATCTCAGAACACTTTAGACCTTTAGTGTAATCTCAAACATCTCATTAAAATAGTTTTTCTCTGCCACTCCTTTTCACTTCTTAACATTTTCCCACATTGGTTTTGTCTGTTCAAAGACTATTATCATGTGTCAGGCAGTATACGTTTGCTTTTAAACAGGATTACTATTTGTGAAACTTAGATGATTTCTAGGCTCCCACGAGCTTCTGAGGATCAAGCAAGGTTCTTCAAAGCTGTTTAAAGGTCCTGAGAAGTGTCACTGCTGTAAGCCTGAATAGCTTTGTCATGTGAACATATGCCAGTATGAACTCTAGATTAAAAATATAAATCAACCCTCAGCAGTTTTGTATCTACCTGCTTTACATACCTACAGATGCAGAGAAAAAACATTCACAGAGACTTTACTTTTCAAGGGATTGGCTATTTTCTGCATTTTTCAACCTAGAAGTAAGTGATGGATAGATTATATTGCATAAACCAGTTCTTGTCAGTACTTCTTAGAGCTGAACCATATGTACTTCAAAGCAGATTACATTTACTGTAAATATATTTGGGGTTGTCTAAGCATCTGTATCAGAGGAGTTAAAATCAAAAGGACTAGGATCAAAGAAATGCACAAAGGGATATTAATTGTACTAGATGTAAAGGTTCACTGCTAAGCATTGCTACACACAGAGTAAGTGTTTAACACTTTCCTTCCTGGATTAGCACACAGGTCACAGGTACACTTTTTCTCTTTGGAGGACTTCAACACAGACATTTAAAATAGTAGGAGATTTTGTAATCTACCAGCACTGCATGGCTGACTGTTATTTTCAGGTTTTATTACACTCATTCCATTGTTACTTTCAAAGACTCCACTGACGCTAATGTTCCCTTCCTCTAAAATGGATATACCTATCAACTTACTGGAACTTATTTTGTCAAACTGCAGCCTAAGGAGGCAATGAAGTTCAATCTAATAGCTTTCACATGATGTGTACTGACCCCTACTCCTCCTTGAAGGAGCCATACACATCAATAAATCAATCAGTCATACATTGCAATGAACTATTTACACAACTTCAGAGTGTTGCTAAATAATGAATTTTAAATTACCTCAGTTACAACTCAGTCATATGAAATGTAACTAAATGTACCTATAATAATTTCACTAACAGATTTCAAATGTGTTCAAATTAGGCAGTACAAGGGGAAAAGATAACTGAAAATACATAAGAAATTTATGGATTTCTGTAATTTTACTGACTACAGTGAGACTGTACAACAATTAGATGAGCTATAGACTTTCTAGATTTACATCAAAACATTGCATAAACTGAAATTCACACTTACTATTTAATTACCTCAGGCTTTCTTTCAGGGAAAAATTCCAAATATTAGTTTACAGAAGATTAAATAGAATTATGGAAAATCTTCTAGTGTTGTACTATCAAGCCAGTATTTTTGTGAACATTTTGACCATTTTTTCCACAGCAGTGCTGCAGTGAAAGATAATTTGGCTTTACTTCTCACTCCATATCCCTGTTGACTTTCTGTCATCACCTCTGTAGCATTTGTTCATTTTGTTTCATTATGGTTTGAGTTACACAGTGTATTTATGTGGCCCACTAAAAGAATACCTCAGATAAGATATACTGCAAAAATTAAAAGAAGTCTCAGTTGTACTACAATCATAGGCTTTTCTTGGTGGAAATCAAACACGTAGAATAAATGTGATGTGATTCTATGCTAAGAAATATTCTTTGCTATGTGCAAACTAGCTCCACTAAACTGCTCTGATGTTGCATACATATGTGTGTCAAGAACTGTATTGATTGCATTTCAAGGTGCACAGGATTATGGAATTGATTTTGTGGCTGGAAGGATTTCTTTTCCTGTGGGAAAGGTGGCTGAAAGTCCATTTGATTTTCCTGATTGTCTGTTGAGCTTTTCTCTAATTGCTCAGGGTATATTTGCAAGTGTCTTTTAGATATATACCATGGAAATATAGAAATCCAAAGATCTGGGAAGTAGTCCTTTTTTCTATATTCATTTTTTAACAATGATTGAATAATTGTCTTACTTTGCTTTGCAAACAGTTTGACATTAGAACTACTTATTTTGTAATTAATTAAACTGTATGCTGAATATTTGCATATTGAAAGGTTTTACACTTTTCAC
This sequence comes from Lepidothrix coronata, assembly GCF_001604755.1. Classification (NCBI taxonomy): domain Eukaryota; kingdom Metazoa; phylum Chordata; class Aves; order Passeriformes; family Pipridae; genus Lepidothrix; species Lepidothrix coronata. Next base: position 4,228,601 of record NW_016690246.1, on the reverse strand, counting down.
AGTAAACACCACTAAGAGGAAGATGACACTTTGTATCTAGGTTAAAACTAATGCAGAAAACTGAGGACATCTAGCAAACAGATGATGGGACAGATTCATTACATTGATGTTGCATGTACATACCAAAAGAACATGCTTTATGAGTACACACTAATTTTAGAATATTCTTACAGATTCACGTAGAGGATTGTCTGAAGTTATACAAATATATTTATGTAGTCCATCCTGGAGAGTTTGTTCATAGTAGTCTTGGAAGACTGGGAACTGATAATGGTAGTCGCAGTACTTCGAGTATAAATTCTCTCCATTGGCCTGTGTCAGAAATAATTGGGTAGTAAACATTTAATATGAATAAAGAACATTTAGTAGATTTTAATACTGTTATCCAATTTTCCAACTATCATACTGCAGTTATCATCCTAAAAAAAAGAAAAAGAAACAACATGCAGCACCGCAGAGAGGACTCCTGGAAGGAGAGCCGGGAAAAAGAGAGCCAGCAGCTGAGAGACAGAGTTCTTGGGGGTAAGAACTGATACCAGACCCCCCCAACTCCTTTGAGACCTCCTAGAAAGGAGGAATAGATGGACTCCTATTTGAGAGGAGCCTTGGAGTACAGCAGCACTGGAGAGAGAGAGGAGCTGAGAAGCTCAGTTGTCCTGAGAGCTGAGCCAGGACGGTGTGGGAGGTTGGCCTTGGGGGCCCTCCCTTGCTGCAAGCTACAAAGAAGCTCGCAGCCATCTTGAAGCAGGGCACAGAGGCCCTGCAAGGAGCTTGAATCTCCTGGAGATACCAGACCATCACGAAGACTCCCTGTGTCTCGTGATATGACAGTGGTGGAACAACCTTGTCTGGGGTGACGTAGTCCACGGAGGAAGACCCCTCGGTTGGTGGCGATGGGGTTGAGGGAGCTTGGATACCTCCCTCGTGAGTGCTGGCAGAAATCCAGCTATCAGCTGCTGCATGCATATGAAGAAGACAGACTGCTGCCTTGGAAGATACTCCTGCTTAGAGACTAATTAGACTGGAAGGGATCTGTCTTTCTTTCCCTCCTGGACTTTTATTTGGAGGGGAGAAGAGATCTGATCCATTGTAAAAACTATATGTCATGGTAGAGATAGTTGTGATCGTGTGTATAATGTATTGTAGTATTTATTTGTACAGTCATTGTAATATATTCCCTTTCCTCCACTCTGAGTCTGGTGTGTTTTGTCTGGAAAACCCATCTCACATTAGGTTGAGATGTTGGAGGGGGGCTTAGACTAGGGAATTAGATTTTTGGGGCTATCTCAAACCATGACATATATGGTCTTTCCTAAACGAGTACGGGTATTTCATGGTAAACCTTATAATCTCTCCAAAGGTTATGTCTTTTCTTTTTTCTGGTCAGTCATTGTAGACAGAGATAGTAACTGAGAGGGAGCAGAAACCATTCCAAGGTAAACAGTTGACTTCAGGATAGATTCTGAGAGGATGACAGAAAAGCAGTTAGTCTTTTTCTGACACAATGAAATGAAACGGTTAGGACTATTACCTCCAGCTAAAAAACACTGTCAGAAGAAAAGGCAGAAACAAAACTAAAACCAAATCCAACAAAAAAATCCATCTCAAACTTTTTCTACAATGAGAATAATAGCAAAATGATTTTTATTAAATCTTTCTTCCCTCTCTCTGATAGATTTTTACTATGAGTACAGTAGATTTGTGGTCATGCCAAGGAAGCCTGTTCCACAGACTACGTATTATTGTAAGAAGGCTATTCCATGCATTGCAGAGTGTAATTCACAGTTCCAATATTAATGAAGAGAGGAACTAAAAAAGGACTTTAAAAGATTATATCTCCATGATTAGTCTGGAGAAGTATTTTTTGTGGCTCATCTACTAGTGAAATAATGCCATGTAATTTTCCCTTGAATGTGTAACTGTATCTTGCCCTTTGAATTTTAATAGTGAAAAGGCTGAGCAGGAAAATTTTCTTTGGTCCCAGTTTCCTCTGTCTTTTGTTCTGAAAGTTTATTTTCAAATATCATAAATATTCTGGCTTCATTTTCTACCATTCTGAATCACTCAGATTTCTATAAATATAGAAGGCTCTATGGAATAGAAAATATAAGTGAGCCATTGATCTATGCTTGCATTAGGGAACAATTTTCACTAAGACCAGCAATTGTGGTTGCGATGAAGGATCCATCAGATGTTGCAGCCTTCAGCTGGCAAGATTTTAGGCTTTAGTAATTTATGTGAACAAAGCTGAAAAAGGGAAAGTAGTGAAGTGGAGGACATATTGCTACAAATTGAAAAGATGATCTGGGTCACACTACTAAATCAACAAGGCATTTAGATTAACGGATTTCCAAGGATCAAATTCTAAGAAAAAGAAAAGTATGCAAAGAACTTTGAATAAGGCAATATTATAAGATGCCACGTGAAAGGGTAGCCCTAAAATATTACCAGAAATGTTTTCTTTCAGTGCAGATTTCCCAAAAGTGCACCAGACTCTGTGTGTAAGATATTTTAATAAGGGTTTTAAGCTGGCAAAGCCTGTGTTCACAACACCGATTCTGTGAGAATAAAATACATTGAATGCCAAAGTTAAAGGAGTAATAGAATAGTCCTCATTAATTTAAATCCTAAATTCTAGTTTTCATAGAAGATTTTAACATACACAAGGAGACAGGTGACACTGTCTGGCCTCACCTGTTGGACTGAAATGAAATACAAAATGCTAGTGGCAATTTCAATCTGTTTCTAAATATATGATATATCTAGTGCTCACTAATACTATGAATAAAGAGAAGTCATTGGAGATGCTTCTGCAATCTTGCCAAACACGCATTGACTATGTCCCTGTGGCTTGAATAGGACTCAGATTAACATTTACAGTGCATGGTGCCAGGTTCTGGATGAACTATCAGGCAATTTAGCCAACATCCAGAATAATGTATTTTAGCTGCAAGGCAACACTGAAGTGTAACACAAAAAGACAAGGCTGAGGATGTAAAAGTACATGCTAGCAAGCACTTTGCATGCCATTCTTATGTGAAGCACAAGGTATTTTACGGAGATATGAGGGGTACAATAACATCAGTCCAAGGGTGTCATGAAATAAAGAAACCATTGCTAATCAAGGAGGTGTTTCAAGAATACAACAAAAGAATGCCTATTTGAGTACAATTTACTGACTAATAATCAGACTCCTGGCCACAAAATGAAGTTAGGGAATAAAGAACCATAGTCTTTACCTTGGAGGCATGAGATGAACTGTTGTGCTATCATCATGGCTTGGCTTCCTGAACGAAGATATGGGAAGGGCACTACCCAGCTTTGTTACAAGCGCGCTGGTGGCTAAAAAGGCCAATACGAGACAGACACATCTGGTTGCAAAAGGCACAGCTGAAAGACTCCTTAGGTGGTATATTCTGCAAGGTACGATTCTTTCTGCTTTGTCTTTTCTCCTTAAGAGTGATCCTGAGTGCTTTCTCAAAAGCATCAGCAGCCTTAAAGATAGTGTATCTCCAGACCTCCTGATTGGAGGCCAGAGTAGACCAGTTATGATGATCAATATGGCCAAGGCTGAGATGATGTTTCAGGGAGTCCTTGTATCTTCTCTTCGGGGCTCCTCTCTTGTGGCAGCCAGTGGCAAGTTCACCAAAAAGCAAGATCTTAGGGAGGTGGTGGTCCTTCATCCTGGAGATGTGCCCTGCCCAACGCAGCTGTGTTCTCAGTAACATGGCCTCAATACTTATGACTGCTGTTTGTTCTAGAACAGATGTATTGGTCACATAAGCTGATCAGTGGATGTTTAGGATGGTAGAGAGTTGCAGGTGGTGGCAGTAGATGACCCATGATTCAGATTCATATAAGAGAGTAGACAGCACAGTGGCTTTGTAAACATTGATCTTGGTACTTTTCTTCAAGTGTTTATTTCGCCAAACTCTTTTATGAAGCTTTCCGAAGGCACTATATGCCTTTGCTATCCTGTTGTCTCTCTCTCCGTCAATCTTACCATCCGAGGAGATGAGGCTACCGAGGTAATTAAACTGTTGAACTAATTTGAGCTCTGATTTGCCAATGGTGATATGGGGACGATGGAAGACTTCCTGAAGTGCTGATTGATAGAGAACTTCTGTTTTCTTTAAGCTGACTTCCAGCCCAAAGAGCTCAGCAGCTTCTGCAAAGCAGGATGTTAAACGCTGCAGAGCTGCTTCTGTGTGGGCAAAAAGGGCAACGTCATCAGCATAGAGCAGCTCCCAGACAAGATGGTTTAAGGTCTTGGTGTGGGCCTTCAGTCGCCTTAGGTCAAAAAGGCTTCCATTAGTATAGTATTAAATGTAGATACCGTCCCAATCATCGAGGTCTGCCGTGTTGTGCTATGACCTTGATAAATTAAGTATGTGTTATAGGTTATAAATCTGAGAGAGGAATTTTTCTTTCTCTGCTTCCCTGTAAGAAAAACAGAGTTTTGAATAGGGAAGGGGGAAGGGAGGTAATTAGCCTTCCAAAGAACTAGCTTGCCAGACTGCATTCCTCGCTGATGGTCCGTCAGAGATTTTGGAGTTGCTGGCCACCTTCACACAGGACAGGTCAGACGGCAGAGTTGGCTCTCGGAGGGAGATGGGGGTCTGCGTGCAGGCATTTGGGGAGAGGGACTGGGATCCGGATTTTTGGCTTCTCATCCTGGTCAGTTCGGACTGCTGGCTTCGACTTGCCTGGCTGTCCCGCTCCCCAGATCTGCTGTGTTTCATCGGAGAGTTTGTGTGCCCGAGGGAGAGAAGGGAGGAGTTTTGAGACACCGTCACCTGGGACAGCGGTGAGTCCCGTGGGAGTGAACTGCTTCCCTTCCCTTTTTTCCTCCCACTGAGGGAAGGGTCCCCCATTTCCTTCTCGGCTTCTCCCGCGGTCCGGGACAACCCCCCTGGACCCCTCTCCCCGCGTGGTGACGGCCAGAGCCCAACAGCGCCCCCTGCCGGCCACCACGAGAACTGCAGGCCCTGCACCTTCAGCGATCCAACAGCGCCCCCTGCAGGCCACGGTTAGGACTGCGCTAAAGGACAGAGAAGTGTTCAGTCAGACCTTTTTTTTCTTCTAGGACTACTGTCTAGTTTTTTTTGTGTTCTGTTACTGTTTTTTGCCAACATACATATATCTTTTAATAAAGGGTTGCTATTTCTTCTCTTTTTTCCACACTTTCTCCATTAAAGCCCCTTAATTTTGAATTTACAATTGCTGAGAGAGAGGAGTTCGGTCTATCTTATAACTCATCCTCTTTAGCAAACATTCCAGTCTCTTCAGATTGAGACAACATGCCAGTAAGTTTGTGTCAAAAGGCAATCATAGACCCATCATTATCCACCTTTTACTTTGATTCACCTCAGCTCCCACTTGTAATACTGCCTTATTTGATTTCAGGGCTTCACCATGCCAAAAAAAATTAGAGAATGCCAGTGCATTTAAACAAAAAAAAGAACATCTCATTCTATCACAGCAGTAGGCTCTCTAAGAGTTTCCAGATTCGTTGGAATAAACCATTATATCTTCATTTAACGCACGTCTACATCTTGGTCAAAGTAACCCTGACAATTTTTAGTGAGGAAAACTTCTGTCATCCCTCAAAACTGGTCTTGCTTTTTTCAATCTGACATCAATCATAAAAATCCTATTGACAATCGCCATCCACTTGTTATTCCAAATGTTCTAGAAAATTCTCCTTAAAGTCTCAAATATAAATGCTAAGATAGCTCTCTGAGATATAACAGAAACTCACCATCTCTACAACAAACTTAGTAACTAAAAGCAAAAATTATGT